>NC_137694.1:165325951-165747288 GCF_964034855.1 Anser brachyrhynchus
CTATCAGTCTGGAAATTCAAATATGAAGAAATAGGTAGAAAGATGAGATACAATCACAGGATCACACAATCATTTAGGTGGGATGGTATCTCGGGAGATCTCTAGACCAACTTCCTGTTCAAAACAGAAATAGCTCTGAGGTCAGACCAGGTTGTTCAAGGTTTTTTCCAGTCAGGTCTTGAAAATTTCCAAGGATGGTTCAACATCTCTAGGCATCCTCTCCACTGTTTGTGCTGCTGCCTCTCATCCTGTCACCACACACTGCTGTGAAGAGCCTTGTTCCTGTTGGTCCGTTCATTCAGCATGCCTAAGTCCCTCTGAAAGGCAGTCCTGTCCTTGAGCATAGTAACCAATACCTCCCTCCCACCCATTTGCTGCCATCTGCAAACTTGACAGTCTATTCTGTCACCTCCTCCATGTCACTGAGAATGACGTTAAACAGGAGAAGTCCCAATATGCTTGTTACTGGCCTCAACCCATTAACCTCTACGCCCCAAGCCTGATGATCCAGTGTGGCAAGATATTGTCCCCATTTTGGTATATTCTGACATAGGTGGGAACAATGTTCTGAAAACAAGATGAGTTCCTTAATCTGTTTTAAAGAAATAATCTTAGTTGTAATTTGAATAAGTAGAAATGAAGGAAAAAAAAAAAAAAAAAAAAGGCTTCATCCGTTCTTGTCCTGGAAACATTTTAAAAGGAACCATTTTAAACAGTGTTCTCACCAGCAGGTTATATCTCTGGCCAGCACATACAGAGATGGTCTATGTTATAAATGATTTCACTGAACAGTGCTATTGACTTGTGTTGAGAAACTTGAATTGGCATTCTGGTAGCAAGATCCTTCCAGCACAAGTAGATAAATGGCCAAAATTGTCAGCATCAAACTGCATAAAGCATCACCAGCAAGTTCTCTTAAAATATATACTACAAGCACTCTCTCAAGGAAAACAAATTACTCTAATGTGTAATGTAAATGTTTCTATCAAAGTAACTACCACTGATTTTTCTATCATGCATTCTGGTCGCAACATGTTCCATTGATTTTAAGACTACAGGATTTACTTTTTTATCTGAATAAAATATTTTTTTTTTACAAAATAGTTTCATTTCGACAGTGACTGCAGGCAGAATAACAGATGCAGAAGAATATAATTACTGGGAAAAAAAAAAAAGGAAAATGTGTTAATTCTCAGAAAAATCTTTGTTTTCCCTCTTTCTTCTAAAATTTACTCAGTGTTCTATTTTAAGGACATAGTGACCTTACTACAGTTACTCTTTGTTACCGATTTCCAAAAGATAAAAAAGATTTAATATTATGTGAAAAGATGAGCAGAATGCATAAATGATTTCTCAGAACAATGAATTTCCTAAGTGAAAAACAATCAAGAAAATCACCACCAAAAAAACCCTTCAACCTACATATTTTCTTTAATTTAATCCATATGTATGTAGTCCTGTAAATAAATAAATGAAGATGATGACTGGTTTGCTGGCGGAATGACGGACCACTGTCAGAAGATAACTGCTGTCTATATTGCCTTTACTACTGTCTCTGCCCAGAAATATCAGCATGACTTTTTTTACATAGAAAGTTGTTAAATTGCATTAAATTGATATTAATACAAAACAAATAAACAAAAAAATAACAAACCAACACCATCAACAACAACAACAAAAAAAACACAACACTTTTCAGAATCTGCTGACTGTATGGACTACATCTCTGTTGACTATAATGGGAACGTAAACAGCTTACAGTGCCCAAATTCAAGTAGATATCACCATTTCAGAAACTGATGTCGATCCAAAAATTTTGCACAGGTCTGGCAAATGACACGAGACATACAAGAGAACTATACTCTTCTGGAGTGTCAGGTTAGGACCAGGTAATATATCCTAAGTATTTAAAATAACACTAGATATACATTCAGGCAATTAAGTCCCGTGTCTACATATAGGTAAATAAATCTGGAGTTGAATGTCACCTTTTATAGGTCTCTAAATACAGCAAATAAAGATTTACAGAGGAAAGATGATAAATATATATTATATAATATATATTAAATATATATACATACATATATATATATGTATGTATTTAAAAGGCCAAACCTCTCCAGAATGCCACAGAAATTCATAGTCATAAACACAGCTTTTCAGCATCATCACAGGACTGCTCATGTACTATCATACAGAAGTACCTGGGTCATCTGTGGGGTCACCAAAGCTGTGTTGTTTCCCTTTTCACCCCTTCAAAGGAGTACAAGTGTCCAGACACCAAGGAAGACTTACTGATATTCTGTCTGGTTCTTAATATATATGCTAAAAAAAAAAAAATCACTTTTCCTTCATTTTGTAAATTTCATATCTTTACAATATTAACTGTAAGGTCCTGAGATCAGAGATGTATCTGACAAACTCTACAAGCTTTCAACAACCAGTCTCCATAATTTCTCTATTTTTGTAGTTTGCAAATATTCAGGATGATGAAAACCTACACATTTTCAACTTGTTACAAAAAACAAGTGTTTGTGTGGCCAACTATCTTGCAGAATAATGATCAACTGTCTGTCGTAAAAATGATTTAACATATTAAATTACTGCAAAGTTTGTTTCTTGTGCAGTAACAACTCTATTTAAGATTAATGACTTATCCTGCCTCAAATTAAAGATAAACCCAAGACAGGATAACCAATCTGCTTTCTTCCCTGTTACCTTACCACACCCCACACTTTTTTATTGAAGGCATTCAAAATACAATAGCTCTACAGTAACTTGTGAGCACTTAAACAAAACCATCAAGGCCATCCTGAATACTTAATTTAGCAACACATTTATATTACCTTAAGTAAAACTACCAAAGAGCTCCATGTATATCAGGGCCCATTTCTCTTATTGTAAGCTCTAGGAGTACTGGACTGAGCTCATTAAATTACCATGTTCCCTTTAGTAATCTCAACAAAATTTATATTTACATTCAGTTACACTTCTAGAAACAATATTTAAAACTCTTCAGGTTTTCTGGGATTGTGAGCTGAGTTTTTGCTACATTTTCCTTATTTTGAACTACACAATAAAGCAAGCTATCCAGGATGTTTCTGTTTGGTTTCCTGAAAGGAAGCTGCTCATTTTCTTCCTTCCTTCTGTGCCTCTGCAGTTATTTTAAATGTATCCTAAATTGAAAGGTACATTCCCAATATTTCCACAGCAATTACTGTGGCACTGAGCTTCTGTGTTTCCATGAAAACTTGTAGGCATCAAACTTAGGAAAGGAGCTGTGCGTAGGACACTACTAACAATATACATCAGTATCTGAGAGTGTATGCACAGCATCAGGAATTCTGCTACAGTCATCAGAGGTCACTTAGACTAAAGACCTAGATTTATTGATATCTTGCCAGCCTTTGCAAGACAGACTATGTGAAGATGCACAGATTATCAAACCTTGTGGGAGAAGCCACAGCTACAGAAAGGTTTTCTCAAAGAACGAGATTGAAAGCTTTTGTTTGTTTGTTTTGTTTTGTTTTTACAACCTGACAAACAAAACTGAGAAAGATACATTTGATTGTGGCTCACAGTATTTTCCGGTTTTTCTAGAGAGGAGTTTTAGTTTAATAGCTTGATATCCAGGAATGTTGAGAAAACCATATTTTTCCATGCCATTGTTAGTCTCCTGGTTGGAGTAGCTAAGAGTCATTCATATCAAGAGAGAATGAACATGGCTTCTCAGTGTAATGACAGAAAAGAAATGTTTTACTCAAGAAAATAAATTATAGATATAGAAAGATATTAAATATAAGAGTGGTACCCAGATGATCATAGATTGGGAATCACCTTTAGGAATACTTGGTCTTCATTATTTACTTACAGAGTGAGTTTAGGAGAGCATTTTTTTTAACAAAAAACAGTTTTAAATAACATTTTCTTAGTCAATTTAAATAATTAATAGTCTAATTAAAACAAATCCATGAATATTTGAAAAAGAAGTACATTACTCATGCATTTTAACTTACAAATGGAATATTCAATGATAAAAATGGTTCATGAACCTACTGTATGGTACTGAAGGATAATGAAGGGATTCCTTAATATAGATGGTATAAACATCAGCCATAATAAAACAACTCATCTGCAGTGAATCCTCTCAGATAAAATGGCATCTCCTAATATTTTCATAATATTTTCTAATATTTTCTTAAACTTATTTTTTTTTCTTTTGTTGTTGTTGTTGAAAGAGTATGCCTGTCTGTCAGTATTTTTTTTTTCCTTTTTAATGCATTTCTTAGATTCACAGACTCTTTCCACTTGTTTATCTGTAATGAATTTTGGCTTGTAATTAAGTATGTCTTGCAGAAGGTAATAAACACCCAGTGTTGAACTAACAGAAAGAATTCTCAAAGTATGAAAATAGCTTTCACAGTATCTGGAAGAACTATTTGCTGTATGTCTGACTGAATGATTTATCTCAGGCTTTAAAGTTAGTCAGTGTGTTCAAACTATTTATTGATTTCTCCTTCTCGTTTTCTCATTTCATACGATGGACATTTTTTCTCTTCCTGGATTTACTGAGATTACATTTGAAAACATTTTGTTACATATGGAAGCATGATATATGTTTGAGGATATGATACTAGTAATCTTCTGCTTTTTAGTATGTACTGCTTTTGGAAGACCAACAGCATGACAGACAACAACCAGAAAGATTTTTTTTCTGTCACATGTGGATGTAACTACATTGATGCAAAAACACAAGAAAAAGTGAAAGTTTAATCTGGATAAAACTGGAAAAGATTATTTATGTCATTGTAGCAAATTTCCTTTTTTCTCTAAGTTTAAAAGAAAGAAGACTTGTATTTGATGAAATCAAATTAAAGGATGTAAGAGAGAGAAAAATCCCTGGGAGGGGGGGGAAGGAAAAAAAGAAAAAAAAAAAAAAAAAGAAAAAGTGAGAAAAAAAAAAGAAAAAGTAATGGGATATGAAAGAGAAGAATGAATGAGCTTCCAACGAAAAATGAAACTTATGACATGTTATTTGCTTACAACAAATCTATTTTTTAAATGAGAAGAATAAAATCCTGTGTCAAACAACTGATAACTACTACAATTATTGGACCATATTCAACTGTTCTTGAGGCCTTATTAAAGTAAGAAGTCCCTTGTCAGTCCTCACACTGGGATACCACAAACAATGTATTCCACCCTAAAGAGAAATGATGTAACCTTAATTCCCTGTGATTTCAGTGCTTACAAAGACCAAAGCTCGTTCTCTCCAACCCATCTTTCAGTGCTTGATTACACGGGATGATCCACAGCTCCCTTCATTGTAACTGAAGAGAGATCTCCAGAGAGTAATTCAAGACTCCACAGTGAGACTTCTGCCCCCCCTCTTACTGTTGATTATGGAGGTCATCACAACTGTATTCCTAATTGAGGCACTCCATGGTTACTATATACGTAATGAAAAAAGAAAGGAGAAATGAAATGAAGACCATACAATCAGTGATGTGCAAAAGAGATTGTCGTAGATTAGAAAAGAAATAAATAATATATGTGAATATAGGAATATATATGTGAATAAAGGAAAGAGAGGAAAGTAAAAAGTGATGTGTTATATTTGATCTTTAGGAAGGGTGAGTGTATGCAATTGTTTTGTCTTTTGCTTGCCACAAACAAGTGGGGTACAGAGAAAAAAACACATGAGTTAGGTCAGGTAGTAGGTGGGGCTGAGCTCCTGTGCTCCCCTTCATGTCTGAAACACTCATATCAGGGAGAAAATATCAGTGAGACGGCAGTAACTTTGTATTTATTCTTCAGTTATAGAGCTTGCCTTTTACTGAAGATGATATCGTAGTTAAAGAGAGAGCAATAAAAACACATCTGTAAAACCTCTCTAGCAGTCCTCTTTCTAAAAAACCACGCATGCTCATTTTACATTCTGGCTGAATTCTCATGATGATTTTCAGAAATTACTGTTTCAGCTGCTGGCTGTGTATTTTCTTTCCAACTGAGAATTTTTTTTCATGTTTTTTTTTTTCTTCTCTCTTTATTAAACTTGACTTTCCACTTTCTTGTCTTCTTACTCTGTGAAGGAAAAGGAAAAGGAAAAGGAAAAGGAAAAGGAAAAGGAAAAGGAAAAGGAAAAGGAAAAGGAAAAGGAAAAGGAAAAGGAAAAGGAAAAGGAAAAGGAAAAGGAAAAGGAAAAGGAAAAGGAAAAGGAAAAGGAAAAGGAAAAGGAAAAGGAAAAGGAAAAGGAAAAGGAAAAGGAAAAGGAAAAGGAAGGAGAAAGAGAAAAGTAAAGGGGATAAAGTAAAAGTAAAGAGAAAAGGAAGGGGATAGAGGTAAAAACATAAAGAGGGGGAAGGGGAAGGGGAAGGGGAAGCGGAAGGGGAAGGGGAAGGGGAAGGGGAAGGGGAAGGGGAAGGGGAAGGGGAAGGGGAAGGGGAAGGGGAAGGGGAAGGGGAAGGGGAAGGGGAAGGGGAAGGGGAAGGGGAAGGGGAAGGGGAAGGGGAAGGAACTTGTAGCCCCGTGTAAGAGCCATGCAGTGTCATGCTTGGTTTCTCTCATGTGATAGTGGTGCAGAATCTAGTTATTTATCCTTAGCATTATCACAGCAGTACCATACCCTGTAGATAAATCTTTTCTGTATTGGCTAATAAATAAACAAATATATCCATGGGCCTCTTTAATACTTTTCTTCTCTGTTCTCATAAATCACTGTCATAAACACTGCTTGTTGAAGAAGAAGAAGAGAAAAAAGGAGAAGAAGAAAAAGGAGAAAAAAAATCACATTTCCTTCTATCATTGAAGATTTCTTTTACCGATAGAAGATGAAATTACTGAACAAAATTTGTGAGCAAGTTAATTCTATCTTAATGAAGGAATTCTGTTCAAAATATGAAACAGAAAAAGTAGTCATTTCAACTAGGATCTGATATGTTTTCCTTTCCATGATGATAACTCAGAATACATCAAAGCACTTCCTTAGGTGTAGTTGCCATGGAAGTGAGGAACCCAACCTGCAAAGCATCACAACACATTGAAATGAATTCTAACTGGTTGATTTTTATTTATTTTTTTGTTTTGTTTATTTTTCTCTGGGGGAGAAATAGTTCACTATTTTCGTCTTCATTCAGCCATCTATGCTCATCAGTCCTGCCGGTGGGACTAAGATGGGCCATGATCACATTTGGGAAGGTAACATCAGAATTTACCTACTAGAGGATGAATTGCACAATAGAACAGCAATGTAAGAGTAAAACCAAAACTAAAATAGGATTTTATTTTTATTTTATTCTTTTTCTTTTTTTTTCCACATCATCCCCTTTTCAGAGACAGTAACCCTACCTTTGGCCTGTACCTCCCAAACCTTAGAAAGCTGTCTAGATTTTCATCTTTCATGACACAGGCCTTGTCTGTTTCTTGCCATGAATAATAAGCAGTCTTGTCATATAATAAGCAGTGGTATATGTTTCCCTGAGAAATAGTGTTGAGTTTTTGGATTCTGGTTATGTATATATATCCAACGTCTTACATGTTATAGTCACAGAGGCTGTAAACTTTGTGCTGGTTTATGACACTATTATGCATGCATCACGTAGAAAAGATAATTAGATTATCTGGTTTTGTTTTTATTGAAATCTTGACTTTATGTCTTTAGAATCATAGAATGGCTTGGGTTAGAAGGGACCTCAAAGATCATCTAGTTCCAACCCCCCTGCCATAAGCAGGGACGCCACCCACTAGATCCATGTACAAAGAGACAATCTACTCCCCAGTCCTGCTGGCCACACTATTTCTGATGCAGGCCAGGATGCCACTGGCCTTATTGGCAATCTGGGCACACTGCTGGCTCATGTTCAGCCAGCTGTTGACCAGCACACCCAGGTCCTTTTCTGATGGGCAAGTAGCTAGACAGTTTGTTCATTACGGCAAAGGATTACCATTTCAGGGCTGATTCGCTGTGGGATATATTATTTTCACATATGCCAACTAAAGTTTTATAACTGAATAGAAGAAAGACCATTATAACAGGCATCTTTATATTGAGAACATAATACAAATAGCTTATTAACACATTAATCTTATTTTTAAAAGGCATCTATTCTCTTTAGCACCAAGTTTCACAATCAATAATTTAGACAATTACTCCTCTTATGGAAGGCTCTTTCCCAATTTACTTTTCAGAGAATAAACTCATATTCACTTCCTTCTTTGTTCAAAGAGAAACATGGCAAAAATCCATTTTCTGTAAGACATATTAACTAATCTCCTAAGGGGAATAAATTGCAAAATCAAAACAGACCTAAAAATATCAAGAGAAAACGTACCTTCTGGTGGAGAACATATCTAACTACAGGAAAGACCCCCAGTTTCTTCACAGTGTTGTCATGACATAACATCTTTTATAAGGTATAGAACCTAGACCTTGCCAGAAAGCAAGAAACATCTCTCTTCTGGCAAGAAAAAATGATGTTTTCCATGGCAGGTGTTTCATTCAGGCGATTCTTCTTCCTTTTCAGTAAACACTAGCACACCTCTGACACTATAAAATATTGTATAGGATGGTAAAATATCCACAAACATGCAAATACTTCTTTTCAATATGAAAAAGTAATCTTTCTAGATGTCATTGGAGAGCCATCATTCAATGTGTCAAGAATGATAGCATGTGAGGAAGCAGATTATTAACATTCAGAGGGTAAAAGCACTGGCTATACACTTTTCAACCACTGCAGAATTAAGTCAGTTTAAAATCAGGTTTTGAATAGCTTTACAATTTCAGAAAACATGAGGATCTTTCAAGTTTATTGAATACACCCAGCTCCTGTATGACAACATAGAATAAATAAAACAAATTGAACTGCACTTGTAAATCACTGATGATCCATGAACCTCAATTTTTTAAAGAAATGTTTTTTTGTGGAACATCAATAATTATTACTTCTAGGGGTGGAAAATTCTGAATAAAACATTAATGATTTATTTTAAAATTTTACTGTGTGAAAAAGAAATGAATGAACTAGCATTACTATATTTGTAGCAATGATAGCCATGATGGTGGTTTTTTTTGGATGTAGAATAGTTAAATAATAATGATAGATAATATGTTGTTTTGTTATTCCAACTGGAGAAAAACAAAACAAAACAAAAAAAACCCCACAAACTTTCAGACATGCCTACTATTTTAAGAGGAAGAAGCAAATTTCAGTGCTAAATATAGTTTCAGAATGAGTACTCCAAATTTAAATGACAATAAGTAAATAAGTAAATAAATAATCAACCAGCCTAATCAATCAGCCATATGAGAAAAAATTTAATTTGCATCCATAGTTCAAAAAGTGATGCTTTAAATCCATGAAGCACTTAGTTGGAAGAAAATTTAACTAGGATTTTACTCATTTTATAAAAGTGTTATGTAGATTTCCACTGAAGTTCATGATTGAGATATTGAAGATGGAATTTTGTAGAATACGTCCTCCTCCTGGGGGCTAACTGTCCCAATTCTTTCCTGAGTGCTTGAATAAATTAATTCTGGTATAAGACAGTTGTTTTATTTCGTCTCCACAGTTTCTACAATAGCATTTGTTGCCATGGAAGAAATATTTTACTTTATGAGAAGGGTTTGTAGAGGGTCCGATAATTTGATGGTTCTGTGTTTGGAAGCCTTTAATGCATTGGTTATAGAGATGCTAGTAAGTGTTACATTTCTTGCATGGCTTGTACTGGTTCACAGTAAATTTGTTTCTGATGTTGAGTTTGGTGAAACTGGGGATCTGTTTGAAGACAAAGAAGAGGAATTTGGGGAAAGCATCTTTTAGCAGGATGTTAAACCTATATAGACTGTAACTGGTTAATGATAAGGGCTGTGAAAATGGGGGTGTGTAAGGGTGTGTATGATTATCTGTTTAAGAAGAGGAAGGGGACAACAACATCGTGAGACATGAGAAGTGCAGAAGACTAAGATGAAAACTCACAGATGCAGAAGAGGGTGGGGACTTTTTCACCTATTATAATCACATGCCTAAATTAGAATTTGTGTTAAACCCATTGAACAATGCATAAATAATGGAAAATTAAATCAAAGAGAATCAATGTTCCCTTTCTTTACAACTTTCCTTTTAGAGCAGATTTCTGTAATTGCAAAACTCCTAGACAACCCCTAGACTTCCACTGGAATTATTTGATGCATCGCTGTAGTCAGTCATTTTCATTTAAGACAGATTTTGCTGGGTATGCTCTGATTTAACAAAGAAATGTTTCCACTCTTTTCTTGAACTAGCAGCTGTTGCTGTCCCTGACAGCTGTCTTAGGCTGAAGTACAAGTGTGTGTTCGTTGGATGATACTTCACTTGTTAAATCACTTGACTACTCATATTGATGAGTAATATCTCACATGAAATCTGTAAGAAACAAAATCAGCAAACTGGCAGTGGCAGTTGAAGCCATGAGCTGGATTCCCCAAAGCTGATCACAGGAAATATGAGAAGCAAGCTCTGAGCACGCTCAGGGAGCAGGAAGTTGAGTGAGGCCGGGGGTCTGTATATGAAATTGGTTACTAGAAATTCAGTGGACAACAAATGTTTAACTTTTTTTTTTTTTTTCCACTTACAGAGAATATCCTTTTATTCTGAAATTTGCTATGGTTCTGCTTCGCTGAAAGGAAACATTCAGGGTTTGTAAAAACAGGTGCTTGGGGCAGCTATGGAAAACATGAGCAATAGAGTTCTGCAGAGACCTACAGGATGGGGCCTGGAGGAAAAATGACTCACTGGCTGAACGGAGGACATCACTTTATTCCTTACACAATATCTTTGAGCCTCTCCTGCTATTCTTCTGTGCAGGTGTCTAGCATTGCATATCAGCCATCTGCAGAACTCATAAACACTCACTAGGTACAAATGTAATTAAAAAGTTCTGGATTAGGTCAAAAATCTTGGATACCATTTTGAATGTACCCCATCTTCCCTAAATGCTTTTTCTTAGTCTGGTTTCCTAGGGAATTGATGGCATGTTTTCCTCCCTATCTCAGATATGCTTTTTCTTTCATTTTAGAAGATATTGGCTGAGATATGATACTCTTAAATTTCGTGAAAACATGTCAGATCCTACAGCACAATCTTTATTAGACACAAGGGTATGCATACATGGGAAAGCTGTATGATTAAGTCTGTATTTGGACTCCTCACTGTAGAAGAATCAAAGGACGAGACATAAATTCATAAGAAAGGAGGCATCTTCATTTTCTTTTTTTTTTTTTCTCAAAAAATACATTTTGAATTTGAAACTAGCTGAAGTAGAACTCTGAAAATGGCAAGTAGATTTAAGAGTTGGATATCAAAATAACAGATATAATGAGATTTTTAAGAGTTCAAAATGTTATAAAATTCCTATCAACTGCAGTTGGAGCAATTAATCCAGTGCTAAATGGTTCTGAACCCCTGGCCCAGACTGCTTTGCCCAGCTTAAATTATATATTGTGGCTCATAGAAATTAATGAAGAAAAGTTCTTTTCCATAGGTATTGACACCCATCTTAGTCATGCAGTATGAGTAAAGATACCTGTAGCTGAAAGTAAATAAGGCCATCTGATAAGGCTGTGTGTGACAGGAATTTTTAAACATTGAAATGGAGGTCTCATAATGTCACTCTAAAAAAGTCAGACTCCGTATTTAACAGCCACTGTGTTATAACTTCGTTGTATTTTAACATCTTTTGGATTGTGATAAGTAATTCACTTGCCAAAATATTTCTGGCCAACATCTCTGGTTTGGCAGCGTGTAGTGCATGAAATTCTACTGTCTTTCCTCAGGCAGAACTCCCTTCACCTGGAACAGCAACTTAGCCAAAGGCAGATGTGAAAAATAAAGGATTTATCCACATTTTGTTAAATTCTGTGCAGTGCTTGCCTTTTCAAACTTTCAGATTTTAGATGGATCCAGTGGCATGTTGCTGGGTAAGGGGCTAATAGTTTGTACCTATCGGATCAACCAGCCACCTAAGAAAATCTTTCTTCTTTAGGTTTACAAAGTGCAGGCGGGCACAAAGCAAACTCTTCCCCATACTTCCTGGGCAAGCGTGTCCATTCTCAGATTTAATCAAAGTGTTAATCCTATGAGATTTACACAGTAAGATATTGTATTCAGCTTTGAACATGAAACTACTAAGTGCTACAAATACCTGCTGCCAGTAATATGTTCCCCAGGGATCCTCAAAGAAGCACAGATTGTGGAATGAATGGGCTAATTATTGGCCTCAGTCACACCTGTGCAAGCCCTGCTAATTCAGATAACTGAGCACCTTAAACCAGAGGCACCAGGAGTGAGAGTGGCTGGAAAATGTTAATGTGACTGATAACACCACAAATATTTAAAGGAAAAGTCTCCTGTTTGGAGTGCTCAAGTATTTTGAGCTTTTTCTTACTCCTTTTGAAAAATCCTAGCAGATGGTCACAGTAATTTTACTAAACTTGCTAAAAAATCAATGGTCATTAATGGTAATGTATAAAAGTAATTACCTGCAAATAGGATGTTTCTGCAAGATTCTGTTACGTATATGGCATGAACAAATAACCATTTACAATGTACTTCATCTTAAGATCACATCTCTTGGTGAAATGTAGACTAAGGCTTGTAATCCATTCAGAGCTTGTCTCAGTGTCACACAGTGCCATCTGCACATGATGTCCACAGATCATCTCTGCTGAATGCTCTTTGGTATGACATCATCTGCTTACATATGGTCTGGTTTTCCTAGGTTGCCTTGGAGCAGTACCAAATGTTCTCTCAGCCTTGGATCTGTGTATAAAATGGTTTATCCAGAATAACTCAGTGGTTGAAGGAACGTCGCCCATCCTTTCACAAGGCTGTTGCTGCAATTCTACTTGAGCTCATACTGCTCAGACAATTCACTCAGATATATATATATATTTCTGTGATAAATTAGCTATTTAACTTTTTGATATCAGATTCTCTCTTACTTATTTATTTTTTTCATAGAAAAAATAGGTATTGACAAAACTAAGAATAGAGGAGAAAGTAATGCCATGGCTATCGTGAGCAAAAACTGCAAAGAGTGGGCAAAACTCACTCATGCTTCAAAAAGTACTGCAACTGGAAGCAGGAGACAGAGAGAAAGGATTTTATCACGTTATTGATCTACCTTGTCATGTGATCACTCTCAATGCACTTTAAGAAAAGTGAGAATGCTCTGCTGCAAAACTCCATGGCTTCCAGTTTCAGGTAAATAGGTACTAGCTCCCTATTTTGATTTGGAAAAACGTTGCCTGATTCTTACCTGTTGCACAACGATATAGTATAGTTTATTCATACGCCCAGAGTATTTCCTTTTGAAGTGTAGGTTATGGACACATATTCTTAAAATGCTTTGAAAGATAATAGCCACAAGCACATTGTTTTGAATGTTGAAATTGCAGCTGCCACTCAAAATCAAAAAAAAAATAAATCAAGAACTATTTTAAAGAAAGCATTATCACTTGATATTAACAGGGCTTCAGTTCTTCCAAGACTTGTACTGCTGTTGTTACTGTTTTTAACAGAAAGTGTCAAATATTCTGACTTCATGTAGGTTGCTCTTCATCAAGAAAGGGAAGTTTTCAAGGGTCCTTGTCAATGATACAGATTTGGACACAGGCTCGGGCACTGGTTTGCAATGATCCACACTGCTTACAATGCTCCTTGAGCAGTTTTGGCTCATTCCAGCTATCAGTTTAGCTATGTAGAGACAAGCTGTGCCAGGCTACTTGGCCCCAGGGCCAGAGCTTCGTTTCCTGGTCTGTTTTATTTAGTAGTATAGATGTAGTCTAAGATTACATACTTCATCTATGTCTTTTACATGAAATTTTATCATTTGTATATGAAAAAACACAGGCAGAATGGAGGCTTTCTGATCATCCCAACTGCTATGGCTATTTTGTTAAGCTAATAAAAATTTCCATTTACATGTCTATGTATTTTGAATACTTTAAATTGTTCAGAATATTACCAAGAAACAAGGAGACAAAGAAAAAAAATCCAAACTGTGGCATTTAACTCCAAATTTCATTGTGTGTATAACACTTATAACGTGCTAATTACTTTAGCATTGAATATGTAGCCCATATTCATTTTTTTTTTGTAATGCAATGCTTCTTGAAGTTTAAATTTCTTTGAAAAGCTATTTCTGGAAAAAAAAAATAAATCTCAAAATAAATGTATTTTGTAAAAGTATACTTACCTGCATGAAATTTCAGTTAAAAGTCAGATGCTATTTTGAATGTTAGGAATAATCATTTTGGTTTTATATTTCAAAACACCATTTTTTCTATTATTTATACCCACATACATATATAAATGATATTAAAAAATGAAATATGATCCACTTAGAAACATTTTTTCACAACTCCAAAACAATTTGTTTTCATTCCAATGCAAAGGTGAAATAATTTTGAATTATGAAAATTTCTCATGGAATAAAAATGCTTGTTTGCCCAGCTCTTCAAGGAATTTCAGAATCAGAAGGAAAAAAATGTTGAAATGACCATTTCAGGTGGAAACGGTGTGTAAAGTTTTGAAATCTTTTTCACATTCTTTACAAAACAAACAAACAAACAGCAACAACAACAAAAACTACCACAAAACAACCTCCTTAATAATAGCAACACACATACAAAAAAATATTTCCAAAACCTCCCCTAATTTTGGGTGCTTGAAATGCAGTTCTAGCCAAGTGAGGTTACTGATGGACAGTTTCTGTTCCTGCACTCAGATGTGGAAGGATGAGAATTAAAGACTGTTTTAGAAAATGTGGTTTGAAACTTCAAGAAAGTGATGGTATTTATCTCAGTGTGCTGCTGAGTGTCTCCTCAGCTTCCAGAGGTGTCAAGTCAGTCTCCTAAACTGTGAAATCAAATCCTGCTGACTGCTTACCATGCCAGATATTAGCAACTTAATTATAACATCTAAACTAAGTACGTGACTAGTGAAACACACACTTTCAGATCTTGACACATGCTCCACAGAAAACAATAAATAATGCCAAACACATGCTTTCTATTTGTCAGTAATAAAAGAAGTGCTTGTTGCGATCCAGATATCAAGTGACAGTGCCAAGAAAAAAAACAAAAACAAAAAAAAAACCACCTTCAGTAATATGTATACATTCTCCAAACACTTTAAAACTAAACTAGCAAATATATGCCCAATGTCACACCAATATTCAGTTTACTAATTAGGTGATGTTTTAATATTCTTTCTGTATAAATACATTTTTTTTATTTTTGAAAGAAAAGAGATGGGGTTTCAAAATGCCATCAGAATTTCCTTTAGCACTCTTTTAAAAATTAACAAGTCAATTTACTCTGTCATAGAACTTCACTTACTTTGATGTAGTTAAACCCAGGATGATGTTGGCCCACCAAGGCGACTGGAAAATATTTGCAGTAAAACTTAAGAAACATGCACACATCTGATTTGTTTTCATTGCAGCTCAGAATTTGGTCAATGATCGCTGAAAGATTCACTATAATATGCTGGGGAGGATGGGGGGCGGAATCCCAATTCCAAGCAGACTTAAGGCCACTTGCTTTTTTCATCCTTCCTCAGGTGAAGTTAATTTGAGATATGGGATGGAAAAATGATGCACTGATTCAAGGAGAATCAAAAGCTACCCATGCAACTTTATTTTTATTTATAAACTCCTGCAAATTAAACAAGACATTCACTCCATTTTAATATATAGAAGGAGTCATACCTGCAGGTAAAAAAGAACAAAGGAAGAGTAATGAAGTGTCATCAGAATATACAAGGTCAGATCTCTTTCTTTAATGCTAGTGGTGTAATTAAAGGATAACTTGGCAGCAGTTATGCTAGACTTACATAACATACTCTGTGACAGTGATTTCAGGAAATCTAGATCAGGAGGTATTCCCAGTGCTTTTCAATTCACTGAATTCATGATTCCCATTTCCAGAGACATCACATCATCCTACCTGGCTAAATCAACGTTTGGGAAAGATACTTGCTGTTAAAAAGGAATAAATACTAATCAAACACTTGCAACAGTGGACTGCAAGGCCGTCTTCTGATTTCAAACTACACATCCATTAATTAATAGAGATGACCTTTCCTGAACATTGTATGACATTTTTTACCCTTAAGCTATGCAATGTCCTGAGTAAATCTTATTGACTGTTCTGCAAAATGTGGTATTGGCTGCATGTCCAAAATATAAGCAAAAGAATAATGTTTCAATTCAAAAGCACAAAATAAGTTGATGCAAGTGACCTCAGTCTCAAGGTTGCCTGTCCTTTGATTCAGGAAGAGGAAGGGATAGACACCTTTGTGTCTATGTTTAAGGAAACAGTTTGGGAATAAACAGCACCTTAGTCCCATCTCTTTGTAAAGTCAAAAATAAATAATTAAAAAAAAAAAAAAAAAGTCCTTTTTACTGCAGTGAAAACTACAGCAGAGACTGATTTTCCTGTAACTCTAGCAAGCTGCATTGGATCTCTGGTTATCAGATAGTTAAGCCCAAATACACCAACCGTCGATGAAATCGACCCAATTCCTTCCCTAAATTTGCACCCTTTAAGGTGAAAGGTTTGTCATGGACTAAACTGTTGTGATATACAATGTGTGATATTTCAGCAAAAGTCTCGTGTACAAAGCAGACTGTCACATTCATTTCTGCCCACCAGAAATGAGCTTGGCTGTGAGAATAATTTTTCTAGGGTCCAACTACAGGGTTCAGCTTTGAACCACAAGCCCCTGTTGCTCACTAGTGACACAATTCAACATAAGGGTAATGACAATACAAGTTATTGAGATAACCCCATTATCCTGAGTTTATTAGCTTATGCTTCATTCAGGAGTTGATGCTGCCACAAGGAGAAAGCTGCGAGGAATTTGGTGGGCAGGATGAGAGAGGAGAAAAGGGGCAATGGTTTGGGGTTACTTAGTGGGAAGCAGGATAAAGAGGAGGAGAAAGTGGCAGAAGGACTGACTGAAAAACATCTGGAAACCACTTCTTTAGAGGAAATCTGATGCTCTTCATTTCTCTGCAGCTGGTAAAAAACAGTCTGAGCACAGTGCATTTGTGCTTGTTGTCAACAATAATTTGGAAAACAACAAACCTTAGTATGACCTTCAATTAGGAGAGCACTTAAACACATAACAAAACATCAATAGCTGCAGTGACTGCAGGAAAGCCTAAAGTGAAAATTTGTTTAATGGTGTGCCTAACATAGGACCAAAATGAGGGATTGGTTGCACCTCAGGAACTGAAATTCTATGGTTTGTGCATAAATTGGAATTCAGTTAAAAGCCTCAGAGAAAATGTGGTATTTATCATGCTAGGCAGTGTCTACAGTAGGAAATCAATTCTGGAAGCACTGAATATGCTCTAATCCTTCTGAGATCAATTGGAAATATAAATCAGATTCTGACCTATCTATTTAATTTAGATGCAGACTTCTACCATATCACAGTTGCTTAAAAGTCCCAAGCATGACAAAAATTAATTTTTCAATGCTGACCCTGTACAATAACTGTGCATTTCATTGAACTTAATTTTTTTACTTTGTATGGCTGCTCATAAACTCTGTATTTAGAAAAAGACATATTTATATAGTATCTTATGACCACTCCCATAAAATGGGTCATATTTGACTTTTAATTTGTCAGTCATACTATTGTACTTTGCTCTCCCATCACTGCAGTACAATTGGTTTGTGGAAAAAAAAAAAAATCTGGGATACAGATATGCTGCAGAAGTACATATTTTTACACTGCCATACCTCCCATTTTTCAAAATATGCAACAAACAACAAACTCCCTTCCTGTGAAAAGTCAAAGGAACAGTGTATCATACTGGTCAACTGTACCATTTCAATAGTGTGTAACTAAGGCTGGATTTTACATAAATGAAACATTTTTAGCACACAAAAATAGATAAAAGTGCTGATACATGTCTACGTGGAAAACCACCTGTTATTAAGTACATGTTTTTAAAGCAACTTCCTAACATGGATCTGCAATTAGAGTTGGCAGTACTTTTGATAGAGTGATGTCACATTTCTGTTCTGAGAATTTTGCTTGCCTGACACTGTAATGTCTGTAATGTCTCATCTCCTTAACATTTCCATGCTTATATTGTTAGCACAGGGGTCCTGATTCTACGAACTTTATCAACACATACAGGCCCAGTGAGAAAATTAAGACTATTTACAGGAATATGGATTGCACATGCAAGAGAAAGAGTTGCAAAATTTCACCCATTTAAGGTATGTCTGCATTGCTTAAACTTAGAATGTGCACAATTCAAGTCCATTCCATTCATTTGAACTAATTTAACAGAAAAATAAATCTGTGTTTGGTCTGAGCTCTTCTGAAGGTTTTAACTCAAAAAAAAAAAAAAGGAAAAAAAGGAAAAAAGGATGTCCTAGTTCAAGTACCTAGTCTTCATTATTAACTTCAGTATTTGTTAATGGCAAATAACTGCCTTTGTTTTTTATCTGTTCATACCTGTTTAAAAACAGCCTGGTCTTAGTGCTGCCATGTTATTTTTGCCAACCCAGTAGTTTCAGTATGGATGACTAAGACATCATTTAAGATTATTTAGATAGGGTCATAGTAACATATCCTGGGCCATGGCAATATATGCCTGGAATATTTCCTCTGAACAGCCTTGGCTATCAATGTAATATTACATACAGAATACTGGATATTGATTTCATGTTGTTCCTATATTCACAGCCTTCAGTGTGACCTCATTTACAGATTGTTTTTGCAAAATTTTGTGAATATAAATTGTTTTCACAAATATCACTGTATCTCTAGCCACTAAGATACTATTAGTCTGTTTATTCTTTTATTTTTAATGTATTTTATAGTCTATTACTGATGACTATAAAAATTCTCTCTGTGAACAGAAACCAGTGAACAGCTTTTTTGTTTGTTTGTTTGTTTTGTAAGCTTATTACAAACATTTATCAAATAGAAAAATAACAATAACAGACATTAATTTCACATTGGCTACCCATTTAGATAGCAAATCATTTAGTCTTTGATCTCATAGACACTGAATTGAACACAGAGAAGAAAAACATTGCTGTGTTTGCAGCCTGACTGACCTTAGATTTCCTCTTAAAGAAACTAGGGAATCATTTGGAACTTGTGTTGTGCCCATCACTAAAGCTAGGATTGAGATTTAATTACCTAAGCATGTATCTATTACCATTTTATGCACTCCAAAGCATCCAGACTAGTCTCCAAGTGCTCTTTTTGAATATCTTAGGTCTCTTAGGTCTCTTATTCATTCCTTGTCAAATCTGCATGCCCATATTGATTATTTTTTTTTGGAAAAAGAAAAAAAAAAGTATGACCTTGCCATCCTTTTATGTGCTGCAAAAATGTTAAATTGAACTGTGAATTTTCACCACAGCTTGATGTGTGCTTGATATGTGGGGAAGGGAGGTTTCCTTATTCATTTATTTAAACCATTAGCTTCATTTCTGTTGTTGTTTTGTACTTTTTATGGGAAGAAGGATAATAACTTCCAGGAATTTGTATGCCTTCAAATTGTTGGGTTTGGAACAGGTTAAGATTTTTATAAGCTAAGTAGTAGTCAGGAAATTATCTCTGGTTTGAGTACAGAGCACTCTAATGTTTAAAATTACAGAGAGTTACAAAGTCCTAGAACAGCTGTACAGAGATTTTCTTCAACCATCTTATTAAATGCAACTATAAATGCTCTCCCATTTCACAACCTGTGAAGAGTGAATGCTATGTCCTTTTTAGATCTGTACACAATCCTTCAGTGCTGGGGAAGCTCATGGAGCAGATCATCTTGAACGCCATCACGCAGCATATACAGGACAATCAAGGGAACAGGTCCAGTCAGCACGGGTTTGAAAAAGACGGGTCCTGCTTGACTAACCTGATCTCCTTCTATGACAAGGTAACATGCTTAGTGGATAAGGGAAAGGCTGTGGATGTTGTCTACCTAGACTTTAGTAAAGCTTTTGACACCGTTTCCCACAGCATTCTTCTGGAGAAACTGGATGCTCAAGGCTTGGATGGGCATAGGCTTCACTGGGTAAAAAAACTGGCTGGGTGGCCGGGCCCAAGGAGGTGAACAGAGTTAAATCCAGCTGGAGGTTGATCACAAAAGATGTCCCCCAGCACTCAGTACTGGGGCCAGTTCTCTTCAGTGAAGTGAAGATCGAGTTAGCACCGAGGGATCAAGTGCACCCTCAGTAAGTTTGCAGATGACACCAAGTTGGCTGGGAGTGTTGATCTGGTTGATGGTAGGAAGGCTCCGTAGAGGAATCTGGATAGGCTGGATCAAAGGGTTTAGACTATATGAAGTTCAACAAGATTAATTGCTGGATCCTGTACTTGGGGCACAACAACCCCATGCAACACTACAGGCCCTATGTATTCATCAATTTAAAATATTCCCAGAAAAAAAAAAAAAAAGGAAAGAAAAAAAAGTAATAATAATAATAAAAAACAACAGACCTTTTTCAACAGTAACAGGTCTACCAACTGTAATTAGAGGACATATAAAACTTGAAGGTACAACCTTCAGTGTCCCAAAAATGCAACTTTTTGACTTTTACTGTCTCAACTCTCCCAGTGTCCAATTATAGGACAAGAGGCAAGCACAGGATGCTTACAAAGCAGACTACCAAAAAAATATATTTTTAATGTGAGAGCTGCTGGCTAATTGATATATCTCTTTCTCTTTACGGCATTCTTTTCAACAAATTGTATCTATTGCTTCTAGATATAGATATTGTTCATACAGCTTGTGTTTTGGGAGTTATAAAAAGAAGGAACTTATAATCTTGAAGGAACTTATTTAACATCAGGAATGCCAGATTTTTGTCAACTCATTTAGGAAGGATTTTTTTCTGGTTTGTTTGGCCAAGTTTTTTCATAACGAAAATTTCTTTTTTGTAGCTTAAATATCAAATATAAATGAATTGTGTGATGAAATGGGATGATTTCTGAGTCACTACTAGAACATCCCCATGATTCATTTACTAAAGCTTGAGGAAAACCATTGGTTGCAAGAAAGATAATTGCAAAGTACTGTCCTTCACTACTACCTCATAAGCTCAGTAAACTTCCATGAGCTGTATTTAAAAGCTATGTTTTTGTGGGTAGATCAGCAATGATTAAGAAGCAGTGCAGCTCACAGGAAATTTTGAACATGTTGATCACTCACACAGAAGAGAGCAGTGAGAGAAATTTCATTACAAAGAGCAGTGATGAAGCTAGGAGGTGGGAGAGACAACAAACAAGTGTGAAGCATGTATAAATCTGGAAGGATCAGAACTAACTAGAAATAAAATTTAGGTGGAAATAAGATAGGGAGATTAAAAAATAAATTAAAAAAAAGCCTCCAGATGTCCTTATCTCAGTGAACGCAAAGAAAAGTTTAGGAAAGAGGCATAGAAGTTTTGCTTTCTAAAAATACATTTGAATTTCTTGTCACTTAGGTCATTAATCTTGGCTAATGAAAATATTACTGCATGTAAAACAAAAGGTTTTTTTTGCTTGTTTGTTTTTTAATGTGTGTGTAACAACTAATATTTAAAATGAAAGAGTAGAACACCCATGAAGAAACAAAGATAAAAAACAGTAAATTTAGCTCTGCTAAACTATACCCCTGCCATTCTCTAGCTTTGTGTTCAGAAAAAAATTGTAAGAATCTAAAATGATATAACTCTCACATGCTAGTGATAGGTACCTCAAGAATGTTTTCATCTTAAGAACACCTAAATCCATTGCTCAACACCCCCACCAAAACCGAACAAAGAAACAACAAACAAACAAAGAACATGAATACCTTATCCTAATTTCCTTTACTGTTGGTCTGACTAATCAGTGTTAAATCACCAATAAACGATATTGCTCATGTAAGAATTACAATAAAAAATCATTCACATTGAACTGTAAAGATCATGAACAGTTATTACTGTTCTCTTAGTAATTAGAAATTCTTTTGATTTAGCTATACAAATTATGAAAGAATATTCCTTAGTGCAAATAATCCCTGTAAAGCAGAGAAACACTTCCACACATCTTTTTCACATTCTGTCAGTGGTAGTATTTGAACAGTGGTAGTATTGATCTTAGTGATACTTAAGTATTACTTAGGTATTAGTCAAGGATAGTGACAGCATCACTTCCTCTTGCACTATGATCAAAATTTGTGTGCAGATCTATTGCAACTGCTTTGCATAGGTGCTGTTCTGTTCTTACAGCCAATTCTGAAATGCATCAACTTCCTTTCACATCACTTATGATATTTTCCTAGCTAAAAATGACCATCGTGTTGGCAGACACAACTGTTGAAAGGCTGAGATCCACCAAAAGATAAGCAGAGTTTGAACTCCAAGAATGCAAGAGGTTATATTTTATAGGTTTATTTTTTTATTTGTCTAAAATTTTCCTATATTTTGGAGACCTTATTTCTAGATGGTCCCAGATTTGGAGCACAAATTCCATTCATTTCTCTCACAGAAAATATAGAGATATTCAAAATTAGCAGGTGAATTTCAGAACATTTTGAAATATATTTTAAACAAGAATGAGTGCACAGTTTTAACAAATGCAGACCAAGTGTTTCACTGCAGTCATGTTCACACATGGATGTAATAAAGATAACCAAATACAAAACGTATCAATGTAATTATTATCTGTCTTTTTTTTAGTTATCGAAACTATATTCTGGATAAAGGCACCTTTTTCCATTTTAATAGAAAATTAATTAAAATTTGCCTATTTGAAAGCGATTTAAAATAAAAGGAGACAAATCTCTCATTTTTAGGGAAAGAATCTTTGTAAGATGTTAAACAGTGCTACTGTACTGATCTGAATGTGTCTTTCTGTAAATGAAAAAAAAATTACCTATGTGGGAAATCCCTGTATTGTTTTGCCTACAGAAGGGGAAGGAAGAGATATAAACTATTATAGCTATTCTTAAATATTTCAGATGTGCTCAAACATTATAACAGTAGTGACCTTTGTACATATCTAGATAAAAAGGACCACAAAGAAGGAATGTATTTTAGGGTTTGATTTTATTTATTTCCGTTTTAATTTTCTTTCCAAAATTCCTGACTTATCTGTTTTTATTTACTGGACAAAATGTTGCTAGTGATATTCTGAAATCTCAAAGGCTTTTTATCAACTTTATTTTTCAGAACTTCAGATGGCTTAGGTTTATCCTGTTAGACAAGTTGTTTCAGAGACAGCTGGTCCACCTTAATGTTTTCTATTTGGGAGCTGTCACTAATGGTTGTGTCTTGGTGCTTTCTTTAATCCTCAAGAATATATGTATTCTAAGGTCTAGATATATATTCTCATTTTACATTGACCTTAGACCAAGGTCTGCACTATATGAAACATGTCTCCCGTTACTAGTACGTGACAGGAAAATGGATCCTTCTGCCATTGGTTTTTGGAGAACCTGAATATAAACTAATCAGACTCTGGTTTTCATGACAGTCAAATAAACTATGGCATATAACCTGACTGTGAGCTCAGTAATTCTTGAGCAGATTCTCATCTTCACTTAACTCAGTACAAAATCTCTTTGAGACTTCAGTGGGATTAGGTTTTCACACTGGTTTGACTGTAAATGATGAAATATGGCAGTGTCTCAAAGCTATAATAAACATGAAAACTCTCTCATGAACCACAGCCTATTTTGCTAACAAGTTAACATTGACTGTAATCTTTTGCTGTGGCAGTAATACACATTTGCAATGTCTAACCTGCCTTACTATTTAAAGACAAATATTTCAATATGCACTTTGTAGTATTTTATCAACAACTCTGAAGCATCAGTGCAATATATCGTAATGTAACTTCCAGTGTTAAGTTGTACTTTAATACATTTTAGCTATGCCCATTGACGTCAATGGGAAAAAGTGCAAGTGACCAAGTAAAAATTTTGGTCTCAGAAGATACAAGAGTATAATTTAGCTTTCACTGCTTGAATTGCTCTGTGGTATTTTTATTTTCCCTCATTTCATTAACTCATCAGACCTTCTACACTGAATGCAGAAAAGAAGTTGGTTGCAGACTAATGAATTAGCCTTGCCAAGTATAAACTTACAGAAGAGTTACTCATTTAACTTGCTCGTATTCATAAGGAAACCATGTCCGTGTTCTTATTAGCAGTCACTTATTCACACTTTAATAAACTATTCATCAGTGTCAATTTGAAAGACATCCTCCCATTTTTATCCTGTCATGCTCTGAGTAATATTTAGTAGATAATTCCAGTCTCTTAATCATAGAATTATTATAACGTGCAACAATAATCAAGATCATCAAAGCTAGGGACAACGAGGTACAATAGAACCAGCCTCTGAACTCATATAATAAAACTCTGTCTAGACTCACATATGCCAATTAAGAGTTAGAATGTGTGGATCACAGCTCTCATTTTAAGGAGTCTCCAGTATGTGGGAAGCCATTTGAGGAGACCAGAGGTGATTTTGTTTGGTGGAGATTTTGCCATATTTATTCATCATCATTTATACAAATAGGTTAAAACAGACAATTTGAAAAACATTTTTTTCTCTGTTGATATGAGATTTTTGCTAAGCTTTTCTGTGTATACTTTTACAGATGTTGAAAAGAGCTCTACTGATAATGTTCTTTCTGTCTGGGACTCCATCATTTTTCATAGTCCCAGACAAAAAGGGGTCCCATAGCTGCCATAAACCTGAATATAGTTTTTAGCTTTGAACAACATTCTTAGGCACTGCTGTTGTACAGAATTAAAGAGCAATCTTTTTTTTTTTTTTTTTTTTTTTTTTTTGTAGGCCAACATGTTTATCTGTGCTATTCGGCAGTCCAGAACTCCATATGGTTTTCTTTCATCATCTTTTATAGAGCTGTTTCTGAACGTCTCATCTCAAAATTAAAACCAAAGTTTAACCAGACTATACCAAATAGTTGTTTTTGCCAGCTGTGCCCTGACTAAATCCTCTACAGGACTGATATCTGCTCCTTTCACTTGCACTTAGTACTTCTATGTACTTAGCATGAAGAAAATGATCTCATCAAAAGAGGCCTGACATTCCAGTGAGGCTTTTGCAAGGCTTTCAAAACATGAGTATATGTTTTTCTGATACATATTTTGTGCCAGAAAGGGTGTAATGAGTCATCACCTCAGCAATATTTAATACCCCAATTAATCTAAAGCTTCTTTCAACCTTTTTGCTGCTAGTAAACCTGTTATACTTTTAAATAAAATATTTATCTGATCAGCAGTGCCAAAATATGCTACTTAGCCAGCAATGTGGGTGTGTTTCTTATAACTGGTAACCCTAAAAATGTTTATGGTGCTTAATGACTTAGCACTGAAAAACTCTATGCATTAGTTTCTTTCTTGGCATTAATATGGGGTAGCAACAACAACAGTGCAATGATTAAATGTTGCCATTCAAACTGTTAAAAATCCTATTTATACTGATGCTGACTTGAAATCAGTGGGAGGTTTTCTCCTGAGTTCAGCAAGTACTGGGTCAAGCCAAAGGGAACAGGTGTTTGCTTCTCACTAACAACATCTGACACTACTCCTAAATATAATAAAAACACAACGCAGCAGCCTTACAATGAGAGGTGTAGTTTTTCAGTTAAAAGAAATACAGCAATTTGTTCATTTCCCAACACTAAATTTGTAGTCCACCTGCTTGTAACATCTGTCTGAAAGTTAATTCCCATACCCTGCTTTAGCTGGAGTATTGAGGAGACACATATTTGTTCAGCATGAGCTAGCTGGTACCAAACATTTAAGATTTGACTTAGCTGTTAGAACTCACTTTGCAATAAAACAGATTTCAACTGTTTAAATACTTTTCTGCATATATTATGATGGAAAATAAATAAATAAATAAATAAAATCATTCACTGTCTAAATGTTGTTCATTGAAACACACTTATACATAAGCCATAGTGATGTGCTTGACTTATGATATTTTTCCCCTCTGATTTCTGTCCCCATCCTTATAATTTAGGGCATCAGTAATCTCTAAACTGTTGATTGGGCTGTACAATACCATACAAGGGTTTTGCAATACCTACCAGGAAAAGTAAATCTTTGTGATCTGTTTTTCCTTGGAAATGATCATGATCCAGTGTTTTGTCTTTAAGTTTTATTCTCTATATTAGCTTTAGCCTGGTGAGATAGCAGCCATATCATGCTCCCCTCCTTTTTAAATGTGGGTCCAAAGTCCTGTTAAAATTAATTTTTATCCATTTCATCCAGGGTGCACAAAAGACTAACCTTGTTATCTGGGCTCTGGATTTTTTCAGAGGAAAAATGCACCCTATGTTTAAGGGAAAATAAAATAAATAAATAAATACATAAATAAATACGTAAAAAGATAATTTCTGCTCTGCTATTTCATATGCATCAGAAATAGATAGTCCCAGGCTGTCAAGAGATTCCAAAAAACTTTGATATGTTGGAGAAGAGCCAGCAGTTTGTTACAATTCTTAATTCTTAAAGTATGTTCAAGGCAGAACAGCTAATGCTTGGGAGAAAATAAAAGAGTAGGTTAGCAGAACTGACCAGAAGTTGAGATATCAAACATTTCCATCACCAATTATCTTTTCAAAACAATCCAGTAGCAGACAGTCTTGTACAGGTGTATGAAAATGTGCATTATTAGAACAGTAAGCTCACCACATTGTAGGTTTAAACAATGATCCTTCTTCCAAAACAGAATGACTAACTTCCAACAGCTTGCACTCAACTAGGGCATGTGTACAGTCTATAGTCAGCATATATGCCTTTGTTTCGAAGGGGGTTATACAGAAGACTTGTCAAGGTTAGTCCAGGAAGCAAGGTAAATATTTGGTCATGCAGCTGCCAGGCCATTGCACATACTGGCTGATATAAGATCAGCTTCACTCTTTGGAGATGTGTATCATGCACTTAGTTATGAGTGGAAAGGATGAGAACAGCAGGCAGTGAATGACACAAGGATAAGCATGCACGAGGTAATGGGTGACCAAATGAGGTCAAAGTAGGTAATTCGGACTACTCAGTTTTTGTTTGAAGCAGTGATGGCAAGATGTCTAAAACAGGAAGGAGGTCATAAAAAAATCTCTAGCCTCCTTTTGAAAGTCCATACTGAGGCTTGACTGTATGCCCCATAACACAGAGCAACACAACATATAGAAGGAAAGCTCCAGTAATTTAGAGGAATTTACACCTGTTGGGCAGTTGGCTTGACATTAGACAAAAGTTATATGCTATGGTCCAGCTTCCAATCGTCCCATCAAGACACCAATAGACAGTGTTGTCTGAGTTCTGTTTTTTTGCAAATTAGAAATCCTTACCCTGTGCAGGACAGATCTTTCTCAGCTGTCTTTTTCTTCTCAAAATCCACCCTTCTTTGAGTTTCAGCTTCTTTTAAGGGTAAGTGTAAACAGACATTTAAACCAGTAACAGGTGTTCCAGGAGAAGCATGTTTTTGTTTCATTCCAGGAGGATGAGGTGTGTGACTGTCTACATTTCCTTCCTTTATAAGACCAGGACCTTCCAGGCTAGGAAATAGTACTGAGCCAGTGTCAGCAAGCAAAAGCAAAATTCACTAAGGGGATTCACAGTACCATCCTGGAGGTCTTTATGGAGAATAGTATTGAGGCAGATCATGAAAAATATAGGCCTGACATCTGCAGCCCCCTTTGTGAACAGTATGTGCTTTGTGTTCCACAGGCAAATGCACATCCAAAGAGGAATGGGCTGGTATTCCCCTAAATGTCCTCTGTCCTACAGTTCTGAACATCAATTACACTTCTATCCATCTGTTACCTGTGTGTACAGGACCAACAAGAAGACTGTAGGCAGCTAGTACATTTCAGGTCAATTTTCCTTGCTTTGTGCCAGAACAAACTCAAGATCTTTATTAAAAAAACAAGGTGGGTAGAGGAGAGGACTTGCAAGAAAAATGTCATGACCAAATATAGGTTGGGTAAAATAAGGTTAAAATAAGGGGTTAACATTAAACTGTTGACTCTCTCAAGGTTTTAACATGTCTTTAATTGTATGACTAGAAATATACATTTTGAAAAAATTTAACTTTCACCATACTCCACATTCTCCTCCCAGTATTTTATATGAAAATTTCTGCTGAGTCTTTTACATTCCTTCTGTTCCTCAATAGGCACAGTCCCAACACTACTGGAGTCCTGGGCCATATTCTATCAATACCACTGATCATAATGGATTTTATCTTAGGCACTGGGCTTGTTGCTGAAATCACAGTCTGTGCAACCATTATTTTTGAACTTTCTACCTTCCTTCATCACTTTAAAGATATTTTAGTAGCACAATAGCTGTACTCCTTCACAGGCAAACTAATCTCTCTCGGTTGGTCTGTGTACTTGTGGGAGTTCCTTTCTGAGGTCTTCTGCAAATGTGAGCTCAGCTACTAAGAATGGCTGGGCATAGCCCCAAGTTTTCAGCATAGCACATGACCCTTCCCAGAGAGAAGACCTCTGGTCTGTGTCCCAGGTCACAGCTCTCCCACTAGCACAAACCACCATTAAATACTCTCTGCCAAAAGCAAATCCGCTGAGACTGATACCTGACTGCTGGGGTACATGACTACCTTGTGTGAACTTTGGCTGCTAGGCTTTGAAAATAGACTTGACACATGGCTTTGTCCTAAAAGACCAACTGAACTTCTCACTAAACATTTAACAATCTAAACAGCTTGAAATATCCCAGTCCAAATGGCCTGCTAAGGAGGAGAAATGGTAAGAGGAGGAAAAAAGAATTGTGTATGCTCTTATCCTATTCCCAGCTTATACTGAAACTGGTATCTTACCTCAGACAGCAGGGAAAAGAAAAAATTATGGTCAGAGAAGAGGGAAGTTGGTTCCCTGCTTTGTTTCAGGCTAGATCCAAATGACTCTAGAATTTTCCAGGAACACTGCCTCTGGCACTGATCTAGTGTCTTCAGGTTTTTTTGTATACGACTCTCAAAGTCTTACTCCTGTGGGGAAAGATCATGTTCTTGAGAGAATTACAATAATTCTTGTAAAGAAAACAAAGAATGTATTTTTGTTTATTTTTCCTAATGGCCCTGATCCAGTCAGGTTTTGCGTGCTGGTAACAGATGTTTTTTGTGAGTGACCCAACATCTGGCACAAAGAACTTCTGTTGCAATTGTTATAATGAAAACACAAAAGACTGCGGTGTTAGACAGCAAGAACTACATTTTTTTTAATGGGTCTCTAACTTTGAAGCCATGAATGTGTACACTGGGTTTGGTCCAAAGCCTTTGGAAGTCAACAGAAACTTTCATTGATTTCAGTGGTTTTGGGTCAGGCCTTTTATGAACCACTGGATCTATACGTACAAAGACAAAAAGAAAACTGTTGATTTATGTATGTATTTTTTTTAGTAAAAACTGTGATTTTTCACATACTTTGACATGATCCACTTTGTCTTCTATGGTGTGCAGATTTTATTCACAGGTCTTTCTCTGTTTTAAAATCTAGCTATAAAATAGTTCAAATCACAGATCATATTAGATAAGCTTATTAGACAAGCAATGAAGCATTTATGTGAGCAAAATCAACACAAAATCAAGGCAAATCATAGTCTTCTTGGCACAGCTAGAAATCAGAGGATGATCTCTTTTTTACAGTGTCAGATGAATTGCTCTCCTGCAGAAGGAATTTTTAATGTTCGTCTTCTTAAACTAGGAGTCTCTTCATGAAGATGATGGAGTAATCAGTTTTCCCTGAATGTCAGAGGAAGGATGTCTCATAACTTTGGGAAAGTAATATTGCTGTCTTTTTTAAAGTCAATGTCATTCCCACATGAAGAGAACTAAACCATGTTTTCCCTGAATTTATAAGTTAATTTATAAATATGGATGTTGTCTCTTTAATTGTAGGTGTTTAATATAATTCCTCTTGAGAAAGAACAGGGTGGAAAAGGGAAAGAAGCAGGGGAGAGAGAACGGAGGAAGGAATGAGGATGGGGATGAAGGGAAGGAAGGAAGGAAGGAAGGAAGGAAGGAAGGAAGGAAGGAAGGAAGGAAGGAAGGAAGAGAAAGAGAGAGAAAGAAAGAGACAGAGAAAGAGAGACAGAGAGAAAGAGAGGTCATGATTTACTTTACAAACAGTACAGTACTAAAATATTCAACAAAGTTAATAGTCTAACCAAATTAAATCTATGTTTCTATCAAAAGCCGTTACTAAAGCAAATATAATCAAAATCTATTAACTCCTTATCCAGAGCTCATCTCCTATACAAATACATTCCCTAAGTATATTTTTTGCCTTCTTTGCCTTTCAGAAGTTTTAATGAAAACTCTAGTAGGCACAAATAGTACATTTCCTTACCTAATATAAACACAAAAGACTTTTTGCTTTGGAAACAAATGTAGGGGAACAGCTGTGCTGATGAGCTACTCGGAGCTCCTATTCAATCTGCAGCTGCTTCTCTTTGTCCTCAGAAAACTTCTGGCTTGATTGACAGAAGAAGAGAATCACATGGAAGAGGAGACCACATAGTAGTCACAGGCTTAAATCAGAGCTGCCTTAAATCTATGAAAATTATGGTTCTTATTTTTAGCTTCTGATGTGACAGCGATTTAGTCACACATCTGAAACTTCTGCCAAGTAGGTGCAAATCTCTATCCCAGAATGTTAAGCCACTTAAAATTCATCCAGGTTCAAAACAGTAAATTAACAGTGTTTGACATCAATCTGATCAAATATGGTTAAAGAAGGAAAGAAGGTTTATTTACACCCATAAAATTTAGCAAGAATGAGCTGCAACAATTAGAAACTTTTACTGTCTTTTTTTTTTCTTTTTTTTTTCTTCTTTTTTTTTTTCTTCTTTCTTTTTCAGGACTTCCTGATATGTCAGTTTCATTAAAAAACTTAGCCTGACAGGCAGGAGTATATGAAAAAGCATTTACTGATTGCTATCAAAACAGTGGGCTTGGCTTGTTCCAGTCTGAAAGGAACATTTCAGATGATGGGTGGGATCACAATATTATGTGTTTCACTGTTGCAGTCTCTGGTGACTTGGGGGATGAAGGACATATCAACCTCCAAGATGAAATGTCTAAGTCTAGATCCTCTTCTCCTATCAGTTTAGCAAACTATGTACAGGCAGATGCACTTTGCCGTAGAAAAGTAGTATGTCCAGACATTCAGGTCACTCAGGCTGGATCCAAGGTGGTATTTATAAGTTCGCAACAGCAGAGTATATAGACAGCCTTTTGCCTGGCCTGCTAGGTGCTTAGCATATACCAAGTGCAAAGCTGATTACGTTGTTTTCCCCAGATTTTTAATGGACTTAAATGGGATTTTAAATGTCACATTTGCTGCCTAAACTATTTACTGAATTGCTTCTGTAACATATGACTTCTTTTCTAGAAAGGCAAAAACATTTATGTGTTTACGCTAGCAGCTGTTGAGCTATTACTCCACCCCAAAAATTGGTATGATTGTTATTATTATACAAATTAGCAAATAGACAGGAAGTATGGTGGGTACTTGAAAACTTAGAGGCTGCAGTCTAAATTAGAAGGAGAAGAAACATTTTAGAGCTCAGAGCTCATGAGTCTGGATGAAGGCCTTGCCTCCAAACCAGAGCAAGTCTTCTCCCTTTAATCTGTTTTCTATAGGATGGCTAGCTGGGAGTGCTGTCTGGATGGCAGCCATCACATGCTTTGACCAGATTTCTGGTTTAGGGCATACTGCGGTGCACACCTGCAGCTCAGTTTAGATGCAGTCTAAATTGATGTTCTGGGTATGTTTCAGCTCTGGGCTGATAGCTATCTGCCTGACCACCCATGTAGGGATCCTGTCACCAGTGGCTTACTTCAGCATTGGCATATACAACATTTCAGCACTGCCTGTGGGGTGCAGACCTTGCTTGCCTCTGACACCTGTTTCAATTTCTCTGTCCTACATCTAAAAGAACTCAATATTTCTTTCTTCTGGCATGACTAAAAGACCCCTCTATTTATTTATTTTTTATTATTTTTTTCTCTTTCTCCTGATTCACATCCCTTTTGCATGAATCCCTTGATTAATTTTATTTGTTTGAATGCTGAAGAAGGTATTTCACTATTGCCTTAGGGAAGGGCAAACTGCCAATGAACATTAAACGTGCTGTGCTCCAGTCCTTGCACAAGAAGCCATCATTTGATGCTAACCGACTTAGCCGTCAGGCCTGGCCTTAGACATTCAGTGCTTTAGGCAAGAAAGTTTTTGTTTGTTTGTTTGTTTGTTTGTTGCCACACACCCAGCAAAAATATTTTAAAAGCTAGTAGATATGCATATAAATATGTGTGTGTGCATGTATTGGTATGTGATTGTTTGCAAGTGCTATACATACTCTTATACAAACACACATATATTTATACCACTTTTCTAGGTATCTGAGACAGCTGAATTATGCACTTGTACCCATCCCACTTTGCATTACTCTTTGCTCTGTATTCCTGCATCCCTTTGGATCTTTGAATGTAAACACACATCTGAGTGGCCTCAGACAACTGCCACATTTTCTTTAAAAGTGACCATGAGACATACCTGTATCTCTTCCCCAAGGACAGAACATAGTCTAAAAAACTGGATCTAGTATGCAGCTATGCATCTTCCCAGTTTCAAAAGGAACATAAAGGCCAGATTTTCCAAGGACATCAGTAAGTTAGATAGGTGGCATATGTTTGTTTGTATCTGCATATGTAGAACTAGGAAACTTTGTGGTCCAAACCATCAACGCTGACTACATATAAGATAGGTTATGCTTGTGAATAAGTGTTTTGGATGACTTTCTTGGATTACAAAAGACTGCATTTCCAATAAATCCAAAACAAAGCAAGCTTCATGTGGTCTGAATGTTTCCCAACTGCCTTTATCGTGGAAATATTGGAATCATTAGACTTCAGACTAAACTCTCAGTGGTCCATTTTTACAGATTTTATGGCTTTCTGAAAGCCCTTTACATCTCGCTTTTAAATAACCTAATGTACTTTAAAAATGAAGACATTAAGCAAAATTTGGAATCTCTCAAGCACATCTAAACCATAGTTTACTGCAAAATCTACAGCATATGGAGAACTCAAAAGCTATCTAGTATGGCAGAAGAACAAAACATACTCATCTATCAAGAAAAACAAATAAAAGTATGCAAAACTTTAGGTACTTAAAAAGGAAACAAAAGTGAACTGCATTAGAATTAGTGAGGCTGTACACACGCCTAAGGTGAAACAAGTCCACATGTCCAAGGTGAAACTTTACTGTGTTGCAGCATTCACCTGGTTGACTTCACAAGAATTTAATGTCTCTGCATTCATAATCTACATCACACACAGTCATGCTCAGATGTAAAGGGCTTGACAAAAAAATATCCTGCAAAACACATCATATGTAGCCTAAAAGATTATATTCCCCCTCTACTTTTTCAGTTGAGTATTTTCATTTCTCTTTAGACCAATATTCTATGAATGCAAGAAGGAAGGGAATCTATGACTCATCGTTTATGAAAGAAAATGCAGATAGCTATTACTTTCTTTTACAATTTTGTCCCGTTAAAAGCTTTTTGAAACTTAGTGCATTTTATGTTAGTCATTTTGCTTAATAAATATTTTTATTGTTGCCCTTTTTTTTGAAAATAAGTTAAAAAATATGAATGATTTCTAATAATTTATTTAAATATTCAGTTAGTTATATCTTTATTATATTCTATGTAAATACCAGTTTCCTGTTTATGAAGGAAGCAGTGCTTTAATTTTATTGTTTTAATTCCTTATTGCCCTAGACTTTTTTGAGCTAGGATTACAACACATCTCCTTCTTGGTAGTCTAACCCGCTCAACCTCTGCTTAGAGTTTTTTGTTTTATTGATTCAGTCTCCCAGAGCCTGTAATATGATAAATATGTGGAAACTTGAAAACGGTATCTTGTTTACATGGCTATGCAGCTGCCAAAACAGCTGCCATTTCAATTTTTAAAAGGGAAACAAGGGCCTCTTATCTGAAGTGGAAGAAAAATAGACTGATCCTCAATCTCTGTGTCTCAAATGCATTTAATAACAGAGAGGAACTAACATTTTAAAAAGATATCAAGCTTTATGCATAATATTAAAAAACTTTTCTAAGAGCTAAAATAATGTATTTTCTTATATTGAAGTGTTCTTATTTATCAAGGTGACAAAGAACTGTAAACTACAGAAGATGCGAATGCTTCCAACAGCTCCAACACCCCCACCACATTATATACCTTCTGCTCAGCAGCTAACAAGCAAGGAAGAACAAAGATGGAGTTGATTGGTCCTGGTGGATGCTAGATGTTTCCATCACAAGTAAAGTTTAAGCTGTTTGAATAAAAATTACAAACGAAAAATCTTAAATGTATTTTTTTTTCAAAAACATGTATTTTAATAGTATTTTTCTTATAGACAGAAAATTGTTCTGAAAGCAAAAGCACCTTAATATGTACCTCTCTAGATAAGAATGACATTGACTCATAATCAAAGCAGAAAAATAAAAAATCAATGTTGTTGAAACAAAATATCTGGTAATTTTCACAGAAAATGTTGTCAATATTGATATATTTTCAGGAGATATTTGTCTTTTGTTGAACCAACATTTTCCAGTTGGATGTTCAGTGAGATGTTCAAACTCCAAAGTTGAGCTGGGAACAAAAACAATCACAGCTTTGAGTACTTAATATCCAAAAAAAAAAAAAAAAAAAAAAGACCAGAATTTTAATCATCTTCTCTTGGAGAAAATCAGTCTCCTCACTGCAGTATAACAGAAGAATCTTACTTCAGCTTCCAGATTTAAGATGTTTCTGTAACACAACTCCATAGAACTGTAACACAAAATTTTATCATTACTCATGTTAATGTCGTAATACACAGGTTATATACCACTCACTATTAATATAGATGGTCTTAGTATATTTTAAAGCAAGGCTTGGTGGCTCTCAAAATATGTCACACCCTTTCCCATAACACCAGGTACATGAAATGTTTAACCTTACCACCTAGTCTATAAAAAGTCAGTGAATAAAAGGATACTTTTTTTTTTTTAAATGAGTTCTCTTCAAGATATATTCTCATATAAAATTCGTTTAACATATATCTGTAAGGATATCATTTAGCTACTTGTCTCTGGCACACCTGAATGTAGCCCCTATAGAACCTGCTGCCAATCTCCTTTCTCCTTTTCATTTTATTTCCGTGCTACTTCAAGTAAGAGGATCAGGTTGTTTCAGACACTTTTTTTTTTTTTTTTTACAAATGGTTATTTACTAATCACTGAATTTGTACTCTAATCAAATTTACAATCAAAATTAAGTAAGTAGACAATAATTTATAATTTATATTTTAATTTACTTTGTAAACTAGATGCAGTCATTTTAAAATCAGAGGTATTGTTCTATATCTTACTTAAATTTAAAATATTACATTTAAAATGTTTTGGTGGCATAAAAAAATCTCTTCCTATAATCACTTCTCTCAGTGCATCTTCTACATAACTACAGTAATACAAATCATTAACAATATCCCTTCCAGCTATATGATATATTTTTTTTTTCTGTGAAAAATCAGTAGGGTTTATTCCTCAAAAAAAAAAAAAAAAGAAAAAAGAAAAAATAGTTTATGCTATATGTTATGAAGCTGTGTTATGAAGCTGGTCACAAAAGAATGATATCATGAATTGTACACATTCTTCTTACTTTGTATTTTCAAAATAAAAAGATATATTTTAAATAATAAAATGCAGCATTTGAATCTATTGTCTGTGCTTTTTTTTTTTTTTTTTTTCAAAGTATGACCTAATCTGGTGTCCTGTCATTGTTTTGGCAGAACATGAAACAACAAATATGTTAAATTTGAGTGGTTTCCTGAAATGTTATTCTATCAAACTGGCAATTTCCGAAAGGATTTGGAATGGAGTTTGCAATTCCTTAGACACCAGGGAGGTCCAGCAATGGTTGCCAAGACGATCTGCAGCTCAAGCTGGTCCTAATATCTGAGCACATAAAAACATTCTTTCTGCTCCAATTTATTTTTAGGCCTAATCTTAAGTAGATTTGAGAAACCTTATGAGAGTCCACTCTTCGCACTTCAGAATGTAAGGGACTTGATATTGGTATTTTTATACTTTGTGGAACACATTAAAATTATGCATATTTTCCCAAAAGGTTTTTAAACAGTAAAATTTTAATTGCAAAGATAAAACCACCAAAAATAAAAAGAGAAAGCAGGCAATAACCAAATAGTAGATGTTACATATAAGGACAGGATGCACCCTAGGATTCTCGTATATGTAATCGTGTACTTAATTTCTAGTCCATGTACTTCACATACTTTTCATTATCACCAGCAAATCATGATGTTTCCAAGATGGTAGCAACTTGGAAAAAAATTGTGATTCAGTTGTGGTTTGGAACCAACTCAAATTGAAACTTCTGAATAAGGTCAAATTGGAAACCTGTTTCAATCATCCCTATTGCACTCTGGACTTTGGAGCAGGGACATGGAGTACATGGAATAATCTAAGTTTACATCCTTAGTCCTATTTGCAGTATGATGGATGAAGCAGAAAAACTCTAAAACTCAAATGGTTTCATGTAGTCTGTCATTGCAGAACACCATTATCTAGTATCAACTGACCAACCCCCCTATGAATCTGGAAGTACCAATTCATCAGTGTAAAACATTTGAATATTCACTATTGTCTGAATAATACTAACTTCAGAAAACATATCCGCATAAGATTTCTCTTTTATCTTACCTGCAGCAGAGACATTGCTACTTTATTTTTTTCAATGACTTGGCACTGAATGTAATTCATTATGAAGTGATAATGAAGACATTTTTTGTCAGCAAATGCAAGCAAAACACTCACTAGAGATTGGCAGTGTAGACAATCTCTGAAAAGCAGACATTTCTGAATACTGTAATACTGTTTGACATCTTGCTGAACAGCACAGAAACTAGGCAATATCTTCTAGCCCTCCCTATGCAGAAACTCATAGAATCAGAAGAAACCTAAAGAAGTATAGAGAAAATATGATACTGAAAGAGAATTAAAGCAAAATCTGAAGGATAGATTTGGGGGGCTTTTGGCTTTCTGTTCTTCACCCCCCCCCAACCCCCCAGAAAATGATACTAGTGTTTTGCTCAAGACCTTCTAAGATAAGTTCATGCAACGCTTTTTTTCCTAATCACTATTTCTGCAGCATATCTGTCTAAAATTTCCAGTTTTATTGGAAGTCTCTATCAGCATAGCAGATATGCTGATCAAAACTGATTCAGCTACCTGCAATTATAAAAAGAAGTTTAGTATAGGCTCACAATATTCAAAATTTCTCTTTCTCTCTCTGCCTCTATCTCTCTCAAAAATACTAAGGATGGAAAACTGAAATTTGGAGCAAAGAGTGAGCTAAGAAACACTGTATTTGATTTAATCCAGTCACGAGACTTTCAAGACTATATTTTGCACATGGTCAGTATATTTTACATGGACTTTAATGTACCTTTTTCATGTTTGAAAAGTAAGCATTTAAGGCGATCTTAGACTGTAACGTCAGTATTGTTGGATTATTCTCATCTGGCCACTGCTAATGAGTGTTGATTGGGTTTGATCTCAGCTGGTAAGTGAGTTTCACCTACTATTTTCTTCTCCCAGAAAGAAAATAATGAGCTCAACATCAAAGTGAACATAATGGTAAACCTATATGCAGTATGAAGGAAAATTTTGGAAATAAGACATGATCAAATCATGTACCAATGAGCAAAGAAAAATGTATGATATATGATGCCTTGGGATTCAAGGACAAGATTGCTGTTATATAGTGTTAACTGATTTTAAAATAAATTGCAAAATGTTAAATGGGTGTATATATTTATGTAAATGTGTATGCATATGCAAGTATATATGCATATGTAAATAACATTTGCGTATATCTCACCTTTCCTGTTTGTTACAGTTTTGTTGAGCCAGAAACTATTCTAGATACAACGTTTACCAGGAAAAAACAACCAAGACTGAAGGCATGTCCTGGAGATTATTAGCTGGTCAAGAAGAGCAAATTCTTGATGTCTGTCAGTACTTTAGGCAGTTCCTATAGCTCCATTCAAAGGAACTATATAATGTGTTAACTTCATGTTGTGTTTTGTTGTGTTTTGAGGATGTGTTTTTGAGGAGTTGTGTTTTGAGAATGACCACGTTCACAACTGCATCATTGAAATTGCATGTTTGACTGGCAGAAAAGTTATACCAAACAAAAGAGAGTCTCTACAGTGCATTATACCCTTTCATATACTTTCAACACTAGAGCTGAAGAAGCCGAATTTGCTGACATTTCCATAACAGTCCAGGGCATGAAAAAGCTCACATCTGTAATAAAAACAGATATCACTGTGAAAAAGCTTAATTATTATACCAAAACAGAGAATTTACCAATGTACATTATGTCATCTACAGAAACTATAAAAAATATATTAGAAGAAAAATAATTTGTTAGGGGAGATTGCATCTCTCTGATAAAAGGATTTCTTCTTGGAGTCTAAGAAAACTGAGCTGAGAGATATTTTGAAAAAAAAAAAAAAAAAAAAAAGCAAACACATTTAATGATCTTTTACCTAAATAAGGACCTGATGCACCATTTCAGTTTTTTTCTGGTTCAATTTTATATCTAGAAGTGCCTGCAAAATTCTTATTAAAAAGCCTGAGATCCTAGGTAAGTGATAGAGTTACAACATCTTAGGAAGGTATCCTCCATCAGCTGACCCATAACAGCCTATTATGCAAATACTCTGCTCCAAGTCTGCTCTAAGTGCAAAGTAATGTAATTTGAATCATAATGGTGGCTTATGGTGACTCAGCTTGCACATGATGATGTTTAACTTGCTATAGGTTGACTATTCAGACACTCAAATGCCTCCAAAATCAACCTTTCATTTGAGATGGTTGACATGTCCCCTCTATTATGTGCATCTTATCTAAATAGATTGGTGTGATTATTTGTGAATGGAGCTGAGATCATGAATTGATGCCCTGCAGATGTAAGAGTTATCATACATCTATCTTTTTGTCCTGCTTAAATATTCAGTCTTGAGTTTGTTTAAAAATTTGTCCCTCTACTTACAGAAAAAGCGGAAATAATAGTAAAAATAATAATAATAAAAAGGGATTTAGGAGGAAAAGACAGGTAATATGTTTCTGTCACTACGGACAATTATGAAATTCTTTCCATTTCATCAGAATATTAAAGAGCAGGCTCTAAAGTTAGACACTTTAAGTTGTAAGACTATAAAATTCACACCTTAGATGCGTAAAACAGCTTTCAGAGGATCACTTTAGAACTCCAATGATATTTTAAGAGAAGTCTTGGAAAAAAATGGAAAGTGCCAGAGAGATGAAGAAAGTTACTATTTTTTCAATATATGAAAAAGAGAATATTTGATATTGATAGTTAATGAGTCACTTTAAGGCAGAGTGGGTATGGGATCTAACCAATAAGAAGTGAAAATAGATTATCACAAGTAATGGCAATTATAATTAAATTTATACAATATCATTTACATTGAGATCACAAGTTTGATTGAGAAGGTATGGAAGCAACATGATCTAATCCAAACTTATTTAATCGTACGTTAATGCAGGAGAAAATACCATTTATTTATAAAAGATTCTCTTCCAACTTGATATTATAGATACTACCCCAAGCACCAGTACAGACTGGGGGCTGACCTGCTGAAGATCAGTTCTTCAGACAGAGGCCTGAGAGTCCTGGTGGACAGCAGGCTGACCATGAGTCAGCAATGTACCCTTGTGGCCAAGAAGGCCAATGGTATCCTGGGGTGCATCAGGAAGAGTGTTGCCAGCAGGTCAAGGGAGGTGATCCTCCCTCTCTACTCAGCCCTGGAGGCCACACCTCTAGTGTTGTGTCCAGTTCTGGGCTCTGAGAACAGGCTGAGAGAACAAGGCCTGTTTAGCCTGGAAAAGAGACAACTGAAGGGAGACCTCATCAATGTGTATAAATATCTGAGGGGAGGGTGTCGAGAGGATGGAGTATCTTTTCAGTTGTGCCCAGCGACAGGATGAGATGAGATGGGCACAAACTGCAGCCCAGGAGGTTCCGGCTGAATATAAGGGGGGCACTTCTTTACTGTGAGGGTGCCGGAGCACCGGAACAGGCTGCCCAAAGAGGTTGTGAAGTCTCCTCCTCTGGATGCCATCCTGCACAATGTGCTCTAGGTGATCCTGTTTGGCAGGGTGGTTGGATGATCTTCAGAGGTCCCTTCCAACCTCAGCTATTCTGTGGTTACATGATTCTGTGATCAGCCCTAAATGTTTCTGTGTCTGTAGTTCCACATGGCAGTTCTTGAACATGTTGCTTAAATCTCCATAGCAGCCAAATTGATTTTGTCCTGTCATTACTGTAGTAGATTTGTTGAGCTGATTGCTGCCATTTTGTATATACAGAGACAAGACTTCTCTTTGCATTTGTCTTTCCCATTTTAAAGCATAGGGAGGCCCTTCACCGTGAGTGTACATCATTTAATCTCTTTCATCTTCCATGTTGTTATCCTCTGAGTGTTGTCTTCTGGTCTTTATTCAGACCAGGTACAACTTTCTTTTAAGAGTGAAGTTGAAAAGCACAGAAATCCCAGCTGGATACATTACAGTGCTGTAGACTAGAATTACTTCTGCTGTTTTCTGCTAAGTACATCAAAGTTTTGATCCACAATCAGAATATGTTTCATCTTGAGTTAAGAGGGTTTTTGTGTGTGTGTATTTTTCTACTAGTATAACCTGCCAGACAGTATTTCAGTATCGTTGCTTCCAAAAGCAATATTTTACTTTCTACTTCCTACATATAACACCGTTCTTTTCAAAATTCTACCCTGTTAAATTTGAAAATTTTCTTAGTCATCAATTTGTTTTAAATTCTGATCATAGACTCAAATGCACGCAGCCTCTCTAACCTTGCTGTCATCTCTGAATGTCATGAATATAAATTCTGTTCCATAATTAAAGTTGTTAATGCACAGATTGGATAAAACTAGACTAAGTATAGACTTTAGGGTAGTCCTCTCTGAAATGCTCTGCAAGCTTGAGAAGGAAGTATCAATAAGTATTCTTTGAACAAGAATGCACACATTCTCCCTCTCATGTTGACTGACCAAGCTCTAAGTTGGAAACAAACTAGACACATTCACATTGCTAGGCTTCTTTCTTTGAATGGCTTGGGTTGGAAGGGACCTGGAAAAAAAAAAAAAAGTTTCTACATCAAATAAAAAAAGATTTCTACATTGTTGCATTGCTTGGAAACCACCACACATTTCTAAACGACTTTCCTAGTCAGAACAAAACCCCTAACCCTGGGTTTTAGATCAGCAGGAAATGGATTGCTGAAGTCTGTCACACAAATATGAAGCCCTGAATAGTGTAATATAGTGTTACAAGGTACCAGTGAATTGCTGAGACAACTTTCTGACCATAACCTAGGTGAGGAAGGTCTATTCTTTTTCACAGCTGAAGAAATAAATTTATCAGTGACAAGAATAATGGCTTACATGCCTCACATTCCTCACTGCTGAAAATACCGAAGGCAGGGAGGAGAAGGAAAAAATCAGATTTTGACTAAGGAATCAGCAGTGAACTTAATGCAGGTGCAATATTTCTTGAGACAAAGAGGTTTTTGTTTCAATTCCATTTTATCCCATGAAAATGGACTCCTCTCCCCTCCCTCTCTTTATCAGCATAAAGTAGATTTAAAAGGTTGATATCCTTTCCTGACAAAGATATTTTTACAGTCTTTAGTCAAGTTATTGGAGCAGGATTAACTTCTTACAGAACTTAAAATAGCTTCACTAAACGCAGCAGAGTTCCATATATGTCCATTAACCTGTCCATTTTTTTTTGCTGCATACTATACTGAATTACTTTCTGCATCTACTACTGCACAACTGTGACTTTTTGTACTCTTTCAAATCTATGAAAAAAGCCATATACTTAATTGAACCAGCATATCATTTCAATCACTGAAATGATATCACAAATATACTTTACAATGCAAAATGTTATACAATATAGAGTGAATCAAGATTGTATTTAACCTCTACATTGCTAGAGTTTGTGGTATTTTGTTCTGACCAACAACAAACATAAGTTCTCAGTAGGTAAACATTTGATAATGTTGGAAAATCACCTTTAGGGAGGTGAATGTCCCCCTGTACTCGGCTCTGGTGAGGCCGCACCTCGAGTACTGTGTTCAGTTTTGGGCCCCTCGCTACAAGAAGGACATGGAGGTGCTCGAGAGAGTCCAGAGAAGGGCAATGAAGCTGGTGAGGGGTCTGGAGAACAAGTCTTACGAGGAGCGGCTGAGGGAGCTGGGGTTGTTTAGCCTGGAGAAGAGCAGGCTAAGGGGAGACCTCATCGCTCTCTACAGTTACCTTAAAGGAGGCTGTAGCGAGTTAGGGGTTGGTCTATTCTCCCACGTGCCTGGTGACAGGACGAGGGGGAATGGGCTAAAGTTGCGCCAGGGGAGGTTTAGGTTGGATATTAGGAAGAACTTCTTTACTGAAAGGGTTGTTAGGCATTGGAATGGGCTGCCCAGGGAAGTGGTTGAGACACCATCCCTGGAGGTCTTTAAGAGACGTTTAAATGTAGCCCTTAGTGATATGGTTTAGTGGAGGTTTTGTTAGTGTTAGGACAGAGGTTGGACTAGATGATCTTGGAGGTCTCTTCCAACCTAGACGATTCTGTGATTCTGTGATTCTGTGAACAACTCTGGCTGCTCTTACCAGGAGGCATTTGGACTGCATCTTGGTTATAGTATATGGTTTCATTTTCTCATAAAGCCATGGCTTACCTGATTCAGTACTGGGAAGATAGTCTTGAACTGTGCAAAAGAACAGTGAATATTGTGAGAGCTACTAGGAACAGGACAAAAAAGTGAGCATAGTTCCTTGGCCTCAGTGGGAAAGTAGATGCAGACTTACTGACTTCTGATACTTTCCGAAAGGTGTGTGATGCATAGTTCTGAAGAGAGTTAAATACAAAATAGCAAAAATAAATAAATAAAATAAAATAAAATAAAATAATAAAATGAAATGAAATGAAATAAAATAAAATAAAATAATAAAATAAAATAAAATAAAATAAAATATGCTTCTGAAGAGCAGGAAAAGCCATATGCAAACATTTTTATCTTCTTCTCAGCCAGTCTGAATTCTTGAAATTGTTGATTATTTTTTTCTTACTTAATTTAAATTTAAAATCATACTATATTAAAATTGAGAAAAATGGTACTAACAGGTTGACAAGAGAGGTTGTGTCAACTCCGTATTTGAAAGTTTTCAAGGTCCAATTCAAGCTGCTCAAGTCTTGAGCAGCTTTGTTTGACTTCAGAGCTGTCCCTGCTTTGAGCAGCAGCTTGGGTTAGAGACCTTCTGATGTCCCTTCCCATTTAAATTAACCTGTGAGCCTGTTATAGTAAAACTAAACAAGTGGCACAGTTCATAATCTCAGAGCCATGAACACAGATAAATGGTATATTAACTGCCAAAAAAAAAAAAAAATTAAAAATAATAAAATAAAAATTCAAGTTTCAATATTTGAGGAAAACAGTGTAAAATACAGATGTTTATTGTAGCAGAATTAAAAATAATTAAAAAAAAAAGGCAGGAGTTAACGTAATCAGGATAAATGCATCTGCAATACAGATGACACATAAATATAACCAGTCTAGATTTTCTTTGCTTTAAAAAGTTAAAAGATGATATAGTCTCACATTTTTTGTCATCAGTACTGTTTCTCAACATTTGCTCAGTAACTTTTGACATGGGAGTTCAACTTGCATAGAGTAGACAACATCCACCCAGTCGAACTCTCCAACTTCCAGAACCAACAGGGACTTATATTTTGACTGCTTCATGGAGAGAGTTCTGTCTTGTACTTAATACCAGACAAGGTATATAAGATATACCTTGCTACATAATATATGTAGCACTCCTATACAAGATTGTATAGCAGTGCTACAACACAACATGGTACAACACATGGCACAACATAAATTTTAACTGTTTAACAGGATAAATGAGTTTCAAAAACTGGAAACATTTGCAGGCGTAGTTAATTGAGCAAGGGCAACAGTGATTTAACTACAATCCATACAAAGAAAACACACAAGGAATGGAGAAGGGTAAGTCCTTTGGCAGTGGATAGAAGCTCCTTCTGGAGGTCTCACAAAACCCTACAGATATTGTATCAAGGCTGGGCTCTAGTAATTTGAAAACAGCCTCATGGAGTTCTTTAAATGTAAGCACATTAGATGTCCAAATTGACCAACTTGATCCTTCCTCCTTAATTAGGTTATTAATAATAACAGATGGAGAGTATTTAGAAGTTCCTGGCTGGCTGAACAAAACTGAGAGCTGCAACTCTGAAATGAATAATGATATGATTGTATTCACAGACATAAAAAGTAGGTTCTTTCATCAAAAATAAGGGTGTCCTTCAGCATGCATCTTGATAAAGAAGTATTCTCATAGTTACTCACAGAAAAAATAAAATAAAATATGGAATTCAGAACTCATAATTTTTTGTTTGTTTGTTTATGGTTATTATTTTTATTTACTGTTTTTCCAATTTGCAGTTAAAATAAGCAAAACAATAGAAAACTCCAGGTTAGAAGCTTTCATGGGACAAAATTTAATTTATGCTTATTCATTTCAATTATTATGCAGATATCATTTAATAGACTTTACACCTCTAACAGAAGTTTCACATTAATTTTCTGTGTTTATTCATCCAGTGTTTTATATTGATCAGACACACATTTTTATGTCTTTCCTTAGATGCATAGTTTCTTAGTTTGGAAGTGGTCTCAAAAGTCAAAGAAATAGTTGGCAAGTATATATACATAATTTTCCATGTGACGGAGGTCTAGGATCCAATACATAATCATATGTTAACAAACTTGTATTATTTATACTGGAATTCATAAGATATCTAGCAGGATAAAAATAGATCTGAGATCTTATTTAAAGAGAAGTCCTAAATCTAAAACATTCTTTGAAATATCAGCATGCATTAATATCCTTCCATAATACAGCTTAGTATGCTTAACAGAAGTCATTGTATTATGTGTTTGTACATATACAATTTGTAGTTTCTAGACTGGCATGGTGACTGATTTATGTATGGACAGATAGCAGAGAACATGCATAACAAATGTCATATGGTGCATATGCACACAGTTACTGAATGTGCAGGCCTAAAGGAATACTTAGGTATTCAAATACATTTGAATAACTTCCATCAGAAAAATGGTTTCTATTTCATATAATTAAATTTTGTTTGTTTGTTTGTTCGTTTGTTTTGTGGAACTCTCTGAAATTATCAATTAAAAAGCTTGAAAGAGTAGAAAAGAATTTTTGACTTGACAGCTTATTTTTAGTACATGACTTCAAGAGTGATTCAGAGCTTGTTTATCATAAAGAGTAATTCTTGAGGAAATGCTATATCCAGGTCTCCATATATCATTACTAAAGGGCAGAATTTTATTTTTTTCCTATAAATTCTTGTCCAGGAAAAAGAGTATAATTCAGGCAATAATATAATTTGAAGATAAAAAGATATATTCTTCCCTCATTTGTCATACTGTCACAACATCTTGGGAAAGTGATCTTAATGCTTCTCTAAGATGGCCCACAGAAACATTGGCAGAAAATCCATGAAGTGCAGATGGGTAGGATCTAGAGGATCTATTTTAATAGAGTTGAGTATGTAAGTGTTCAGACCTCCTGACAAGGAGTCTGACTCTCTACTCCTAGGCAAAAACAGGATTCTTGTTCCAGAATCATGGACGTGATAGCAGTCCTGTGACATAAGTCTTTGGTCTCACTCTTTGCCATCACAGTTGCATTCTCAGTAAATTAATCTGGACACCCTACCATGCATCAAAATGATTTTGGACAATACAAGAGTATTTTGAAGTGTGCATTAGCATATCATTGAATAATAGTGAATGGATTTTAGTCCATATTCTGTTAGTTTATCATGAATTTATCATACATCCAACCTCATCCCTGCAGAATAGATAGTCTTTCCAGATTTACACCAGTAAAATGGTGAACAGAATCCAATTACCTTCCTTTTTACTTATTTTGAAAAGAACCCCAAATAATCATGACACTCTATAAAGAAGGATAATTATTATGTGAAATCCGGAGCATAAAACTTCCATTAAACAGATGGAAAGAACTTCTACTATTTCACTTTGAAAATGTACCAGTAAGAGTTAAGTGAGGTGGGAATGATAGCCCATAAACCAGATCACAACAGCTGCAGTCCATGTCCGCTTCAGTTCCACAGAAAGAAGAAAAATGAATTTTAATTGTATTTCAGTCATTGGCTTAGATGATCTGGCAGCAATGCAGGGTTTTTGGTATAATTTTGTTTCTTGGCAATGGTCCACTTAGCTTTGACATTAAAATAAAGGAATGTAGTCATAATACCAGAAACACCCTGGAAGAGGCTTATGGTCTGTCCGGGGGACAAGAGGATTCTATATGTCTGATTTTAGCTGGAAACGCTACTGCCAGCATGTGGAAGTCTAGAAGTGTAAGTGAAAAAAGATTAAACTGTAAGGAAAGCCAAGCTTCCTTACAGCTATGCAAAGCTGCAAGGGAGAGCCAAGTATTCCCCATGTAAGAGTGACTGTTTGTTGTTCTACAAAAAAAAAAAAAAAAAAGAAGGAGAAAAAGGTATATGTACATATGTAGGAGGGAGGGTGTGTTAGACTATTAGGACATAATGACCTTATTTCAGAGAGCCATAGAGTAAGCCATGATGTGTAAGGTAATTGTGAATTTTAATCAAATTTACTCTGCAGATTATAGTAAATATTTGAAGAAAAAATTTTGTTACTACAGCATTCCAGGAACAATTTCTGTGGTGTAGTAAATTTCTGTCAGTATCAGTTAAAATATCAAATCTTAAATAAACAAATAAATAAATAAAAAATAAAAATAAAAATAAAAATGAAAATGAAAATAAAAATAAAAATAAAAATATAAAGGGCAAACAAACAAACAAACAAACTTTGTTATAGTTTCATATTTTCCATATCTTCTCATTTATTAAAGTTTAGCAAATAAACAGCACATGTTACACTAGTAGGGTCTCCCAAGTTTTTTTTTTTCTCTTCTCATTACAAAGATCTTTAGTTTTATCTCTCTATATCACTCTCAGCTTTAGCTACAATTCTAGCTCTGTTTTTCATAATGCACTGCACTGAGGAAATATGGCCAATGCCAGTGACTCAGACAGTAATGATGCACTTCTCATCAGTTATTTTCTTTGTGACAAACTTTGCTTTCAGATTCAAAGCTGTGTTTTGGAGAATAACTTATCTCCATAGTTATGTGTGGGTAACAGAATAGCTATTCAATACTTTTAATTCTATTCCAAACTTTTTTTTAAATAAACTAGATTATGACCTGTGGTAACATCATCAAACCTAAGCTAATCCTTCTGAGATGCCACAGGTGATATGCCAGAATAAAAATGATCAATGATTTGGCCAGTTTGAGTCAAATGAAGCAAGCATCTCTTTTAACTTGAGGGTTTGAACTGAAGTGATCTCACATGATCATTTTCTCTCTTTTCACTTGCCAAAGCTTCAAAATGGCTTGGCCTTAAACCTGCAAATTAGTTTAATTTTAGACAAAAGTAGGAGAGACAAAAGAGCTGTGCTACAGGGCTAGCCTGCAGCAGAAGGGGATGGTGAGAGCCACAAAAGAGAGCAGTAAGTTCCCAGGAGTGCACTGGGAATAACGGAACACAGCTCTTATTCCACCGGTTTTGGAAGCTTTATAATAGGACCAGAGCTCTTATTGTAGTTTTCTGTTGCATGAGGAGGATCTCCTTTCAGAATTGTTCTGATAGAACTATTCACACATATCTGTTAAAACTTCATTTTGCAACCAGCATTGAGCAAAGGGATATTAGCATACCTGAGAGACAAATAGAAAGAAAGAAAACAAACAAGCAAACAAACAAACAAAACCAAAGTGTATTCTAGACACCTTCGCACCTTTTGCAAATACACTTACATCTGCATCTTTCATTTGTGTTCTTTTGAAATGTCAGAATTAATCCTTGCGCAAAGTAGAAGCACGCTGAAGTAGTTTGGAGCCTTAATTACTGAAAAAAAAATCAAGTGTTCATCACTGCTGCTTTTAAAAAGAAATATAACTTTCAGAGTAATTCTTATGAATCATGATGTATGTTTTATGATATCTCAAATAATTCCCATACAGGTCTGTACCCATGTTGAAAGTGAAAACAGAAAGATAAATTTGAGGGTCAGTTCTGCTCTTCACCTCTCTTAGATTTAGGAAGTCAATGTTTTCACACCAAGTATCATTTACATATTTCATTAACTACAGATTTTGCCTCTGGGCCATATCAGGAATTAGTTGTGTCTCATAGAGTTATCCAAAACTGGGTGGGCTTTTGTTCATACTTGTTAAGCAGCTGAACATCCTCCGCACAAATATCCTGTCTTGGACAGTAATCTTCATTCCAGGTTTTGGAAAATAATCATGAAAGAAGAAAGGAATATATTTTAATTTTCAATACTGTATATGTGGCTAAGTATATTGAAAGAACTTATTTACCCTCTAAGCTAACATTGGTCCATGCTGAAGGAAGGATATTAGTTGTCATAACTCAGTGACTTCGTCTAATGTAAATATATATATATATGTATATATGTATATTTCTCACCAGTTTTATAATTAAATCTTTTTAGTGCTAAATTTCCTAGTTAGCAACCTAGTGATAAAAAATTCTTCCTTCAAAGATCCTACAAATTGACTAAATTACCTAATATTAATACGCATAACTTTTGAACAAGATGTTAACTGTATTCCAGGTAGTTTAAATGTCATGTTAGGGTTCAAACATTTATTTCTATCAAAGAAATCTCTGTTTTCCCCCACTAAGCAGTGTTATATATCTGTGCTGAGTCTGAGATTAAGAGATCATGGGCTACACAAAACAATTAAACATTTGTTATTCTTTACCCTTACTTGAAAAAGAAGAGCTTCTCTGTGAAAGAAATGCAACAAATTCATAGCTATTTTCTAAATAAGATGCACTGATCTACTGCAGATAAGATGCACTCTTTTTGCCCTATTTAAATGTTAAGCTCTCTAATGCAAATATTATTTTCCAATAACTGAAATCATTCATTTACCTACACCTCTAGAAAACTGTGAATGCAAATCCCTTTCAGTTACTGGGGTAGCTTTTGCCAGCTTATTTTCATCAAACACTAATGGCTTTGTGCAGTGGCTGTTGTTTTCTCTCTATGAAAATGAAACTTTCCAAGGGCTACATAGAAGAAAATAGTACACTGTGTATAATTTTTATTCCCTATGTTTTTATATCATATGAATATTAACTGTCATTATTGTGAATTCTGCAAGTTCATTTACATTTACATCTCAAGGTAATTTATGAATATTTTATATATATTTATTTTAGATATTATATAACATGTTATTATTTACGTGCTGTCTACCTATAAAATCATCCTATGTATTATAAGTTTTGTCTTGTTTATCTTATGTGTCTTTCCCCATTCTGTTTCATGTTAGTTATTCCACTTTTAGCTTTTCAGGAAACAGAATAGAAGTTTTTACACACTTTTTACTCTCTGCTTCTCTTTGTAAATTTAGCAACAATTTAAAATCTTAAAGCAAACAGAAGTAGCTCTGATGTAAGAAAGAGAAACCAATGAACAAGAACCACTTCTCAAACATAAGGCAAAGAAGCCATCCTTAAACTCACTACTATTGATCATAAAGAGCAATTTCAAACTGATTGAAGAGACTCAGCCAAAATAGGAAGTTCTTGTGGAGAGACGGCTGATATGGTCAGGCTGGAAAACCTCTCAACTACTTCCTGTGGTCACCCAAATTCCAGGGCCTTGCTGAACCAGAGGACACTGAATAAAGGATTTCTTAGAATTTGCTCTGCCGTAGTCAGGGGCTCTGCAAATGGCCTGTGACTCAGTCCTTGCGAAAATTCAGATAAAGTAGAAAAATGTTTCCCTGCTTGTCCTGGAAAGATTCCCACAAATAAGATATATTGCAGTCAAGTGAAGGTTTCTGCCAATATTTGCTGACTTTTTGTTGGTGTACAGCAGTCACCAGCTTCAAGTGGTTTCAGCATAAAGAACACAAAACCGCTAGTTATACTGTTATACCATATTCTTAATATGGATGTATCAAGATTTTGCATTTCATAACTAAAATCACATTCACCTAGAAAAGTGTTCTGCAAAAAGGGTACTTGACTTGCAGGATACTAGGCATTACCCCAAAGCACTGTACACACTTAAGTTTCCAGATCTTGGTAACAGGCAAAGGAAAACAAAACAAAACAAACAAAAAAAAAAAAGTCCTCACCTGTCTTGCAGAATTAGGAGAATTAGGCTCTGAATGGGAAAATACCTGTTACTCCATTGCCGAGATTTTGCTGGAAATAACCAATTTTGTTTACCGGACCTGGGCCATAGCATGTTCAGAACTGTACGTTGACTCACAAGAATTAGACTCTGTTCTGGAAGATAACTAGGAGAGCAGATAAAGGTAACATTATCATCTCCTCTGTATGGGAGAGAAACTAAGCTGTAAAACCTATTCCCCATAGTCACTTTTTAGAGGTGGAAGAAAGTGGGCTCCTGGGCCTCCTAGAGCAGGACTGACAAGACCTGCTGTTTCAGCACCCAGTCTCTGGACTATTTTAGAGGATGGCAGGTCCATTGACCTCTCTGGCAACTGTTTCTCCTTCTTTGACCTAGAACATCAATATATTTTCCACATTCTCTAGTTTCTTTGTGTCCTACCATTACTGATTCTATACCAACTGCCCTCAAACATACAAATGTCTTCTGCCTACTGTTATTACTGTATTTTTACTTCTTGTGCCAGTGTGTGAAATAAAATGACAGAATAAGATGCAGATTTACTTAAATTTGAGGCATCTAGTTCTCGTGAAAAAGATGAACTAATCTTTTTCAAACTAGATTAATGCCTGAGTTCTGACAAAGTCAGTGAAGCATATACACAAATCCTTCAAGTGATTTATTTCACATAAAAAAAAAATGCTTACACTTATCACAGCAGCTCTACTGGTAAACAAACAAACAAAAAAGAAAAACAAAAAAAAAACAAAACAAAAAGAGAGAATGTTAAAGTGCTGGCACACCTCAAAGCTGCCAAGATAGCAGTCAGAGAGATATCAGAAAAATCTAGACAGATGTCCAGCACAGAGCCAAACAGAGAGATAATAATTAAACATTGTGGACAATCAGAGATTTAGTGATCAGCCTTCTCCCTGAACCTATCTCATTTAGCAATGTAGACTCACTCAATGGATTCACTCCTGTGTTGCTAGGGTTCATTTCATGGTTCTAAACACATAGACTTCAACTCCCTTCACCTAAATAAATGTCTGTTGCCTGTAAATCCAAATTTAGATGTTCTGAGTTGTCTGTTGCAGAACATTTATTTTTGGCTATTGTGAAATCCATAAGTCCCCCAAATAAAGTTTCCTTCCACAGTTTCAGACATGCCTCTTTACCAGTCCCTACTCACAGGAGAAGGTACCTCATCATTTGACATGATGATCAGCTCAGGTCCCACTCCCAGGAGCCTAACGCTCTGTTGATCACTGCAAATGAGACTTAGGTTTTTAGTTCAGTGTTTTCAGTTGTGTTCAAGAAATGTTTAGACATTGCTATGTTCAACATCACAATTCATAACTCTCTTTTTGTTTCTAGCTTTGTATCCTTATGCATTAATTTAAATAGGAGTTGTTGTTGTTTTAATTTTGTGACAGCTTCCAGACATTTCAGCCCTTAAAAAAATCTAGACTTAAAGGTATGTTCCAAAAAATTCAGTTCAACTTCTGTGATAGAAATTGTGCTCAAAAAGAATGTCATCCAGCTCTTAGTTTCATTTGGCCAATTTCATTGTGAAATAGAATCCCTTGAGCTACCGTTTTTTAAGGTTACTGATCTCAAGAGTTACTGGTCTTTCATCCGTAAGCAGAGGGAATCCAGGAGTAATAAATGGAAGAGTGCCAGGGAAGGTCTGTGAAAACATTGTTTGGAGGAGGCTGGAAACTACAAGAACTTGGTGGTTGCCATTGCACAGCTGGTGCAGTAGCTTCCTCACTAAGGAATAAAAAATGACAAGATCTCTAGTTTTATTTTTGAAAGCATCATCTGAACGTTGATATGAGACAATATGCCCTGGAGGAAATGAGTGGCCATGCTTGCTCAGCTTCTTCTTCCTGCATTCATTTTTTTGACAAGGGTGTGGTTTGCTGGAAGTCTGAGTTGTTGCTGATGAAGCAAATGAACTGAGTGGAAAATATACACTCCAACTAAAAAACGAAGCACAGTTTGCCCTCTCCTAATGTACCTAGTATGCAAGTGATTCATACTGAACTACAAGCTCAGCCCAGTCATTCAAAGGGAATACCAACGTCTCACTTCCAAATTATTACTCAGAACTGAGTAGGAGGAAACCCCTGTTTAGGAGTTTGATGGATAATAAAAATCCTGGCTAAAGCCAGGATGCCTTAGCAGGATAGAAACACTTTCTCTTGGAACTAATTTAAGTCTGAAATATTTAATGAGTTGAGTCATATCATGAAGTGAAGGATGAGAATAAAATAAATAAGGATGAGAAGTAGATCATTGGGGTGAAGTCCAAAATACGTCATGCCTAAATCTGGGCTTCCCTGGGCAGAATGTGGTGAAGTTCCCCTCAACAAAGCCAATTTTGTTTTAAGCAAGTTAAAAAAGTTAAGCTTTCAACAAGAGTAATCAGCAAGGATCAGATGAAGTCTAATTTTGCTTTTCTTCAGAAAGCAAAATTTTTTTTTTTTTTTGGGGGGGGGTGTCTTGGTTTGAGATTTCTGTTTGCTTTCCTTATTTTTTAGCTACAAGCAAAACCCTATTATACAGAATGGGGCTAGAGGCTGATCGGCAGCCTTGGTCTGACACCAGTACTGTGCATACACTTCAGCTGGAACATACAGAATCCAATATTTGTACTTCTAGAAAAGGTATAGAATAAAATATAGTGCTAGTTGTTTTTCTGTAATTAAATTGAATTCAACAGCAGGTGGTTACTCCATTAGAACTTTGGGAAACCTGTCAAAAACATTCTATGCATTTGCCTTCTCACAATAATTATTACTACATTTCTAGTGATAACTTGATTTATTTGGATATTTATTAGAGCTTGGAGCATAGAGCTAAGAATCAGAATGACTGGTTTCTGTTTTCCCATAATACCAACTTATAATTGTTTTGGCCAAGGCGGAAAACGTTGCCATCTGCACTTCATTTACCCCATCTATGAAAAAGGTGATTGGAAGGATTATGATGAATGGCAAGCATTCACAGCATTATGACAAGAGCATAAAATCACAGCCAAGGCATTGAATAATATTGCACAGCCAAATAAGGTTGAAGCTGAATTGAAACATGTAGGATGCCTTAGCTGCATGAACTGCATACATCGTTAAATGAGAGGGCTGATCATTTTGATTATAGACAAAGTCTTTAAAAAAAAGCACAGGTTGTTTTTAAAAGTGATGAACTGGCTGGAAAGTAAGATTTGAGTGGGATTAGTTAGGTTGACTGAACAGGAATAATCTTTATAGAAAAAATCCCAGTGGCAGAGAGCCAACATCTCAGGCAAGGAAGAATACGCATAAAGACAAATCATTGAGGAGATTCTAGTATTACCTGGATGAAGAACATGGTGGTTTTAATTAAAATGTGGGACTTTTTTAGATGCAAACCAGAATGATTGCAGTTCAGATCTGTAATCCACAAGGGAAACCATATTACCCTTCAGACCAAGGTCCAGTTTTCTGAAGGAGCACGTAGGCTGAATTTTGGAGCCCATGCTCAAGAGAGTGATCCTTCATGCCTTAAAGTCCTTTATCCCCATAACATTTGTCAGCTATTGTAGCTTTGTAGCTTGGGAAGTGTGAACAGCATGCCTCCTGTACCTATGCCGATGAGGAATCCTCAGACTTATCCTCAAATCATTTCTTTGCCTAAAGCCCCAGAGGGCTCAGTCTGATAACAAACTCAGCAACAAATCTCATGATAGCTGAGCAAATAGAAGTAAGAACTCCCCTTAGTTTGGCTTTAGTATGAACATGCCAACAAAAGTGCTAATTCTGAGATAGCACTGAGCAGCAAAAGTAGAACATTTACTGCTGTTGTTTTATTTATTACTGTTATTAAGCTTCCAGTCAGAGAAAAACTAACTTTCTTTTATTATTATTATTTTTAATAGATTGGAAAGATGTATTTGTAGCTGGAACTCCAGCTTTGCAAGAGATTTGTAGCTGTACTGTCATGTTCCTGAGCATATTTTTCCATCCACTTCTCTTCACACTCCAGGTTCCACCACTACTGAATTCTCACGAATACTAATGGCTCCTTAGCAGTATGTGGCACAGAAAAAGAGGGGAACAAAGAAAAAGGTTTTTAAGCCTGCTCTGAGACAGTGTGCTACATGTAGAGAAAGCTTTTTATCTTGTCACTGTACGAGTCTCTTTTGCATTCCCCAGTTCTTTTTATGATACTATAGCAAGTGCTTCCTCAGAACTGATTATTTTTATCCTTTCCTTCTCAGTGGATATGCTGCACCACTCAAATACAGCATATGGTTGTCTATAAGGATATTCATGGAATAATCATCAATACAAATGAAGCTTTTATAATATAGATGTTATAGACATTATATTTTAGAAGCAAAACTAAGAGTATTTATTTAACATTGTTCTGCATATTTAATCTCTCCCAAACTGCAAATGTTGTAACTGTACATGCTTCATCATCTAATATATATATATATATTTATGTAGTAGGGAACAGATTTTAACTGTTACATATTTTCTTGTTTAAAAGAGTGCAATGTAATGTTCGAATTAATATTTGTTTTACAAATTATGAAAATAATTGTAGTATATAGTTAAGATAACTTGTGTTAGAAACACCTCAGGTAGAAGATCCAGCTGTTCTGGGATAAAATCTGGTGCTTTTCATATCCAGGTAAGCTTTTTCAGCTTAATATTATGGGAAAACAAACAAAACAAACAAACAAAAGAAAACTATTTTTTGTTAGATACAGACATACATACTTACATACATAGTTGTTTTTTTTTTCTAGGATCTCCTGTTTATCTGAACCACTTTCATAACAAAGAGGAAAGAAAAATATGTTTTTTTCTAGTAAAAAATCAGTAAACAAATGTCAGTTTTAAGTCTATAAGAAGTATGATTGAGAAGAAGATTTATGAAATAGTTTATATAAATCTAAGCCATGAGGATTGATTTTTTCCAAGTCCTTCCTGGCTTTAAAGAAAAATAAAAATGAGTAAGCAGTCTCCTTTGCAGGTGGGGGAAGGGGAAGAGGGGAGTACGGAGAAGGATTATGCCACAAGCTCTCAGAGTATCTGCCTGAGGTCTCACTGTAAATATCTTTTCTAAAAACATTAATTAATGAACTAAAGTAGAGTAGGACTGGGACAATGTGCCTGTGCTATGTGATTTCCTTATTTATATCTTTTTTGACTGAAATTTGCAATAAATGTGTCTCATTTTTTTGTTTGCTTTTGTTTTTGTTATAGTAAATGTTCAGCATTTTGTGTCATGATGAGAATTTTAATGAATGCAAAACAAAAGCATTAGTGAGGGTTAATGCCCAGTATATGAATCAGGTAGGTACATGTATTCATTAGCACTGATTACTAACACTCTTTCAAGCTATTGTACATCATAATGTGGGTCAATCAGATGCACCACAAAAAGACTTATAAAAGAGTTACTGACACTTTTCATGTTCACTTCCAACTCTGGATTGATCCAAAGTTTGTTCACAAAAATGATGGTGTAATCTTAGCCTGGAACACCAGAGCTTCCACTTTTTTTTTTTTTTTCCACAAGTACAGCCCTCTTGAGGGGCTTAGAAATGTAAGTGCCCAGAAGAAATGGGTCCTGAAAAGAGTCTGCTCTGAACAGCAACCTTTACACATGTCACAAGCGATGGAATGTTTGTGTCTACCCATGGGGAATTAACTACTTCCCCTTGAAGCCTGGCTACTTCAAAGATAAAGTAGTAGTTTATTTTTTTTTTCTCTTTAATTATTATTTTTTTATTTTTTTCCTTCAGGATGCTAATAACACCATCAACAGGTATGCAGTGCTGAAGAACGCAATTTATTTTGTAACAGCCTGAGAAAACCAGAGAAATTCCAACAGACCAATGGGGAAAAAAATGTTTGACATACAAAATATAATATTGCTGGAGTCTAATCAGTAATCACTGTCAGCAAAATAAGCACAATCATGAATTATACCTTATGTGATTCTTTTGCTTTCAGTCAGTTCATGCGAGTGGTGAGTTTGACAGTTACGCCTTTGACACAGTCTTTAGCCTGGTGAACTGGTACATGGATAAAATGTAGCACTCATGCTTTTCTTTCTTTCTTTTCTTTCTTTCTTTCTTTCTTTCTTTCTTTCTTTCTTTCTTTCTTTCTTTCTTTCTTTCTTTCTTTCTTTCTTTCTTTTTCTTTCTTTCTTTTTCTTCCTTTCTTCCTTTCTTCCTTTCTTTCTTCCTTTCTTCCTTTCTTCCTTTCTTCCTTTCTGAACTCCCATTTTCTTTAATGAAAAAAGAAATTGTAATATTTAACGTAAAATATGGAATCTTTTTCTTAAGAAAATAAACAAGCACTCTACTCAAAAAAAAAAAAACCACTAACGATAGTAAACTCTTCCTTTTGCTGTCTAGTTTCTTATAGACATTCACCAACATTGCTCAATCTAAAGCCATTTACAGTTTTTGACACCAAATTCTAAGATGTCAGTTTTAAGTGGAAGCAAACTCTCAGTTTTGCCTGTTTTCTTTTTTCTTTTTTTTTTTCTGTGTCCCTCTTCCAATTTTACCATTGAATTTATCACATTCATTAGAGCTGTTTATCACAGAAATGCACTGCTAAATAGCAAAACACTTAAGCGAAGGAGACAGGGAATGGAAACATGTTTTAGGTATATGTAGAGTCACTTTCTCACCAACAGCTCTTGTAACGGGATCCTTGAATGGGATTTTCCAATTCTCTTGGGGAGCTAACATTCATAAAATCACAGAATCATAGAATCATAGAATGATTTGTGCTGGAAGTGACCTTATAGATCATTTAGTTCCAACCCTCCTGCCATTGACAGGGATGCCACCCACTAGATCAGGTTGCTCAAAGACCCATTCAGCCTGGCCTTAAATACTTCTAGGGACTCTTTGTCAAGGAGTGTAGTGATAGAACAAGGAGTAACGGCTTTAAACTAAGAGTAGATGGGGATTAGATATAAAGAAGAAATTCTTTACTATGAGGGTGGTGAGGCACTGGAACAGGTTGCCCAGAGAAGCTGTGGATGCCCCATCCCTGGAAGTGTTTAAGGCCAGGTTGGATGGGGTTCAAGCAACCTGGTCTAGTGGAAAGTGTCCCTGCCCATACCATGTGTGTCTGTGTGCACACGCACGCGCGCGCATGTATGTGTGCCCAACCCAAACCATTCTATGAAGTACCCTACTCTACCTGTACCTCAGTGGAAAAATAGGCAAATACATAACTATAGCAGTACACAGCAGCTGACTTAGATGTTTAAGTATATCTGAGGACTTAAGCCACAGTTCCTGTTTCCTGATGATTTTTAGTCTTATTTCCCCCTTAAGATTAACTTATAATTGCAGCAGTTATCTAGATCAAAGCATGCTATTTTCCATTCCTATATCATTAATGATTACTTATTTATTTTCTACTTCCTTTTTATGCACTTACTTATCCTAGTTCCTCTGTTTCCTGATCGATATACGTTAGAAACCTTGTTGTCTGTAATAGCAGGCAAATTAGCTTGAGGATGCAAATGGTCCTTTTTTTTTTTTTTTTTAATTTTGTTTTCCCAGTAAATTATTTAAAAGGCTTCAAAGATACTCCCACAAGGTCAAGTTTATCAACTACCTATGAATTTTGCCATTGAGCCCAGGGTAATGAATTTTATGTCTGATAACCTGTAAACAGAAATGTTTTAAGAAGAAGGCCAAATATAAAATCTCTGGTACAGATCAGTTCAGGCAGTTTATAAATTAACTGAACACTAAATCATATCATTTCTTCTAGGATCTCAGAAGATTTCTGGAAATCACAGGAAAGCAGGCTCCAGGGAAAATGAGAGATATATTTTTGCTTTTAAATGACTAAATGTCTACGATGAGACAGTTCAGAACTTTAAAAATTCTCCTCTCATTATTATACTTTGAAGGTTTGTTTCATAGATCAATGAAAGAAATACAAAACCTCCTTTGATTTTAGAGGACTTTATATCATTCCCCATGTGAATTGCAGGAGACATTATATAAGTGAACACAGAGATAAGCATCCAAATGCATTCACTGTATTTGCAAGAAGATAATACACCCACGTTTAAGGGTACTGAAACTGAAATACTATGCCATCTTAGGCTCCATGATTCAAATCACTTTGATAAGAATTTCCCTACTGTAACTTAGGTCCAGGTGTTTATTTGTGTTTATCAGCCAGCTGTGAACACATTCCTCTGTTTTCTACACCCTTTATGGCAAAGCCAATGCATGGCTTTATACACTTGACAAATGTACTCACCCATGATTGCATCCTCCTGTGGATCATTGGGAAAAAAGCTCCCTGACTTCTTTCAATCCAGCCTTGCTAAGGACACAGAATTATTAGAGAGTGTTCAAAGGAGCACTACAAAGATGGTGAATGGTCTAGAGGGCAAGATGTGTTAGGAGAGGCTGAGGTCCCTTAGCTTGTTCAGCCTAGAGAAGAGATGACTGAGGGAAGGCCTCATGGCAGCCTGCAGCTTCCTTGCCAGGGGAGCAGAGGGGCAGGTGCTGATCTCTGTTCTCTGGGGACAGTGACAGGACCTGAGGGAATGGCATGGAGCTGGGATATGGGAGGGTGAGGCGGGATGTTAGGAAAAAGGTTCTTCACTGAGTAAGTGGTTGGGCAATGGAACAGGCTCCTAAGGGAAGTGGTCAAAGCACTAAGCCTGTTGGAGTTCAAAAAGTGTTTGGACAATGCTCTGAGACATATGGTCTGATTTTTAGGGTGGTCCTGTGTGGACCCAGGACTTAGACTTGATGATCCTTGTGGTTCCCATCCAACTTGTGGTTCCCATCCAAGGCCTCTTTCTTTCTCCACATAACCAGACACTTCTGATGCAAAAACAAATGCCTATTGCACTCTCTACTGATGTCAGTGGGGAAGCTTGGGAAGCTTCCTAGTCACATCTAGGAAAAACAGGCTGCACAGAGAGGGAAAGAAGGTCTATAGCATGTCTCTCCCGGTTAGGTCGAATGAGGTTTGCCAGTGACAAATTGTCATACCGAACTTGACTGGGTTTGAAGTAGAATATGCCTGGTGGTATGTCCCATCCCAACCTTTAAATCACACTGAAAGTGACACCCATGAAGCTTCTTCTGTGACTTATGCTGTTGCTGTAACAAAAAATACCCCATAAGAAACTGTCTACAAAACAGACAGAGGCCTGAAATGTCAATAAAGGTGGCCCTTAGGGACCTCTGAGGACTCCTTCCATCTGAAGAGACCTCCTACAGTCAAGGGACAGTAGATCTGCATGCTGTAAAATCAGTTCATAATGAAACACTCTATATAAATGAGGAGGGCCTGGAAAAATGCCACTTATCCTTTAATTCATGTTACAGTGGTTAGTTTTTCTTAGAAGGAAAAGGTTTGGAAATTGTTACTTCATTTTTAACACTAGAGGTAAAATGCCATTTCTCATTGAAGTTAATTGCTTGGGTGTAGGTAATTATATATAATGCCAAGCAAGACAATGTTAATCCCAAAACATTTCTTATTCCTTCCTTCTAACATATTTCTGTGTCTGTGGTTGACTTTGACTTGCAGAGTCCTTGAAGCATAGATCATCCCTCATGAGTATCCGGAGAGATCTTCATATTTTATAGATGTTACCACAAACAGCTTTTCTTTCTCCTTTGTTATAAATGAGACCCGTCAGCAAAGTGTGGTTTAAGAGAAGACGATGTACCTGGGTTGATTCTTTTACATGACAGTACTCCAAATCAGGACTACTTATTGCTTTTCAGTTTCTCAGATACTTGTTAGTCATTAACTGTTCATAGGAAAAGAACATATGCTACAATTATCAAAATGAGAAAAATAAATAAATAAAGCATGCATCTGGTTGTCTTTAAAATCTCTAGTATGCCCACTAGACCCAAATTCCTTGACTAAATAGCAAAGCAATTTTGATTGTAGGAAATAATTTCTTTGTAAAACATTTGAGTCTTTCCTACAGTTTTTTATTTTGTTTCCAGAGGAGGAAATGTCAAGAATAGACTGCTATTTGCTTATTTAAATGTTGCAGCCTCCGTATGTTATAATTAGAGTTTGCTTCTCTCAGGAAAAAAAAAAAAAAAAAAAAAAGGCTTTTCACTGTGCACCAGTTAAAAATTCAATTACATAAACTAGAAAATTAGAGGTTCCCCTTTCGCTGGAAACAGATGACCACAATTGCAGACCATGCAAACACTTCCTTACCTTCCTGTACTAACCAAATTTTTGTTTATTCCAACTTTCACAAGTGAACCCTGTCAGGGACTGTGAAAGGGATTATCAAGACTGCCATGGTAAGCTTTACATATGTGTGAAATACAGGTAATACTAATAAAAAGCTGCAATACCTTTTAGAACTATTGGTAATCAGAGAGATGAAGTAAAAAAGGAACCTGTGTGACTATGAGATAGCTGTATTCAACTTAATCTAATTGTGACTATCATTGCTTCACTTCTGGAAAACATCTCACTGAAGTACATGTTTCTCACTATGAAATCAGTGAATATGCTTTAAGCATGTGCTTAAAGTCAGTCATAACATTAAGTATTACTCTGAGAAAGACAGTTTCCAGTGGAAAATTAAGTATTTTCCCGAATCAAGGATTTAACAAAAGAAACATTTTCATCTCTGTGAACTAGACTTGCAGGAAGAAGTGATGTTTTTCATTAGATTCACTGTTCAGGATTGACAGAACTTTCAACTAAGCAGAGCTAAAAAGAGTTTCCTTGCCCCAAAGCCAATTTGCTCTCTAACTAACATAATAAACAAACAAACTTTGCTGCAAGGATAGAAATAGTAATGGGACACAATCCTGCTTTTCTTATACAACAAGCCTACTTTCTAATGCGTTACCTATTGGGACAACACTCTACAGACACAAGCCTGTTATTTTTCTGCACAAATTCCCAATTGAGTCTTATCCAGATGTTCCTCATATGACCCAGAAATAAAGCATTATACTATCATTTTGTTATACTCCATTAAACTCTATTTTTGAGCCAATCAGAGGTAATGTGTGTGGGCTTCATATCTGGTGCTCCTAAATCCCATCAATTAATATGTACACTGAACCTTTCTGTTAGAATATTTTATACAATGAACAAAAGAATTCCGTTTACAAAAAGCATAACAACTTATTTCTACTGTATGCTATTCCATCCTCTCTTATCTAGCCACTTTATCCACATGGATTTCTTCCAAAAGACAAATCATTCAATCAGGATTACTTTATGAGCTGCAGCCCTTTTACTGTGAAGTGTGTATCAAAATTTCAAGACAAATTTTGTTCTCTTGCGTTTGTTAAACAGTACAAAACCCCCAAAAGCAAGAAACCCTAGATGATTATTTGTTCTAGTTACAAAAACAGTTTGTGATATTTTTTTTCCACTCAACACAAGTGAACAAGGTTACTCTGAGTATTATCTCTAAATATAATGAAATTATATACAGACTGGGCATAAATGCTGTCTTAAAACGATTGCTGATATATTCAGTTCATTTTTTCATTACAATGTGATGCTGCACAAATTATGTTCTCTTAAAAGCTCTAAGAAAAATTATCATAGTGTATCTTAAATCTTCCTGAATGGAGCTTAAATTTAAGGCCTGTTAATGTTAATGTTCCTGGAAAAGGAAGCTAACATTCAGGAATGTTCCTGTATATCTTTACACATATGTAAAATTTACCATAGCAGTCTTGATAATCCCATCCAGGAATCCAGGCTTCCTTCATCTTCTTTCCTCCCTCAGCTTTCCTCCCTCCTTTACCTCAGTCAGCTTTATTGGCTACTTCCAAAGTTCCCTCTGTTGTTTCCAATAAAGAGTTACTAGAATCATAGAATCATAGAACGGCTTGGGTTGAATAAAAATCATAATTTCCATCACATTAAAAAAGTCAGATATTTTCATCTTGAAAACTCCTTATTTTCATGTATAACAAGCAAATAAGAAGCCTCTACAAAATCGAAACTAACAAGCCTGTCTGGAAATTTTTATACATACCTGCATGTCCCATACATATCCAAATTAAAATATTTAACTTCAGCCAAGACTGACAAAAATGCATCCCTCTGTACTAACTAAAGTATTTCACATGAATTGTTATTTTCAATTGCTTCAGGTGTGCTGTGCTGGTTGTCCAAGCTATGGCTACCACAACACACCAGGAGACCCACGGTCCTCCTCATGCACATTGCTTTTCAGTTGAAGGGATCTCTGAAGAAGTCTCATGGGCAACAAGGTCTTCAGAAAATTGTGTTTCCACTTCTGTAGTTCTTGAAGGTATGATTTTGTTCACCTCTAACCTCAAATTTAATATGAAAGGTGTAACTGACAGCCATGCTGTCTGAAATTACAGGCTCAGTACAGAAACAAGGTGTGCACTACTTCCTGTGTGGCTCACCTGTCTTCCTAGCTCTGTGACAGAGGGAATTAAGCATTTCTGGAAAAAAAAAAAAAAAAAAAAAAAGACCACAAGGCAACAAACAGATGAATTTGTGAGGAAATCTCTTCTGACTACGTTGTTACAAAGGTAAAAATATTTCTTTTAACATTCTGAAGTAAATTTGAACCACCTAAAAGCTGTAACAAGAAAAGGAGTTGAAGCCTTGAAATGAAGGAGTATTCATGATGTATCTTTACATGAAATTGGTCAGGCATAAATGAACATAAGGAGATTTGTTTGCAATTAAACAAATATTTCAGCCACCCTAAAACCTGATGTCTTATAAACCTCATAGAATTTGTTCTCAGACTAAATTTAATACATACTGACAGCTAGCCCTTAGGGTTGTGTTTTAGTGCAAAAGCTTTTATTTAAGACAAAAATCCTCAGCAATAGCTGAAGATCTAATTGAGTATCTTTCCAAAGTGCAAGCATATTTCCCACAATGTAATAACTTAATTATGACATTTTCATTCTATTAAAAATGGCAAGTTTAATATGGTGCTTACAGTAAGCCACAGAAGAAGGAGGATATTAAATCTTTGAAAGATCATTCAAAATTATGTAAACATCACTTAATTTGCCATGTACAGTCAAATCTTTCCTATTAATGAAAGGTTCCTTTACCGAATTCTCATACTAAAGTAGTTTATAGTATTTTCTAAATGAACTGAGCGACGTCAGATTTCAATGCAACAGTGTTACTTTGAACCCCTAGGAGATTTTATTTTATTTTTTTCATATTCCACCTGGGAGCTGATTTAAGAACTGCTCTTTTAACAGCTATGTCTTTCTTAATATTTTAACAAGTTTACAGACGCGTGGGGTGTTCTATAACATCAAATCTGCTTCAAGAAAATGTTTCTGTGAAGTTTTAGAGTTATTCAGACAGCTTTGTGAAATCTTACTGAACAGAAACAAGATGAGCTTGGTAATATCATATTGTGTCTGTTTCAGGTCATTACAAACTTATCTCTGTTAACTAGTTTTGTTGTTGTTGTTTCTGCCCTTCCACCGTCTTTTACAATCTTATATGTATATTTGCTCTTCTTATTCATCCAAGTTTTAAAATTTCAATCTCCAGCCCAATATATACATATTTCCAAATCAGGTCATTATTGAAAATCTCATTGACATCAGCAGAACTAGAGTGAATTAATTCTATTTGAGCTCAGAGCTAAAGCGATGAATATCCAATACAAATTTGCAAACATGCCTATTGTCTTTCTCTTACACCTTTCTATTTCCAGATTGTGTAAGAAGGATGGGTGGGTAATTTCAAAATCATAGAATCATAGAAAGGTTTGGGTTGGAAAGGACCTTAAAGATCATCTAGTTCCAACCCACCTGCCATGGGCAAGGACACCTCCCACTAAATCAGGTTGATCGAAACCCCTTCCAGCCTGGCCTTGAGCACTGCCAGGGATGGGGCATCCACAACTTCTCTGGGCAACCTGATCCAGTGCCTGACCACCCTCATAGTAAAGAATTTCCTCCTTATATCTAATCTAAATCTACCCTCTTTCAGTTATAGCCATTACTCCTTGTGCTATCACTACACTCCTTGACAAAGAGTCCCTTCCCAGTTTTCCTGTAGGCCCCCTTGAAGTACTGGAAAGCCACTATAAGGTATCACCAGAGCCTTGTCTTCTCCAGGTCTTCTCCAGCTTGTCTTCATAGGAGAGGTGCTCCAACCCTTAATTGTCTTTGTGTCCCTCCTCTGGACTCGTTCTAAGACTTTTATGTCCTTCTTCTGCTGGGGGCCAAAGCAAAAATGACTGATTTAAAACCGTATTTAAGTGATAGTGAAGAAAAATCTTTTCACAACACATTTTCATATCAAGTGCTGAGAACAGTAGAGCAAACAATTTTTTGTAGCTTTGCACACTGTAGTCATTTACATCTGCACAAAACCTAGTGAAAAATTAACGTGAAGGCATTTTACAAATGTACTGATCAGACATACATGACTACAAAAGAAATAGGATGAGGCCAGTCAGGTGCACTGTCTTCAGATTTGAAAGCATATAGAAACAGTGCTAGACTACATACACAGCACAAAAATTAGTTTATTGTATGAACTTTCCAAACTTTGTCCTTTTTATATGCCTATCAAGACATACCCGATGGGTTTTCCTAATCAGAAAATAGATATACAAAGAAAATAAAAATTAACATTCAACTCCTAGAAAATAAAAGGACCTATACTGTTAAGAAACACCAGTCTGTTACTTATGATAAACATAGAAAAATAGGAATTATGCACCTCTGACCAGAATGACATGAAGTTTATTCACCTCCCATATACTGGAGAGCTGAGTTCAGCCTTTTTATTTACCTCTACATCTCTGACAAATACCACTATCTGCTTTCTTTTCCTAACATCAGCTGGAAAAAAAAAATCTGGAAGCACAGACCCAGGAGGGGCAGGAAATTACACTAATTTTTAAATGAAGAGTACAGGACAGAATTTCCAAGTTTAAGTCTCCTTGCTGAGAGAACCCCCTCAGCAGTTCCCCTCCTTCAGGTGACTGCCCCTACTCTGAGAGTCAGCTCTGATCCATCATCTAGTTATGTGACACACTGTTTGGCACAGGTACTACTTCACAGAGCATTTTAGATGTCAGAATAAGTTTTATAAGTGTAAATCATAATTCAGTAACCAGCCAGGGAACACGAAAATATTGATGTCATTCATACAGCTAGAACTGTCACCTAGTCCTTCAAAAATGCCTTCAGGTTTTGTTCTACAATCAGTCTTTGAAGCTGTATGTAGACTTCCTCTTTTGATACCTGTCACAGCACGTTTTTGGCACTTTTTTTTTTTTTTTTTGAGGGGGGTGGAGGGAGAATGGGAGAAGCTGCAAATACATTATAGAACAAAACCCCATGGTCACTGCTTCTGACTGTTTTCCCATTCATTTCTGCATTTCAGCAACACTGGCAAAGAATACTTCTTGAGCTCCCAACCCTTGAAATAAATGGATGATACTCCATTTCAGTTACAGACAAATATATGCTTTCTCTCCAGCTCAGTTCTCCTAATCAACCAACGTTAGTTCATTCTTCCAAGTTTTTTCTCTTGTCTCTTTGCAAGTCCAAGTCCCTTGCAAGAAACACTCCTCCAAGTGTCTGGCAGGCACACTGGATTAATTCTCTGCACACACACTATGGACTACTGTCAACAGCTCATTGAAAACATTTATTCAGGAATGATCAACAGATGAAAAAGCACCAACATATAACACATGCAGAAACATACACAGGGTGGGATGGGAACTGTATTATGCTCAAATCTCTGACAAATAAGAAAAAAATCAACATTTCTGTCCATGCAGCAGCTAACACTGTTAGGTAGTTGTACCCCTCCCCCCCCCTTCTCTCCCCTCCTGCCTCCCCAGCCTTCATCATAATTGTAAATATTGATCTAATGATATTTTAATATAAAATTTAATACCATAATTGATGTTAATTGCCATTGTAAACTGATTAATAATACACCTGTACCTGTACCATGCCATATTGGTATCTGTGTATCAGCTGACACAGGTCAAGTCCATGTGTGTCAATTCTCCTGAATCCCAATGAAATCCAGAATATTCAATTCTAGATAAAGATCATTTTTTTGTAGACATAAATGCCTGTACAGTTTTTCCTTCTAGGAGATAAAAATGTCTTCCACTGTAGGGGAAACTAGAGGGCCAATCATACTAGCTCTCCATCATCAACAATGGTCAGTGCCAGCTACTCAGTGGTGGAGGCAAAAAAACTCAGAATAGTCAGTTACACAATATTCTTTGCCCTGGGAAAGTTTTATTTTAACATCCCGTAGTTAGAGGTTGACTATTGCCCTCAAGTATGCGGCCATACTTGCCTTCCAAAACTTTTTTTTTTTTAATTGATTTTATTTTGGGACAACTACTCTTAGAAAGTAGCAGCTGGCAATCTAACCTCAGTGACAGAACCATTGACAGTGGTTTCAAATAATAGATTTGGTTCTTTCCCACTGGTCATTAGATGCCAGGAATATATGAATGAGGCATTTAATTAAAGAAAATCCAGTGCAGAGTTCCAGTACCCACAACTTAGTCAATGCAACCAGAAAATTAGGGCCAGATCCTGGCCTGCAAAGTGCAGGTTTTTGTTTACTGGCTCTATCCTTCACCCACATAGTGTACAGATCTAGTTTGCTAACAATTTTAAAACAGGCTTTCTGCTATGATTTCAGCTTGTAGTAAGGTTATAAAAAGTTTCACTTTGACAACCAGCCAAACATATAGCATTCTTGTTACTTTGTACAGACTTACCTGGTTAGCAGTGTCCAACAAATAAATAAATAATATTAAAAAAAATAATCCAAAATCATCTTTCTGTTTAAAGTCTGCATGTTGATAAATAGCATGTTACATCAATAGTACTCACTGGGTCATACATTAGTTACTGCTCAACTTTCTTAGTCCATATTTGTTCCTAAAGACCTCAAATTGCATTCAATTCCTGAGTCACATGCAACTCCAGCTATGTTGTGCTTAGGATTTAGGAAAAAAAATCCTCTTAAGTCATACAGGGGCCAGACCTATCAGGCAGGACTTGCCATTAAGTCTGGGCATAGGCTTAGATGATAACATCATAAAAATTTGCCTGTCTTTACCCGTGTAAAGGTGAGCCAAAATTATAGCAAATTTACTGCAAGGAATCTACTCTAAGGGTAGATCTAAAAGTCTGAGAAGACAATGTGTAGAAAGAGTAGAGAGACTGGGACATGTACAGGTGCAAACATGCAGTAAATCCACCATTTTGGTGTTAATACTGCTGTTTCTCATCAACATGGGATGCAGGTTTCCATTAGTATGATCAGCATGAGTGAGTAATAAATTATGGGAACTTCATGAGGCTGGAAAAGGCTTCAGGTGAATTGGGTGAATGCCCAGTGACTGAAAGGGGAAGCTGGCTTCAAGGGCATTGTAATTTTTGGAGGACTCCTTGAAAAGGAAAAATCTGCTCATTGGTGGTGGTGAGAAATGAGTATAATACTTGTAAGACACTGTAGATCACATCATAACTTGGTTGGAAACAAAATATGCAAAGAATAAATTGTCCCATTCCTCTCATTCTCCTACCCTATCCAAATGTCTATCTGTGCTACTTTCTCCTTTTTTTTTTTTTCCCCCCCCTGCCATCTATGCACCATAGCCCCTGGCCACCTATATTTCTAAGGCCCTTCTACATGCTTGATAGCTACCATTTGTCCTCATCCTATGAGACGTGCCAAGCCTTAAAAATAACTAGCAACATCCCAGCTAATGTACAAAATATCGCTTATGAAGGGCCTTTAATAATATTATACACAAAGAGCCATAGCAAATGTTCCAGGAGAAAATCAGCTCACAATTTCCTGGCTGTGTCAAAATCTCCCAACTGCCATTGCAGTAAATGGAGTGTTTTGCTTTTAATCTATTATTTTGTGTGCAGGGATGGAAAAATGTTGGTCATTCTTTACATTCTTTTACTAAATTCCCAGAGTAAATTCATCCAGCTACTCAAAAAAAAAAAAAAAAAAAGTCGACTGGAAATAATTTATCTTCCTTCATGATTACAAAAGTTTGATCATCTATTAGAAGGGAAGAGATAGACCTATAAGTTGACCTGAGTCAAGTACGCCTGTTATTTTCTTGCCACAAACTATTGCTCTGGTTTATGTCCAGTTTGGGAATGTTTCCAAGATGATTCCAGAAAAAAATTTTCAAGTAAAACTTGTCTTTACAGTCTGTGTATGTCAACTGTAGGGAGACAGGACGTATTTTTTTTCAGAGAAATGATAAAAATGTCTGTATTCCTGAAGCACCTTTGATATAAAAAGAAATTACTCCCTTCCTATAGTAACATCTTCCCACAGTTAATTCACTGTGTGAATAGCTGATTATTTGTGCTAATTTTATCACCACTTTGTTCAATTATAACTCAGCATATGTTTCATACTATTCCCTGGGGAAGGTGTCTGTGAATACACCATTGTCTAGTGATCATGAGTATAACAAGAATGAATTAGAGGCAAGCAAAGCTGTCAATTATTATTATTATTATTATTCAATTCACCAGTAAAAGAAGAAAACACAAGAAACACCTCTACTTTTCAGAAAGGAAATATGGAAGTTGTTAGTTCATATGTAATATGAATGAAACATAAGCTTCCATTTATGATAAGCAAAAGATTAATTTTTCATTTCTGCTTTCAATTCTTCTGTAATTCTGTTCCTCTTGAGCCTGTCCCAGGCCAGTTGATCACATTCCACAAAATATCATTTTTTTTTACAAACAGGTGATGTTTTTGCCAGGGAAAAGAAAGAAACAAACAACATTTCTTTCTCTTTTTTTTTCTCCTTTCCCTGTCTCCTACAAAAAGAACAGAGATCAAAAGAAGCCTTCTCTAGAATGTCTTTTTTTAGAACTTATGCATATTTTCAATAAAGGTTAATCTTAGCTAAGAAGATCCAAAACATATATATGACATGAGAATGCAGAATCACAGAATCACAGAGTCATCCAGGTTGGAAGAGACCTCCAAGATCACCTAGTCCAACCTCTGACCTAACACTAACAAGTCCTCCACTAAACCATATCACTAAGCTCTAAATCTAAACGTCTTTTAAAGACCTCCAGGGATGGTGACTCAACCACTTCCCTGGGCAGCCTATTCCAATGCCTTGCATAATATTTACTTAGGAGAAAAATTTGATCAAAGATTGATGACCTGGTTTGCCAGACATATCTAGGGGTATATCAACTACTCAAAAGCAACAAAATTAAGTGTGTGTGTATGCGTGTGGGGGGGGGGGGGAGATTCTCCAAACCTCAATTAAAGTAATTTCCAATGTAAGACAAAGTTTTCCTTTTCTCTTCTCTATCCCACTCTTGACCTCAGAATATTTTCCCCAAGGTTAAAAGAATGCAAGTCAAAATGCAAGTCATCCTTACACCTCTTCTATGAAAAATGTTATGTTGGTTCTGTCAGCTGTCAGTATAATACTGTGCTTCTACATCACAATGCAATGACTAACCAAGGTATTTTCTGCATCTATTTTAGATTCCTGTGTCCAGATGCAATTATCACATTATCTACAAGCACATTAATATCTTTTTATTAAAGGAATGTACAAAAGGTTAATACGCCTGTCTGCTTTTTACTTATCTATACTATCTTTCTCAGCAAAATGTCATTCCCAATTCATGGTTTGAGGTTTCTGGGCAGAGAAAAAAAAAAAAAAAAAGAAAAAAATAAACAGTCAAAGCTCAAACATAATGGAGTAATCAGAAAGCAAAAAGCTAATGGTTAAATCCAAAACCACTTATTTTGTTCCCCTAAGCAATACTGCAGGCTCGGATACATTAACCAAGGTTAAATCAAATAGTCATGATGTCTGCATGTTCAATTATGCATAGCTTGAGCCAGAAACTCATTCTGAGCCAATATTCCTCAAAGTTATACCAGTTTACACCTGTCAGAATCTGGCCATGTCTCAACATAAATCTACTGAAATCTTTTTTTTTTTTTTTTTTTGTAAGCACAGCTGCAGACTGTGTCCTAAAACCAAACCAAAACAATACAAAACTAAGAAAACAAACTAAACTAAGAAAACAATACCTAAATGATATGGTCATCTAAAGACTTTTTTTTTTCCTTAAAATAGCATGAATGTGAAGTTTATTGTATCTTATTTTACCCTTTAAACCTCTCCTTAGTGCCCACATGTTTTCATGTATCTGAAAAAGTGGGTTCCTTTTGTGTTGTATCACTGAACATTGTGCAGGTCAACATCTTTTGATGTTGGACAGGAGACCACCAACTCTGGGAATTAATGGGCTCAGCTCTGGAAGTTGCCAATAGGATAGACATTTTCAGAGGAATACTTTTAGGTGGTAATTTATACAAGAAGTGGAAATAATACATTTCTTGAATGTGTTTATGGGAATCTAAATAAACTCATCAATATTGCAGACAGAAGTACATCTTATCAGCTGAAGAACTGATAAAAATGTCTGCATTAGATAATCAGTCACCGTTTTTGAGAAAAATCTCAGTAATAATAGTGCATAATAATAAACATTATACTTTAAGGAAAGGGTAATGGAATTGAAAATGCTGACAGTGAGCACACAGCCAGCAGAAGGGGAAAGGAAGAAATGTGTCAAACATCTGAAGTGATGTGCAGCAAGAGAGGACTGCAAGGGGACTAGTATGCCTGCTGCCTTCAAATATGACAGTCAAATCCAACATACAATACCACTTCTTGTCTTCTAGTGTCATTTACAGAATTTGCACTGGTTTAACATGAGGTTTTGAGCCCATTAATACCCCTGTATCACACTGTCTGCAGCTGAGTAATGTGTATAATACATATTTTTCTCATGGTGTTGGCTGTCTTAGCTATATAGAGCAGATCAAATGATTTGATTTTGGATGGAAACATGATTATTGTATTAATGCAATATTTCTTCAAGTGCTACTCTTCAGCAGACACTAAATATATTTAATCTTTCTATTTTTATAAATAAGTGTATTTTTCTGATAATTTCATATTTCTGTTCTTTTTGAATTATGACACTCTGTCCTAAGTATGTCTGCAGCCGTGACTAAAAAATATGAATGTCATCAAAAATATGAAAGTCGTCTGCTCTTCTGCAGCTGCCAACTGCATATGGCTTCTCACTTGAAAGTTCTTTTGACCAGTACCTCTGTCCCTTTGTAATAAGGAGTCACCTGAAAAAGAAAAATAGAAAACTGGAATGAACATTCTTAACTATTTTAGGAAAATTTTTACAATATCATAATTGTTAACAAAACTCTGGGATCTGTAAACCAGGGAAATATCTTAAATTAAGCTTTGGGGTACTAGTATGATTTATGTTCCAGTAATATATATACATATATATATATTTACATATATATATAATGATATTTAACTTCTGAGAAACTGTAGATTAAAATAAATAAATAAATAAAAGAACTTCAGGTTTGTATATAAATATATTTTATAATAATTCTTGTTCTTACACTATAGTATCTTGTAGCATCACAGCAACGTCATTCAGTTTCCCTAAGCTCTGCAAAAATTTAGCTAATCAGAGGCTTTGGAGTACAGTCAAACCACAAAAGATCATATTTTCTGGCCAAGTCACACCCAATAAGTCTGTAACACTCTATATTTTAACAGACCCATTACTGCTACCAAATCAGAGGTGACTGGATATGATACAAGTGAAAGACAATAACAAAAATATATTTTGTTAATAAAACATTTTAACATCTTAAAACCCCTTTACTCGGGACAAGTTCATACACTGCTGTTTTAATGTCATTTGTTGCCAACATATTCTCTACTGTTATGAAAATAATGATAAATAACTACTCCTTTAATATTAAAATAATGATATATAACTATATTATTAAAATATGATATACTTGTATGAAATAAAATCATTATCACTCTTCTTTTTCTAGAAAGTTGCCCACTATTGAATAACAGAATTGAACTGAATAACAGAAGAATTGATGGCATAAGAGAACATTGACATTGATGCTGATACAGGGGGCGGAATAAGGGATAAAATTCACATTCCACGCCTTGGTAATCAAAAAGAGAGAAAATATGCATTATTAATTCACCCAAAGTGAACTAAGTGACTTGCTGGTCCAAACACTACAGTCTCATAGGATCTTCCACTGTTTCTTACAACACTTTCCTAGCACAGATTACCTGGCTTCACTACTCTGCAAGCTCATCGTTTGCAAACTACTGTGTTTCACCACACAGACAGTTCCACTTCAGTCCCAACTTTTTTCTCATGTCCTAAGTACTAGTCAATTTTTAACCACTTTGCAAAAGGCAGAAGTTTGCTAAAATACAGATAGCAGAATGTCTTGTACACATAAAAATCTTGAGTAATTAGTTGTAGAAACAAATTGTAATTACGTCCCATATCACAAACAAATATGCTGCCAGATGCTGCCACAGAGCAAAACATGATTCAGATTTCTGTTAGGCATTGTTTTCAGGGCATACAGTAAATACCCACAGCTGTACTCAACATTCTGCTCTGCTCTCCAGCACAGTTACCTTTTTTGCACTGATTGCATGTCAGCACCATCAAGATGCAGCAAGGCCCATTGCTTACAGTGAAGCCTCATTTTCTATGGAAAAGGTCTCTGGCTTTTTAAAGTGATGTGAGCAATTCAACATTATACTGGTTTGTCTTTTTTTTTTTTTTTTTTTTTTTAAATGAGATTTTCCATTCTGAGCGGTGTATCGGGTTTACATGGAAAGGTTTTCAGCAGGGGGCTGCAGGGGTGGCCTCTGTGAGCAAAGCCTGGCAGCTGCCCCAGGTCAGACCAGAGCCAGCTCCAGCTGGCTCCAAAAGGGACCCGCTGCTGGCCGGAGCTGAGCCAGGGAGCGACACTGGTTTAGTCTCTGGGAGAGCAATTTTAAGAAAGGGAAAGATCTGCTGCACTACATCATCTGGGAGAGAGGAGTGAGAAGCAGCCCTGCAGACCCCAAGGTCAGTGCAGAAGGAGGGCAGGAGGTGCTCCAGGCACGGAGCATAATTTCCCGTGTGGCTTGTGGAGAGGCCCCTGGTGGAGCAGGCTGTCCCGCTGCAGCCCATGGTTTACCATGGTGGAGCAGATCTCCACGCTGCAGCCTGTGGAGGAGCCCATGGTGCAGCAAGTGGATCTGGCCTGAACAAGTCTGTGGCCTATCAAGAGGCCCCACAGAAGCAGTTTCTAGGCCGGAGCTGCAGCCCGTGGAAAGGAGCCCATGCAGGAGTGGGGGGTCTGGAGGGAACTGCTGCCAGTGGGGGGACTCGTGTTGGAGCAGTTTGCACCTGAACTGTGGTACAGACCCATACAGGAGCAGTTCTTGAAGATCTTCTGTCTATGGGAAGCCCACGCAGGATCAGTTGGGGGAGGACAGAATTCTGTGGCAGGGACCCCACGTGGAGCAGGGGCAGAGAGTGACTGTGAAGGAGCAGCGAAGACGAAGCGTTAGGGACTGACCGCAACCCCCCTTCCCCATTCCCCTGCACCGCTTGGGGGGAGGAAGTAGAAGAGGGTGGATGGGGGGAAGGTGTTTATAGTTGTCTTTTAGTTTCTCACTGTTATAGTCCACTGGTGATAGGCAATAAATTATGTTAATCTCCCTATGCAGAGTCTGTTTTGCCAATGATGATAGTTGGTGAGTGATCTCCTTGTCCTTATCTCAACCCTTGAGCCCTTTCCATCATATTTTCTCCCCCTTTCTCTTTGAGGAGGGGAGTGAGAAAGTGGTTGTGGTAGAGCTCAGCTGCCTAGCAGGGTAAAACCACCACAATCAGCAAAAGTTGTGTCTTTTCTGTCTTGCTGAAATTAGTACTCAAGTGAGCTTGCTCTTCTAATTACTGGATACGTGTAAATTCATAGAATTGTAGAATGATAGAATATCCCGAGTTGGAAGGGATCTACGTTGCCCAAACACTTCTTGAACTCCAACAGGGTTGGTTCTGTAACCACTTCCCCGGGGAGCCTTTTTCAGTGCCCAACCACCTTCTCGGTGAAGGACCTTTTCCCATCATCCAACCTGAACCTCCCCTCTCCCAGCTTCCTGCTACTTCCTTGGGTCCTGTTGCTGGTCACCAGAGAGAAGAGATCAATGCCTGCCCCCCTGCTCTCCCTCACAGGGAAGCTGCAGGCTGCCATGAGGCCTTTGCTCAATGATCTCTTCTCAAGGCTAAACAAACTGAGTGGCCTCAGCCACTCCTCAGACATCTTACCCTCTAGACCCTTCACCATCTTTGTAGCCCTCCTTTGGATGCTCTCTAATACTTTTATGACCTTCTTATATGGTCCTTGTGGCACCCAAAACTGCACTCAGCACTCAGGGTGAAGCCACACCAGCACAGAATAGAGCAGGACAATCCCTTCCCTCAACCAGCTAGCAATGCTGTGCTTGATGCACCCCAGGATACATTTGGCTCTTTTGGCTGCCAGAGCACACTGTTGGCTCATGTTCAACTTACCATTGACCAAAACCCCCAGATCCCTTTCCCTGGTCTTTAGCTGCTCACCCCCCAGTCTGTATGTATAGCCAGGGTTGCCTCATCCTAGGTGTAGAATATGACACTTGCTGTTGTTAAACTTCGTATTGCCGGTGATTGCACAGTTCTCTATCTTGTCAAGATTTCTCTTCAAGTTCCCTCTACCCTTTACAGAGTCAACAGCTTCCCCAATTTAGTGTCATCTGCAAACTTATTAGGTACACCTTAAAGTCCTGCATCCAAGTTATTAATGAAAACATTTAAGAGAACTGGTCCTAAAATGGAGCCCTGTGGCTAGCTGCCAGCCTGATGTAACCCCATTTACTATAACCCTTTGAGCCCAACCCATCTAAAAATTGTTTACCCATCATATTATGCATTTATCTAGCTATATCCTGGACATTTTGCCCAGGAGGATACTGTAAGAAACAGTTTTGAAAGCTTTACTGAAATCCAAAAAATTACATTAACTGGTTTTCCTTGGTCAACTAGGTGGGTGACCTTGTCATAAAAGGAAATTAAGTTTGTTAATCGGGACCTTCCCCTCAAGAAGCCGTATTGGCTCTGACCAATGACTGCATTGTCCTTCAGGTGTTTTTCAGTAACTCCCAGAATAATCTTCTCTATAATTCTAACAGGCACTGAAGCGAGTCTGACAGGCATGTAATTACCAAGGTTTTCTTTCTTGTCCTTCTTGAAAATTGGAACAACATTTGCCAGCTTCCCATTAGCTGGGACCTTTCTAGATTCCCAAGACTGCTGAAAAATAATGAGGTCTCACGATGACATCAGCCAACTCTTTGAGTTCCCTGGGATGAAGCCCATCAGGCCTTATAGACTTATATGCATCCACCTGGAGCAGCAAATCCCACACAAGTTCAGAGTTAGCTGGGAGTTTATCGTTCCCGGAGTCACGGTCCTTCGACTTAGGGGTCCCAAAGCCCATCACTGGTGTGGAAGGCAGAGGCGAAGAAGGCATTAAACATCCGATTTGTCTATGTTCTTAGTTGTGAGGTGACCATCCTCATTAAATAACAGACCAATGTTTTCTCTGGTCTTCTTTTTTCTGTTAACATAATTAAAACAAACAAACAAACAAACAACTTTTAATTTTCCCCCACCATACTGGCCAGCTTCAACTTTAATTGAACTCTGGCCACATACATTTTCTCTCTACGATGGTGAACAATATCACTGTAGTCCTCCCATGTCACCCAACCTCACTTTCAGTGGCCATACACATTCGTTTTGCACCTAAATTCACTGTTACAAGTAACATACCACTCATGTTTTATTTTATCATGGACTTAACACCTTTATATTATCACCATCTTTAAATCCTCTCATTCATTTTCCCTCCTCCGACATGAAGCACAGCTTGTTTTTCTCACCTTCAATATCCTTCACAAGTTAGTATCACAATCATAACCTAAAAATGTGACCATTTATCCTGCAGTGCAATAGCTCTGTCAGTATTGCCAACCAAGTTTTCCGGATTCTTCACTTCTCTGAAAAATAATTTGCTATCCTCCATCCAGTCTCTTTCTTTTATCTCGTGTATGGGGAAAGGTCACCATCAATTCTTCTTGGTGTTCTGATCTTATTTAGGGCATAGAACAAAGTTTTTTGTTTGTTTGTTTGTTTGTTTGTTTTCTAGTACTGGATAAATAGTTACAGAGCTGAGATCACTGCCACAGACTGAGAGTCTCTTACATCATCTCTATTCATTTGTTACTCTGCTTCTCCATCACACCTGAACCCATCTTGCTTGTCTCAAATCTTTTACATTATTTGATGATCGCCCTGATTGTGACCCTCAACTATTTGCCTTCATGTTAAACAATAATAGTAAATGTAGGGGAAAAGGGGTTATCTTTGCATAATGACTTTGTATGCCAAACCCACGCCTTATATGTCTTACATGCTTAGACTGAGAAAGGCATTGTTGCATAAGATTACAAAAAGACAAAAAGACCCCTTGCTGTGAACATCTTGCCAGTTTCCTGGGGCCAGACTGTCATTAGAGAAGTAGTAAAACTAAGAGAGAATATAGAAATGCTGAGGAGAACCTGAAGAAGAAAGGTTGTTTAAAAAAGCTGTTATGATCCAGAAATAACAGTGAAAAACGGGAAATAACTCAGCATCATAAGCACCCAAAATAATTGATTTCTTGTTTTCAAAAGTAATAAGAATGATCATTTCCTGAATTTTTACTATTAAAAAATGTGCAGAGACATTTTCATATGCCAAGCTCAGATATTAGGAAAGCAATATAAATCCTCTAAACATAACACTTAAAATGGAAACGCATTTGCTTGCATATAATAATAGAAAGTGCTCTATGCATACAATTAACCTATGGTAAAAGAGATTGGTAGTCACTCAAGAGTATCTGAAAGAACAGCATCTGTATACAAAGAAGAAACAGCCTTTTTGCTAAAACCAGGAGTGGTGGAATCATTTAACCATAAGAATCACTTTCTTCTTTCTAAGGGAAGGTACAACAAGTTGTTTTTACTGTCATTGATGCTTCATTCAAAGCATTTTGACAAATAAGATATATACCTTGATTTAGCAGTCTGCCAGTTCCCAAGTTGCTGTGATGTTGTTTTTGTGGTTTTGCACCAATGCTTTTAAACAAGTAGCTCTGTCATAAATGATAATTCAGCAAACCCAGACTGTTTCTGTTTGTTTATTTATTTTGCTTTCTTATGTTAGAGGTTAGGCACAAAATAATCCTGCCTTTGTGTCATCAACTCTACATCAGACAGTCACAGATCATAGTGCAGCATTCAGTGCCACCATTTGCACTGAGGATTACTGCCTTCAGCATCCCAGGACAATACAATGACTGAATAGGATTTCTCTTTACATTTTGCTTTTTGTCTGGGGGAGGGTGACTGCATCCACTTGAGGTTAAAATTCTGAAATAGGCATCCAAAGGGAAGATAGAAAGAGAAAAATGTTACACCATAAGACTAAATACCATTTAAAAAGTGGTTGGCTTTATCAACTGAACTTTTACCTCTGATAATAGGTGTCTTTTTGCACTGTGCCTAGAATAAAGAAAAAAAAGATAGAAAAAAGACCAGAAAGAGAGAGCAAAGAAGAGAGAATAAGAGATGCAGAAAGGGGAAAAAAAAAAAAAAAGGATAAAGAGGAGGAAGAAAGACAAACAGAAAAAGAGAGAGGGAAGAAAGAGAAAAGAGAAACAGAAGAGGAAGAGCAATATGGGAAGGAGAAGGGGAAGGGGAACGAGAAGGAGGAGAAGGAGAAGGAGAAGGAGAAGGAGGAGAAGGAGAAGGAGAAGGAGAAGGAGAAGGAGAAGGAGAAGGAGAAGGAGAAGGAGAGGAGAAGGAGAAGGAGAAGGAGAAGGAGAAGGAGAAGGAGAAGCAGAGGAGAAGGAGAAGGAGAAGGAGAAGGAGAAGGAGAAGGAGAAGGAGAAGGAGAAGGAGAAGGAGAAGGAGAAGGAGGAGAAGGAGAAGGAGAAGGAGAAGGAGGAGAAGGAGAAGGAGAAGGAGAAGGAGAAGGAGAAGGAGAAGGAGAAGGAGAAGGAGAAGGAGAAGGAGAAGGAGAAGGAGAAGGAGAAGGAGAAGGAGAAGGAGAAGGAGAAGGAGAAGGAGAAGGAGAAAGAAGGAGGAGAAGCAAAGAGAGAAAGCAAAAAAAAAAAAGAAAAGGAGAAAGAAGAAACATTTGTAAATATTCTTAGACATACAGATTATGCATTGGTGAATGGTTCTTTATACATGATATTTATGGGGTATTTGGTTTGTTTTGTGATTTTGTTTCAACTTTTAAGGAGTGCCGTTAATGTGATTAATTAGCAAGAATTTATTGACTAAAAATCTGCACAGCCAAACATATATGATTTTTAAAATGTATTTTTTCAGGTGAAACTATAAACCAGGGTTCTAATTAAGCCCTGCTGTTTCCTGAGATTTTGTATGTGTTACACTGGGAAGGAAAGTTACATGGAACTTTACTTGATCATGGAAGAAAAATCTGGAGAGTAAATTCAAGCATTCTATTCAGTTCTCAAATATAGTCTTCACTTGAGGGCTACAGTGAATTTATGCCCATGTTAAACATTAAAGCTCTGTTATGGGGCCAAATAAGGGAAAAACTCAAATCAGTTCAAATATTATGAGGGTAGAACTTCAGCACCACTACAGCAGACACCATTAGCACTACTAGATCAGCCCTGAAACACCATGATTGATCAGTTTGTTTTTCTGACATTCTATTATTTGCATTCTCTTCACATTATTTTGATAAATTGAGAAGCTTATTTTCTATAACACAAAACATTTTTTAATAAGCATAGTGTTTTTTAAAGGGATTTGAAGCTTTGAAATTTATTTTGCAGGGAGCTTGTGGGTAGCTATAGCTGAAACTGTACTCTGCTGAGATCTTACCCACTTCAAAGAGAAGTTCTTTATAAAAATTGGAGAGGAAAGGGGTAAATAAGTGTAATCACTGATTTATGCAAATTTAAGATAGAATTTAGGTTCTTGTCTCCTGTGAAGGATCCACATAGTTAAGATTCTGATGCACAAGCACAGATGTCCACTCTTGAATGCTGTCAAAAAGTGCTACCATTAACACAGTAGCATAAATTACCACAGAATCCACAGAAAAGAGAAGGCATAGCTGCTAGAATTACATAGGAGGCTTTTTTAGGCAACTCAGGAAGAAACTACTACGTTCCCTGTTAGAGAAGGGTCTGAATTCAGCTCAGATGTATGCATTTATAACAAAAACAGTCTAAGCAATAGAACTTTTAAATAGATCTTTTAATGCAAATGGTAAACCATTCCTGTTGACATTTTCAGCTGTAAATTTTCTCTCAGTTATTTTGCACTGAACTACAGAAAAAGAAGTCTGGATTAAATTAAATTGCATACAAGCAAATGTACTTTTAGATAAGCTATGGTACAATTGAACTTCCTGTCTCTTAAATGGTTGGTGTTAAGAACAAAAAGAAAAGAAAAGAAAAGTTCATGTTATCTGGCATTTGTAAGTCATTGCTTTTCTTGTGCCCATTGCTTCATACTTATATTTTGGAAAACTGTAAATTGTTGCCTTTTTTTTTTTCTTGTGATTATTTCCATTTTCTCTTCTACATGAAATTTCTAGATGCAGATCAAGTCAATATGCAGCTTTTTACTTGAAAGTGAACAGTCTAAAAATTTCATATAGATATCCAGCCATTTTCCTTTATTTTTATTTTTTTTAGAACTTTGTACCTAACACAACTTTATATGATCCAGGCAGCTTTGTTTTTTCTAAAGTGGGCTTTGAAATCAGACCTGTAAGATATCTCACCAACTTGTTCAAACTCCTCTTTAGGCACCAAGGTAAGCTCCAAAAATCTCACCCCTTGACATTTCAACTGTCTTATGCAAAGTACTGGCATCTTCTCTCAGCTGGGAGAATGGGGAGTTTTACAAGAGCACATCACTAAACAATAGTGTTGTGACAGCCAGACACCCTCTCCTGCAAGGGAGGGCCTTGACAAAAATCTTTGCTGACCCCCTTCAGCATAGTCAAACTTACCTTGTCATGCTAGCAGAGTCAATGAAAGACCTATTCAAATGAACAAAACATTAGTATGTACCTAGTCCGTCCAGTTGAACTAGGGAACTATATACAAGCTGCTTTTGCTTGATGCAATATATGTAGCACAGGCAGAAACTTTAAAGAAATTGATTTTAACTGGATGTCCCAAACCCCTTCAGCTGTTCATATCGCTTGCCTTTGAATAGTGAGCCTTTCTAATGAAATAAAAGGTATTTACTATAGCAAATTTCCTATAGCAACAAAAGCTGAATTTTGAAATGTTTTCCCCATTACCTTGTCTTTGAAAAGCCTTAAATGATTGTGAAAGGTGTTTTTTGCTTAGATTTTCCCCTTTTTCAGCAGGTTTTAGGCCTTGGGCTATTGGTATCCAAGTAGTTAAAACTACATCAGCACTAATAGCTATGAGCTCATCTTGTATAAGCACATTTTTAGTTAAACACCGCAATCTTGGAAAAAAATGCTGGTGTGCTTAAACAGCCTGGCTCAGAATAGCTCACAATATGACGCATACCACAGGAAATAAAGTGGTATGAGGCACCTACAAAATATTTTTCAAACAAGTCATTGAAGCTGTAAGCCCCATGCCTCAGCTTTAGGAAGTCACTTATTAAGAATCAACACCAGCCGTGCCAAGCTAAGCTCTTGCTCTTGGTGATTTTCCAATTGAATATTCAGGGCCCTGTCTCAGTCTTGTTTTCAGGGAAGTACATGCCTGGAATGTTAGCAAGCTATTTGCTGGAAAAAATGCCCACAACAGGCCTAATGTTGATCACATTAATGCGTTTGAGTGGGTATAGAGTGCAAATGATTGAAAGTGCTTCCAGATCTTGGTTGCTGGGGACAAAGCAGGCTCTGTTCTCTGATCTGATGGTCATTTTTTTCAGCAGAGGATGTGGTGCAGGAAGAGGGAACAGTGCCAATCTCTGTCTAATGGCTCCAAACAGGGCCTGGGCCTAGCTCTTTGGATGCTGATGAGTGGGAAATGAAACACAGATGGGTCAGATGGGTAAGGAGAGGGGGGATTACAGGTCAGGCCAAAGAGTTGGAATAAATTAAGTGCTTATGAGGTACAGAATGGCACATTGTTAAAGTAAATGGACAGGGAAAAAACATTTCGGCATTGTTAGGCACAGTGAGCAGAAAAAAACATCCCGTCTTCCCAGACCACTTTAGCACATCGCATCCTCATTGGGATTACAGCATGTTTGATATATGAATTACTTTCTATATCATGGGTACTTCAAGGCTGCAACACTCTGCAGTACTCAAGATGAGCTAATTTTCCAGTAAACACTTCAAATGTAATTTATTGGGAGAAATACTTTGGTTCATGTTCCAGATCATAAGATAGCCAGCTCCCTAACCCCCTAGAGATTTCTGACAAAAAGGTAAGCAACCACATATGAATATACTGAGGAAGTTAAGTGACAAAAGGAGTATTCCTTGCATTTTTCAAAATATTGAGTCCATGTTTGTTTTTATTCCATTCAAATCTTCACATCTACACAAGAGAAAATTAGTTGGTTTAAAGAAACAGTCTAAAAGGATTCTGGCTAAGAAACAAAACTTAAGGATTTTCCTGGAAACATACATCAGCAATTTTACTCTTTATTCCAAAAAAAAAAAAAAAAAGCAAGTCTGATATAAAAAATGTTTTTATTAAATATACTTATGCACAAAGGTTCACTACACTTATTTTTGGCACCTCTATTCCATACATACTAACCAAAAATCCATTGCCAAACTCTCTGTTGACTTGTACAGCTGTAGCATTACAGATTTGAAAACCATTGCATTAATAAAACTTGAAAGGGGAAACTGAGCCTGTGAATTCAAATTAAGTTTGGGTGGAGTTTCAACAGCTTTTTCCTGAAGTCCTCTATTTTTCTCTATTTTATTTATTTATTTATTTATTTATTTGGTGAGTACAAGTATTTACCAATCCTGAAAATATGGTAGATATGACAGATGAAACAAATAACAGTCCTTCCACAAAGCATGGTTAAAAATCGAGTGAGGGCCATCACAATATGGTACAGCCATGTATGAAAATCAAGATCAGAGCTAAGAAATGTCAATGTTATTAACAGAATTATTAAAATGAGCCCTAAATAACAAGCAAAGAGCCCATTAAGTCCTCTTTATCACAGAAAGACAGTTGCCTTATGTGCAGCAGAACTGACTATGTGCCTGCCTTTCTTCAGCCTGGAGAAGAGAAGGTTCTGGGGAGACATCTTTGCATCTTTTCAGTAGTTAAAGGTGACTTAAAAGAAGATGAAAAGCAATTTTTTTTTTTGGGGGGGGGGGGGCAGATAAAGATAGGACAAGGGGGAATGGTTTTAAACTAAAAGATGGGAGATTTAGATGAGATGTTAGGAGGAAATTCTTCACTCAGAGAATGGTGAGGCACTGGAACAGGTTGCCCAGAGAAGCTGTGGATGCCCCATCCCTGCAGATGTTCAACGCCAGGTTGGATGAGGCCCTGGGCAACCTGACTGAGTGGGTGGCATTCCTACCTATGGTAGGTGAGTTTGAACAAGATGATCTTTAAGGTCCCTTCCAACCCAAGCCATTCTATGATTCTGTGATTCTCTCCCAGTCTCGGTTACAGCAGCTTTCATACCATGACCCACCTGAGTTCATGCCCACTGGTAACATCTCAGAATTTCCCAGTATTCCTCTTCTTTTCCTGCATTCCTTCCTCCCATGTGACAAACCCAGAGACCCATGTGCTAATGAGCTAGACAGGATACACTTGTAGAGGGGTGGGCTGCACTTCACAGCTTTTCCATGGGTGGAGGCAGTGAGGGGAGAGGAACAGATGAGACCATACGGAGTCTTTGCTCTTAAGCAGCCATTGATTGCTACAAAGTTTGTACAAACTTTATATTTTTAAGGCAATGCCCACAACAGGCCTAATGCTGAAAAAAAGGAAAGGAAAGGAAAGGGAAGGGAAGGGAAGGGAAGGGAAGGGAAGGGAAGGGAAGGGAAGGGAAGGGAAGGGAAGGGAAGGGAAGGGAAGGGAAGGGAAGGGAAGGGAAGGGAAGGGAAGGGAAGGGAAGGGAAGGGAAGGGAAGGGAAGGGAAGGGAAGGGAAGGGAAGGGAAGGGAAGGGAAGGGAAGGGAAGGGAAGGGAAGGGAAGGGAAGGGAAGGGAAGGGAAGGGAAGGGAAGGGAAGGGAAGGGAAGGGAAGGGAAGGGAAGGGAAGGGAAGGGAAGGGAAGGGAAGGGAAGGGAAGGGAAGGGAAGGGAAGGGAAGGGAAGGGAAGGGAAGGGAAGGGAAGGGAAGGGAAGGGAAGGGAAGGGAAGGGAAGGGAAGGGAAGGGAAGGGAGGGGGGAGGGGGAGAGGGGAGGGGAGGGGAGGGGAGGGGAGGGGAGGGGAGGGGAGGGGAGGGGAGGGGAGGGGAGGGGAGGGGAGGGGAGGGGAGGGGAGGGGAGGGGAGGGGAGGGGAGGGGAGGGGAGGGGAGGGGAGGGAAGGGAAGGGAAGGGAAGGGAAGGGAAGGGAAGGGAAGGGAAGGGAAGGGAAGGGAAGGGAAGGGAAGGGAAGGGAAGGGAAGGGAAGGGAAGGGAAGGGAAGGGAAGGGAAGGGAAGGGAAGGGAAGGGAAGGGAAGGGAAGGGAAGGGAAGGGAAGGGAAGGGAAGGGAAGGGAGGGGGGAGGGGAGGGGAGGGGAGGGGAGGGGAGGGGAGGGGAGGGGAGGGGAGGGGAGGGGAGGGGAGGGGAGGGGAGGGGAGGGGAGGGAAAGGGAAAAAGCACAAATTCCTGAAAGTAAAGGTAAAAATACAGTTATGAGAAATGGATTATATATAGCAAAAAGGAGAAAAAGCTGTTGGGAGAAGAGAAAGAGCAGGGTATCACAACATTAAGATCAGAAGCAGTCATCATCAGAAGAAAATGACAGGTTGCCTGCTAGAGGCACAAAATAAATATTTTTTATGAAATGCTGTCTGAAGTTATCTGCTCCGGTTTGATCAAGAGAGGAACTCAGATGTGGTAGGAAGAACAGAGGAGGCACCAGACCTGTCTGAAAGACTGGTATTTACATAGTCGGAAGGGAATCAAGAGAGCTCAGACTGGAACGCAGCATGCCTTGTGCTCCCATACAGTGCCACACTGTCTGAGCTCTGTCGTGTTTCTCATGGCCAATGGGCAAGAGTTCTTTTTTTCCCATTTAGGTATGGCTCTGAGCAAGTGGTAAGACATATAGGAAGAAAAGATACACATGGATCCACATCCCTTCCAAATTTCCATTCAGTCAAGGTAGCTGTTTTCTGAATAACTGCAATTGGTATTTTCTTCACCTGCCCTCTCACTTTTAAAACAGCAGCCTCAGTGGTTTCAATCATAGTTCAGACTGAAAGGAGAATACATATTGGAATAAATACAAGATGAAGACACTTCATCATATTTGCAAAGAGTAAGAGTCCAAGCAGGGGCTAGCACAAAACCTGCTCTCTGAGCCATGCTCTTGCAAATTTACTCTGCATCTAGTTCCCCTCACTCCTTGCAATATTTGACATGAGGCCTTCTACAAAGAAGTTCATATAGATTTCTCACCTGACCCTGACTGTCTGACATTACCATAAGGCATTACAATACACAACACGAGAAATTTCACTAAACAGCTCATACTTATGCCCTGCCTTTTTGTATTGCAGACACAACCTTGAGCTTGAGTTGTCCTGCAAGGTAGAAGAGACAGAAGTAGCCCTCTAGGATGTCTTGTACTCACTCTGAAAGGTGTGTAAGCAAGCACTGTAGACAAATAAAATGGGCAGAAGGTAAAATTGCAGGCATATACTTCCGATCAGAACAGTCATAAGGCAGTGTAGATGTAGGTACCCTAGTTTGGGGAAAGTACAAGATATCCTTGTGGTTCTGCAAAAAGGAGTTCCAGCAACAAGAACTTCCTCATTGTAACATAACTTTAGGTAGCCATCAAAATGACAGCGTAGGAAAGCAAGACCATTGTTTTGCTCCATTTTTCACGGCCAGTAAAGCTTGCAGGTCATTTAAAAGGAAACATTATACCTTGCTTCGGTATGTCCAACATGCCTGTTTTTCCAGCAGGAGTTCCTTCTCTAGGAGGAAATATGACTGAATTCATCATGCCCTCACATTTCAGGGGAAAAGTTAAATGAGGAAGGAAATCTGCCTCAAAACAAAGTTAGTCTACCTGCTTATCATCCACTGTTGATTTAAAAATAAATCACAGTTACTGTTTATTATTAAGCAAAATATTATATCTTATTGGGAAGCTGTTGTTTATTTTGCTCTTAGGGTTTTTCATAAGCCATCTTTAGTATTTTCATACACTGTTAAGTAACGTAGGCCTCAGAAATTAAAAAAGGTTTCCATCTTTCACAGCAGATGTAGATTTTAGCCCTAATATTTCTTCATAATAAATTAATGATATTAAATAACTGACCTCTGAATGACTCACTGAGATAATGGGAGGTATTAGGTACTTAGTGTGATGGAGGTACTTAGGTAACGAAGTGAAAGAGCCTAGACAGACAGAAAAATAGACCTGATTTTCAGAACTCGTGGTTTGTGAAGTGTTTTTTCTAAATAAGAAGCACAAGTCAGTATGTAAAAACAGCAGTGGAAAGGGAATCTGGTCCAACTTATGCAAAAAGCCTCACTCTTCAGTATTTGCTAGTTCTCAACCCTGCCTCTCTGGCCTTTACTTTTAGAACAAGGCTTCTTTAACTCCTGCTGATGCAATGACTAAAAGCAAGGCTCAGCCTTCAATGCCTAGTATTAAGCTGGTGCTACACTACTAATGTACTCCATTGTACAGTGCTGCAAACAGCAGAGCCCTCATACAGTAAGCACCCTTATATGAAATGATTCCATTATCAGATACATGTCACAGAGGATTTCCTCCTATGTAAAACATTGACAGAAATTGCTGAGCTACAAGATTTATCCATTTACTGTGCCACATTTTTCACAGGATTTTACCTTTTTGCACACAGACATTACTTAACAAGCCTATTTCTGTACAAAGAAAATTTGTATAAAAAATAATAAAATCAGCAAAGCACTTATTCTGTCAAGAAGTGTTTTTCCTTGAGTGGGAATTTCATGAAGCAGATTTGGCTGAATACAGTATGTTATGACCTTTGGAATAAAATGAAAAGCCTGTGGGACAATACTAGATTTTGGCAGGATACTGTTGTCACTTTTCAGTTTTCACTTCAACCACTGGCCAAATGCCACACCACAGCCTTGTTCTAACAGTGTAAGTCACACCACAGCCATCACCGTCCCTTGTACTGAATGCACTATAACAACCACTACCTACTCTGAAATAAAACATTACCTGTCAACTCTTGCTGCACATTCCTCTTAGACTAATACTTAAGGTGTTATGTATGTATAAGTTGTAGATGCCTCTGAAATTCTCCTATAGTTCCACTTTTGTTCCCTATGCCAGATCCGTCCCATTCCCAGTTTGCCTCTTAAACTTCTCAGTATTGTTTTACTGTAGAGATTATAAGTTATAGAGAATTACAAATGAAGAAAAGCAGTTTCATATTTTCAAGGGTCAATTTTGCTCATCTCACATATTCATCTGGGTAACTGGCAACTTACAAAAAATATTACCATGAAGTTCTGAATCTAGCATGTACTAGACAGGCACTGAAAACCCATCTTTGAAGATTCCTAAGTCTTTGATCTCAAAATTACATGACTAACCCACAGAACACACCCAGTTTCTGCTTGCTACTTTTCCTGAAATCATTGGACTAATAATAGAAAGGAAATTCTGAGTTACTGTGGACCAGATCCTGAGGATCTTTCCTCAGGTTTTACTTAGACCTGACTCAGATAATTTCCCTTATAACTGACAGGAGCTAGTCAGCTTGTGTTAAGCCAGAGTGAAGATCACAGGATTTTGATGTAGTTAGTAACTAAATTTTTACTTCCTCATCATGCTGACTAACACATTATATAGATCCTATCCTACACAGAAATAATAACAATCTTGTTTCCTAATGCATGAAATTAAGGTGCACTTTGCTTGCTTGCTCATATTTAGTACAGGTTATTAATTTTCAGATACATTAAGTTTTGATGAAAAATGGTTAAGTAAGATCAAAAGAATGTTCTCAGTATCTCAGGGTTTTTGGAAGTGGAGTTTTCTTGACCTTGTGGCAGAAGCATGCATACCAGGAACACAGAGAACAGCAGGTAGCAAATCCAGATCATGGCGTCATAGGAGTGCTTGGGTTGAAATGGACCTTAAAGACCATCTTGTTCAACCCCCCCTGCCACAGGTAGGGATGCCACCCACTCAGTCAGGTTGCCTAGGGCCTCATCCAAGCTGGTCTTGAACACCTGCAGGGATGGGGCATCCACAGCTTCTCTGGGCAACCTGTGCCAGGGCCTCACCATTCTCTGAGTGAAGAATTTCCTCCTAACATCTCATCTAAATCTCCCATCTTTTAGTTTAAAACCATTCCCCCAGTCCTGTCATTGCCTGCTTCAGCAAAAAAGTTGTTCTCCACCTTTTTTTATAAGCCCCCTTTAAGTACTGAAAAACTGCAACGATGTCACCCTGGAGCCTTCTCTTCTTCATGGTGAACATCCCCAGCTCTCTCAGCCTTTCTTCATAGGAGAGGTGCTCCAGCACTCTGATCAAATTCGTGGCCCTCCTCTGGAGCTGCTCTAACAGACACAAATCCTTTTGGTGCTGGGGATCCCAGGTCTGGATGCAGCACTCCAAGCGGAGCCTCACAAGGGCAGAATAGAGCGGGACAATCACCCCCCTTGACCTACTGGCCACTCCTCGATGCTGGCTCATGTCAAGCTTTTTGTTCTCCAGAACCCCAAAGTCCTTCTCTGCAGGGCTGCTCTCAATGAGTTCTCCCAGTCTGTACTCATGTCCAGAATTGTCCTGGCCCAGGTGCAGCACCTTGCACTTGGCCTTTTTGAACCTCATTAGGTTCATGTGGACCCACTTCTCAAGTTTCTCCAGGGCCCTTTGGATGGTATTCCTTCCTTGACACAGCCCAGACTGCCTCCACTCTTAACCTCTTAAATGAGTTCGTCTGCATTGGTGAATACCAGGTCCACTAACACTTCTCCTCTGGTTGGTTTGTCTAATACCTGGACCAGGAATTTATCCTCAATACACCTGAGGAGTCTCCTGGATTGCTTACAGCCTGCTGTGTAGCTTTTCCAGTAGACATCTGGGTGATTGAACTCCCTCATCAGGATGAGAATGTGCGAGTGTGACACTTCTTGTAGTCGAAACAAGACCCTGACCACAAGGTGTCCTTTATTGGTCTGGTCCTTAACTTTAACTCACAAGCTCTCAACCTGTCTGTGGCTATTTCTCAGAGCATCTCTTCACATTCAATCCATTCCCTAGCGTAGAGAGCAACAACCCCACTCCTCCTTTCCTGCTTATAACTTCTGAAGAGCTTGTAGCCCTCTATTCCAGTGTTCCAGTTAGGTGATCCATCCCACCATGTTTCCATGATAGCAGTCAGGTCATACTTTTCTAATTACACCATGGTTTCTAACTCCTTCTGCTTGTTTTTCACACTGTGTGCATTGGTGTAGAGGCACTTCAGCCAGCCTATTGTACGCATCACTTTTTCAGAGGAACACTTCCTAATTGTTTTGAGACAGCTGACAAGTATTTCCCTGTTGTTTCCTAAAGTGACAATGTTCCCAGGTTCGCTTCCATCCCTCAGAGGTACATCCCCTTCCCGCATGGCATCTAGTTTAAAACCCTGCTAATAAGCCCAGCCAGCTTGCCAGCCAGAACACTCTTGCCCCACCTGGTCAGGTATGCCTCATCTGTCATCAGTATGCCCAGTCTCTCAAAAGTATGTCCAAGATCATAGAACCCAAAACCTTGAGCATGGCACCAGCCTCACGGCCAGTCATTCACTTGGTCCATTTGTCTTCTTCTTCTTAGTTTCCAGTCTCCAACTAGGAGGATAGAAGAGAACACTACTTGCACTCCTTTAACATCTTTCCGAGGGACATAAAGTCCCTTTTGACATTTTGGAGTCTCTTTGTTGCAGTCTCATTTGAGCCTACAAGAGAAGGAAGGGGTGGTAGCCAGCAGGACCCACCAGGCTTGGTAGCCTCTTAATAACATCACAAATGCAGGCCCCAGGCAGGCAGAAAGCCTCTCTGGAGAGATTATCTGGATGGAAAATAGGTGCCTTTTTGCCTCTCAGAGAGGAGTCTCCAATTACTAGCACTCTTCATGCCTTTTTTGTGGCACTGGTAGATCTGCAACTAGAGAGAAGAGCAGCTGCCAGCTACCAATTGCAGGACTTCTTAGACACACCAAAACATCCATTATTTTCCTCATCCTAATTCCAAGACAAGATCTGTTTTCTACTTGAACAATGACCAGAAAAAGGTATCAGGTAGGGATTTGTTCTGAAATGCCTAGTGAATCTTCCAATGCCACAATGCCACATGCAATATATTTCTCACACTTTGCTGAAGTTGTGTGTGTAACTGCTGGCTTGCAGACATTTGCTAACCCAAATGAATTCTAGAATAAATGAAATAGTGAGTATCCAGCAAGTGTACAATTGTCACATGAGAAAGACGTACAAACAGATGGGGATAAAGTAATTGATGATTTTAAATATATATATATATAAATATATATATATAAATATATATATATATATTTTTCCTTAATACTGTAGAAGAAAATTATGAACTTGAAAGCTTTACCTTTAGAGAAGGAACTGATGGAAGACATTGGAGAGACATCAGAAAAGAGGAAGGTTGAAGCTAAGAGTGCAAAATGTCCAATACATATCAAAGATACCATCAGAGAGCAAGGGAATAGCTCTATATGATACATTTTCAGAGACGACCAATTATTAATATTGGAAAATAATAATGGGATGGTGCATGCTGTGTCCTTGGAGGTTATAGGACTAGATGCATCAGAGGTCCACAAATGATTCTGTCATGACTGACCATGTTCCCAAGCATGACAGAGGTAATTGGTTTCTCTCATATTGCAAAAAAATAGCAGTAGCAAAGAGCCATATTGTCCATTATGTTGCATCAGTTTTATGCCAGCAAAGTTTCAATAAAGTCCAGTTGCACTGGCATAAAACTTGTGTAAGGTGTTGAAAGTCGTGCCTGATATATCTACCCTTCTTGTATGAAAATCAATATTAGCAAGGTTTTCCAGACATTATAGTGCCTGTACAAGCTGCTTTTCTTGGATGACTCTTGAGCTGCATAGAATCACTGCAGAGGAGGAGGGGAGAAACTGTTGAGATCTGCCCCAAGGCCTGGACTCTGTTCCCCAGTCAGCACCATGCCCTGATTTATGACCTGATCCAGGAATTCTACCTACAATGCAGCTATATCAACACCTGCATCCTGGGGAAAACAAATATTTTTTAAGGTGAGATTGTTGGGTACAAATAAGTTGCAAAGCATAAAGTTGGCTCAGAGCCAGGTCCAACAAGGGCATTAGGCACTGTAATGCTCAGTATTGCTAGATTGCAGAATGAACTATTAAAGGGGTCATTAAAACGACATGTAAAATCAGCCTGTTACTGTGAGGTGCTAAGTGCTGCCATTGAAAGGCTTTAAGGGAGCTGAGCCTTCTCTGCATCTTGTAAGATTGGAGCCATATTTTCTAGAAATGTGATGAAATGATGCATTTTTATTTTACATCTTGACAAATCAATTTCCTGAATGAGTGGTGAGTTCACAGAAGGGGCAGCACATGTTGCATTCCATTAAAAAGGATTTACTAACCATTTTTCTTTTTTCTTTTTCTTTTCTAGCTGATGTATATGGCATGCTGTGAACATTGAAAATTAATGTTAATTTATTTATCATTAAAAAATAAGGAAATGGGGCTGAGCAGCAAGGAGGGAAAGTCTGGAAAGTGTGAAAGTATGTTCTGTATTCATTATTTTCTATAGGTACTATTTTTGTTTCACTCGATAATCTCAAAGGGACACCAAATAAATTGGGGGTGAATGAGCTATTAAAATGGCTTATTTAATGGCTTCTCTCTTACTAGGGGGGAAACTTTGCAGTCTGTTTAGACTGAAACAATCTAGGTGGAAAAAATCTGGTTCCATAGATTTGTTTTGGCGCCAGTTATAAAACCCTCTGCCTCAGCTGTTTCGTTTTGATCTTATTTCATTATATTTTCATCAACAGGAACACGACAACTTCAGTGGACCATCTCTGAATACAATATAGGTTAAAATGCAATCATCTTCACAGGCAAGATAATTTCAGGCTCAATGATTCTCTATCAGATAAAGACCCAATTTTGTTTAGTTTCTACCATAATCCAAATAGCGACCATACCACTGAAGTAGATATTCACTTAAATATTTTCCTCTAGTTTTGGTCTCTCTTTACAAACGAGTGCCTAAACTGGTTTGGAAGAAGAGCCTGAAGAAGCTTTTTACAGAGATGCTACTACAGGGTAGAAGGAGACATAATGTGTAGTGAGAAAAAAAAAAAAAAAACAACAAAAAAAACCAAGGAGAAAACAAGCTGCATTTTTAGCACAGGAAGTAAGAGAAAGGGACCCTAGTAAGCTAGAAACATGTCTGGAAAAGTGCAGCTAGATCCCTGGACAAGAGAAAGGCCCCTCAAGTTTCTGGCCTGAAAGGATGGGGAAATACAGGATGCAGTTTTGTTTTGCTGCAAGTTCCTCTCTGAGAGCATGATAGAGGTTGAAATTCTCACCATCTGAAGTACACTGGGCTAAGACTGCCCAGTGACCTCACCTGCTTTTCAAATACCTGGAGTGGAGTTTTTCTTTTGACTTATCTGGTGCACAATCAATCCTTATATTTGGGGAATAGATAGATCCTACCTGGGCTTACATTTTATAAATGTATAATTTTCTCTGCAGTTATTGTATCTCATGCATATTTTTTTGCTTAGAAATATCAGATCATCTCTTTCAGAGTATCCCAAATGCAACTGCTAGATTTCCGTTAAGCAAACAACATGGATTTTACTGAGGCACTAATTTATAAGATGGCTGAGTACTTCTAATGGGAAATATATTATGTATATATACATATATATATATATACACACACACCAAATGTGCTACTATTGATATGCTCAGTTTCCCAATCTGAAAATAAAATAAAATAAAATAAAATAAAATAAAATAAAATAAAATAAAATAAAATAAAATCCAGTGTTATAGAAAAGTTTCTGTATATTTCTGCAATTCCTATAATCACTCTGATATAGTTTGTCTTTTTAAGTACTGCCAGATTATCTTTTGTATAAGCAGTAATCTGAATACAATATTTAATGTCAGGTTTCCAAACTGAAGTGAATGGAATTATAAACTTCAGGAATTTTCCAAACCAGAAAGGGAGGATGGAAATACATAGAAATCTGAGAAAGTTAATAAGGTTTAGCTTAGTAGGAAATACTTTATTACCATAGGGAGGCTTAAAATCACTTCAGAAAAATAGAAGTGCAGGAGTCATTTCTGTTTTAAAAAATATGTCGCAGTCAGTAGTCATGAAAAAGGTGATTTATTGCAGGATTCTATCCCTAAGTTGTAGTTGCTTAACTACAAGCATGTGCTTACGTGCTTTTCCAAGTAAAAGTGTATTAAAACAAGTGCTTAAGTTCAGTCTTGAACTAGAGGCTTAAAGGTCTAAGAGGACACCCCTCAGGCCTGGATTTATCTGTCAGCCTTCAACCACTTAGCTGAGATATACCTAAAATAGTAGCCTTGTCATCCTACTCTCTCTCTACAGGGAGATTTATTGAATATAGATGGAGTTTATGGCAAACTAACCTCACAGTTAAATTCTTAGGTTCAGTGGGATGAATATAGCCTAATCCTGAACTAAATCTAATCTAAATGAATGGCCTCTTTGCTTTGAAGTCACCTCATTAGGAAATATGGGAGGAGAAAGACAAAGTCTACAGTATGCCATGAAATCACCTAACAGACATGAAAACAGCAGAGGGAGGAGGCAGTCATCAACAGCTAAAGCATTTATCTGGGAAATGAGAAAACAGGAATAAAATTCTACCTAAGGGGATTCAAAGTTTCCTGCTTTTTATTTCCCAGAAGATTGTCTTAGCCACTACAGCAAAGGCTAAGGTAAGCCAGGATGAGGCCACAATACATTCTTCCTGTCAAAGCTATGTAATTGCTCAAAGAAGAAAACAATGTTTATAGGTCAAAGAGAGAATAAAGAAAAGAAACTGTTTGTTATTAATATTGTTCTGTGATTAGATCAGTCTTCTATAAGGGATGTTTTTATTTCTGGTCCTTGCTGGCTATGCTCATGCTTTTCAAAATTCAGTGAGTCTTTAATGGAAAATTAGTCCCTTTTTAATAGGGATTGAAGCTATGATGCCCTGAATTATGTATTCAATCCACTGTTGCTCAATTTTTATTTTTTATTTTTAATGTCAGCATGTAACAGAATGATTTGTACCTAAACATGTCTTAATAGTTTGCATGTAGTATGAAACTAAAAGTCATATAAGTGGGAATTTTTATATTTGACTGGTGTTTGAGTTAAATGCTACATCCTTTGTAAATCTAGTCAGTGATTATCATATAGTTATCACATTCTAAAGCAGTAAGAAAATAACAAAATACACCATGTGAATGTTGGAATAGTGCAGCAGTTAGAACCTGTGTCGAACATGCAGCTTTCTGGGAGATTGGGATATAGCTGGACTGGGTTGAAACAGACCATTCCTCCTGTACCTCTGAGACACAAGTGCCACTTAAGAGGATAAAATTCAGGAGCCAGCCTATTTTTAGGTTGGATTAGAACACCTGACGGCTTTAATAGTTTTCAGTTAAATAAGGCTAGCTCTGAAAAGGTAGTAAGAAATCTGAGATTCACAGAAACATGAATCTTATCTAAGAGATGATGGAAAAGGAGGGCAAAACCAACATAAACAATTTATGACTGATCTGAGACCAAAAAGCTTGCACTTTTGAAAGGCAAGTTCCCAGTAAAAATACAGGGTGTTCATAAGAATCTGAAAGGGAAGAAAAAAAAAAGGAAGGGAAGGGAAGGGAAGGGAAGGGAAGGGAAGGGAAGGGAAGGGAAGGGAAGGGAAGGGAAGGGAAGGGAAGGGAAGGGAAGGGAAGGGAAGGGAAGGGAAGGGAAGGGAAGGGAAGGGAAGGGAAGGGAAGGGAAGGGAAGGGAAGGGAAGGGAAGGGAAGGGAAGGGAAGGGAAGGGAAGGGAAGGGAAGGGAAGGGAAGGGAAGGGAAGGGAAGGGAAGGGAAGGGAAGGGAAGGGAAGGGAAGGGAAGGGAAGGGAAGGGAAGGGAAGGGAAGGGAAGGGAAGGGAAGGGAAGGGAAGGGAAGGGAAGGGAAGGGAAGGGAAGGGAAGGGAAGGGAAGGGAAGGGAAGGGAAGGGAAGGGAAGGGAAGGGAAGGGAAGGGAAGGGAAGGGAAGGGAAGGGAAGGGAAGGGAAGGGAAGGGAAGGGAAGGGAAGGGAAGGGAAGGGAAGGGAAGGGAAGGGAAGGAAGTTCGTCATGATGAATCTAGAAATCGCTATTAATAAAATGTAGTATGACAGGCAGCAAAACTTTAAGTTGGGAATGAAGTTTACAGAAGGCGGACAAACCTCTGACACTGCAGTGAGAGGTTTCAAACAGCTGTAAGAAAGGGGAGTGGAAACAGGAAGACTCCAAGCAGAATTGGGAATTGAGCTGAAAGAGCCAAAACTTAAGCAACTCATATATAAAGATCATCTTACTTTAAGACAGACTATGTTGTTTATTGCTCTGGGAGTCATGCAACAAAAAGGAGCTACTAGAGTGTATCTATCTGCTAGCCCTTTAGACTAAAGAGACATGCCTATCTTTAGATGTGAAGAATTAAATATTTAAAATAGGACAATTTTCTTCTACCTATGAAAGGAGATATATTGGGGAATATGAATATTGCCAAACAGCTTTCAACAAGGTGCCCTAAGAAAAACAGAAGATATTTGTTCACACTCAACAGGCCCTTTGAGAAATATTGTTTCTGCAGACTACCATTTGGGTTGTTTCCAGTCCCTGAGGGGTTTGACTGCAAAATGCAATATTTTTTGTTGGTATGGAGGATACAAAAGACCATAAAGATGATGTTTCAATATGGGAATTAAAAGTTGTACAGCATAACCAGAAGCTTTGGAAAAAAAAAATTAAAATTAAAAATAAAATAAAAAATGGAGTAGTTGGAATAAATCTAAACAAGAGAAAAGTAACTTCTATGTAAACACAATAATATATATGAGTGAGCAATATATAAAATGTTCAGGTAGGTCACATCAAGGCTGAGGCTATCACTAGCAGGTATGGCTTAAGAGATGTGAAATTGGTACAAAATACTTTGAAAATACAATTTATGTAAACAATTAATCTCACAGCCTAACCTGACTACCTGGAAATGCTATAGTACAAAGCTTTTCAGTGGACATGAGAAACTGAAGTAAAGAGATCCTGGTCCTGAAATGTAATGACATAAGGAGCAACAGTAAGTTCTCAGAAGTCCCTGCTAGCAGGTTATTGGATTGGTCTGCATACAATAGCATGACTGAAACTGGCACCTTGTGTTTTATTCATCACCGACTAACAAAGAGCAATTGTTATTCTGCTCAAATAGAGGGGGATTTGGCCTCAGTCAATGATATAAAAAGTTTTATGTTTATGAGAAGATATATTAAGTTGTTCTCAGGGCTAACAAGTGCCCCACAAATACCCACCTGAAGAATTCAAGAAATACTCTTTCTGCAAACTGGAATATTTGCAGAAAACTCTGACAGTCACAGGTACACTTTCTAGGGGATTTGACAGAAGCGATGGGATCAACATTCAGTGAGAAATTGTTTATACATCCTTTTGTTTGAAAGCATGCAGTCTCTACTTGAAATGGAAACAAAGTCACTGGTGACTTACCAGTACATAAATGGCAATTATGGCAAAAGACACATATTCCACATCATGTGATATGATTTAGTATATGAACAAACTTTGTGACAATAGTTCTGTCATTGGGGGTTAAAATATGAACACAAACGGAAGTGGTGACCAGTGATATGTCTTGCAGTCTGAAGAAGTTGGCACCATGGAAAAACAGTGATATGTTTTCCACCTGTCTGAAGAGGGAAAAATAAGGTCTCTGACAGGCAAGGATCCCAAAAGTGAAGGGATTAGGTTCACAAGATGTGAAAGGAAAAAAAAAAAAAGCCGAAATAGTGTCACCTTCTGAAAGCAATGGTCTTTATTCCTTGAAGAAATTCAGTAAACCCAGACTGCCTCCAAGACCAATGGAATATCTTCAGTAGGATTAATTATTTGACTATTATTGGTAAGTTCAACTGTGTGTTACAGTTAAGCTGTTTCTGAACTGATATTATTCCATACTTTCTCATTTAATAGACACAAGGCCTTTAAAACAGTGTAAGTGGGGTACTCTGAAGCTCTCAGAGATGTCAGGAGAAGACAGGCTCAGGAGCAAAATAAATAGATTTTACAAAACCTTCAAGCTAGAGGCTCAGAACAGTCTCTGAACAACTAACTCAGTGTGTGTCTATGGGTGTGAATGTACTACAAAGGACGAGGTCCAAAACCCACTGCAGTCACGAGATGTCATCCTACCAACTGTAATGGGCTTCGGATCAGAAGCACTTTCTGCATGGACCTGTATCCACTTCCATGGGGCTGCCCAGTGCCTATTGCTTGTTGCGGTCGCTGATGCTGGTGGGTGCACAGCCCCTTTTCACAGTGCACAGCTGGAGTGCAGCAGCTCTGGCAGCTGCATCTCTAATAGTACTTCCATGTGCCCCTACACAGCTTCAGTAAATAAATGTGCTAACACGTGAGAGAAGTTAAAAAAAAAAAATCTTTTTATTTGAATCTTATGGGAGTGGTAAAAATGAGTTAATTCGCTTTTCAGTCCAGCTAGTGCCAGCAACATACACATCTGAAACACAACCCTTCCCAGTTTCCAGGCTCGAGGTTATTGTGGCAGGCAGTACCTGTCCAAAACCCTTCCAGAGGAATCCAGAGGTCACTAGAAGGGCTTTGCACAATGCCCCCTTGAAGCTGATCCATAGTCCCAGACTGCCTGGTTTGAAAATTATGCAGGGGCAGTCTTAGAAGTTTGCCTCCCTGATCAACTTTGTTTTAAAGATTAGGCTCTATGCTCTGTTTTTCTTGGGTATGTGGGTAACTGGAAAACATCACATTAAAGGAAGTGAATGCACGAATCAGGAATGAATGAACATGACACATAAGGGGAAAATATAGAAAGCACGGGGCTACCAAATCTTTAGTAGGCTGTTTTTTTGATTGCTTGTTTGTTTTTGTTTTGTTTTGATTTGTTTTTTCACTTTGCTATCTATCAGTGCATCAGAGCTAAGTGAAAGCCAGCAAACACAAACAATTGCTTGGGCATAAACATAACTTCAGTTACAAACATATTCATTTACTTGGTATCTGTGATGTTACAACTATACATGTTTTTTGTGAACCAGACATTCATACCAGGAAAAGGAGGTAGAGAGGATTGTAATTCCTAAGGCTATAGGCACTTGAAGAATAAAAGGCTTAACTTTTCAGACTTCATGTATTTCAAAACCCTCCACAAACAAATATAGCTAAAACCATAGCACAACTACTTCTACTTCCTCTCAGCTTTATGTTACAGCTTCCAGTCTATGGAAACACTTGCCCAAGCTTGATTCAAATACTCCTTTCAAAAGTTTTTAGCAGTCTAATCAAATGTTAAGAGGAGGGGGTAGGCACGCTATTACTCAAAATCCCTGTTGTTAAAAAACAGCCTTTGTGTGGAATTCAGGTGAGTCTCCCCAGAGCTACGGAATGCAATAAAGAGAAGAATGACTACACCTTGCAGAGTAGATCTGTGGGGTTGTGTGAAAGGGGCTGCACGGTAACCAGCTGTCTGCTCCAGTCCCTTTCTGGAGAACAGCTGGAAATGCATTCTCCAGAGATTGCATCTGGCTTGATTTCTCTGCACTCAAATCCCATTGATCTGGTTCCGTTCTAGCCCTCTGTACTCGCAGTTCAAAGAACAGCCAGGCCTGTAAAGAAATTACTGCCATATTGTTAAATCGGCCACAGTGAGCAATATATAGGATTATAATTAGGAACACATTAAGGGAAACAGCTCAGTGGAGATAAGCTGTTTGACTGCATACACTTTTTGATGAGGGCTTAGTGCCAATCCCAGAATAAAAAAAGATTAAATGTTTGTTACCAATCCTTTTGAACTGCTGGCAGAACATGTGGTAAAGCATTTTTTGATTCAAATTAAAAGCATCCTAGGATAAAAATAACCCTGTTCTGTTAGACCTTTCCAAGTGAAACCATTTGTAGGCTGATTTATTGTCTTTTCCTTAACCTCCTTCCACCAGCATGATTAACATATGCATTTCTGAATCACATGTAAGTCTGGACAGGTATATGTCTTGTTACACATCTGTGTAACAAATGGCAATACAAATTGTATACAGAACAGATGTAGATTTTCAAAGTCCTAGCAAATTGTATTTGACCAAGCAAATAGATAAAACTTTTACTGCAATTTATTGTTTCTGTTGGGTGGAAACAGTCCTATGAAGAGCTACCAGCCTGCAGGTGACAACACTGTTGCAGTCATTGCACATAAAGTAGATAGGTTTATAATAAGGAAGAAAACTGCAGGATATGAAAGACAGCCAAAGAAGAAAACAAATCTCCACTAATATTCTCATGAAATGCTTATCACTGTGCTCCGTGGTATCTAATTTATATATCTGGAAGATGTTGTTTTTAGGATTCTTTTTTCAATCTCTAGAAGATCTTGACCTGATGCCAAGTATACCAGATAGCCTGGAATTTGACAGATTCATGTTATGTTCACGGAGCCTCCCACACTGAGACAGGTTTATGATATTGCTGCATGTAAATTACCATGGCCTGGAGAAAGAGCTACATTCTCACTGACATCCCCCTACATACAGAAATATCCTTTTTTACATCCTTTTTAAGCTCCATTATTAGTAAACTGGTTAAAGAAAAGAAATTGGATAGCTACTGACTGCCTCAACCAGGAAATATATGTACTAACGCTAACAAGAAATCCATGACAGGGTGTTCAGCTCCATTGTAGAAACAGAGGTTAAAAGGGAAAAAAAAAAAAAAAGTCAGGAAATGTGTAACAAGAAGATGGATTTAAAAGGCTAAAAAAATAAAGTGATCTTATGTTCAGAGCAGTCTTTCTTCTAGGAAATCCAGTCTAATAATACTAAATACTTTTAAGCAGTATTAGTTTTACAACATGTGGAACTTCATATACTTGCCTAGATAGTTCCCATCTATTTGGGATTTAGAGAATTTGTACTAAATCTAACATACCATAGGAACACATTTGTACAAAGCGAAGAACAGCCACTTTTCACACGCTGTAGCAGGGTAATGGCAGCCTGTTGCAAGGACAAACTTTCAGGCAGTTGCTGATCCAAATAGCTGACCATGGGGAACTTCAGGTGGAAGTTCTAGACAGATAGACAGATATATCTATCTAGACAGATATAAGTCTCCCTCAATTTAAGACAGGAATCATATTCTCCATGCTGAATGCTCAGCTGTTTTGACATAACCAAGAGCTGTTAATAAAGTTTCTTCTCCCTCCCTCTCATCCCTGACATTATGCACATAGGCCTTGTCCTTTCCTCCAAGCTAACCAATTTTTGGCTTTGGCAGCAGCAACCCCAACCCTGACAGACTGAATACCTACTCATTCCTTTTTCAAGTGAAATCCTACTGAATCCATTCTGAGTTTTTATTGAACAGATGCAAGCAAAGAACTGCAGGATTTGGCACGTGCTTTCTGAAGTCTGCCAATTGCTTTAAGATCACTGGTTGAATGTTGCAGTAGATGACATTAAGTTATTATTTTAAGATGTGAAATAAAATATATGGGACCTAGATTGAAAAGGAGACAAAGTCACGTTAATGAAATATTTACTGTAGTACTTGCTCATGGCAATCATATGCAAACTTTAGGCCAAAGTTTGCTTTAATTGTTGTCAGAGACAGTGCCAAACTTGGTCAGAAACTACAGAGCAATGAACAGGGTGTATCAGAATGGGGTCTGGCCTGGGTCCCAAACACAAACAGGACCTATTTCAGTAGCTGAATTCAGGAATTGAGACCCATCGTACTGACAGCATCTTTAATTTCAGGGCCAAGAGGCATTCTTCTGCCTAGAGGTGGGATCAAGATTCTCCACTTCCTGCTATTGTCTTTTTGAAATAAAGCCTTTATTACTCACCACCCAGGTTCAAGCACGTAATATTTTTGAAGGTACAAACAAACCAGGCTTCTATCCTTCAAAAAGTGTGTGTATGTAAGGAGATGTTAATCATTCAGGCTCATTGAGGGTGATTACAAGCTTCAAGAAGATGTCGGCTAGCTTTCAGGGCAGAAGATTTGGCTGGGGACTCCCTGAAGAGGCTAAAAGAAGGATCAATGATGCCTTCGTTCTGACTTACCTGACATGCTAGAGTTACTCAAATTTTGAGGGCTAGTATGACTAGAAAGGAATGTCATTTTTTTTTAATTATTTTTTTTTTCTCAAGTAGACAGCAGAATGCTTACATTGCAATATTATATCTGGAAATTGAAATAGCAATTTCTTTTTTATTTATATATATATATATATATATATATTTACTGAAAGGGTTTAACCAGAAACCAATCTTGTTTCATCTGCTCATGCTGTTCTGCACCTCCCTGAAATCTTTCCTTCCTTCCTTTGAGTTTGTTTTTCCTTCTTTCTCTCTCTTTCTTTCTCTCTCTGTCTCTTTCTTTCCCTCTTTGTCTCTTTCTTTCCCTTCTGCCAAGGAAAAGTATCCCAAAATAAGAACTGTGTATCTTCTCTCTCCATCTGAGAAGGCTTGGCAATACTCCTGTTTCTCAGAGAAATAGCTAAAAAGCAAAATAAACCACCTTCAAAGCAACCACATCACACAATTTGTTCTCTTGACTTCTAAAGTGGAACATACCCACCTACCCACATAAGGATTGTGATTATCCATTGTGTTGCTCACATATATGCTTACTTAAACTTATCTGAAGGAATTGCAAGATGAGCATCAAACACTACCAGATCAGCTTTTCCTTTGGCACCCAGTTTGCGACTGCTTTTCCAAAGGCATAAGGAAGGATAGAGCTGCAAAAATAAAGGCATAACTTCATAAGCATGGCATTCACAAGCATTACCCTCTCACAGACTCTTCCTAACCACTCACTTCCAGACTTCAGTTTCACCAAGCAACAGGCATAACACTTGGGAATAGCAGCTTTTACAGCCATGAGTGAACACACCCAGGTCCCTGAGCTGCTCTTCCTACACATTCACAAAACAGATCATCTGTTAGGCCAGGACAGGCATAAGGTGCAGCAGCTCGGTCTGGGAATGAGGGTATCCTGCTCATGGATGCAAGCTGAATCCTATTTGGTCAAGTCAAGAGCCTCTGCATTGGGCTGTCCTGTTGCACCAGTTAAAAGTTCTACAATTCTATGAATTCTAGCAAAAGAACAGTCTTCATGAGTGGCAGTTTCCCCAAAGACTATTAGCTGTAAGAGTGCTGATGAAAGCATATCCCAGCACCATTTCTGTCATCCTCTAATGCCAATGGAGCTTGCTAGCTGAGAATTAATTGCTTTTATGTGGCTGTTTCAGAAGCCGTGGACAATGCTGCTGTTTTACAAAGTAAACCAATAAACAAAGTAAAATGGTAGGTTTCCCGGGCATGTCTTCTGTCTTGCAACATGTATTAGACTCCAGTAAGTGAGCAAAGGGGCCTAACCAAATAAAGAACAAATGCTAGGAAAATCCAAAATGTTTGGAAACTGTACCTAGAAGGTTCTGCAAACAATTACAGAGTCAATGTTTGTCTGTAGAGGCCTCACACTGATTTTTCATTGTTTGATTTGCAAATTTTCTCACCAGTGTTTCCTATCCTGTCTCTTTGTTAAGAGAGAGTCTATCTTATTCACCCAAGTGTCCTTAGAGGTGTGGCTGTGTATGCCACAGTAACTAAACCTCTTATTTGATAGGGTTTCTGCTCTTTTTCATTGTTGCATAAACTATGTGTTTTCCACAAGTTTTCATTACCCTAGGAAGCATGAGAGCCAACTATAAAGTTGATCAGAGCCTTAAAATAGATGCAGCTGGAGAAAGAAGCTTAATCTAAGAAAACAGAGATCATTTCTGAGCCAAGTTTGTATTATAGCTAATGTAGATTTTGTTGCAAAGCAAATGTGTGTTTAGAATGAAAAGACTGTCTGAATAACATGACTGTTGAAGGAAATATTTACAGCCAAGGAGGACCTTGAGAGTTTGCTTCCAAGCAAAGAGGTTATTTACATGTGTATGTAAATAATGTATGCAATTTTTTTAATATACATTATGCACAGAGCCACAGTTTCAGAACTTTCCTAGTTAAAAAAAAAAAAAAAAAAAAAAGAAGCCTCTGTGAAAACCATGGGTACATGTGCAGGCCTTTGGCCAGGTCTCCATGCAGTTCCTGACTGTCCAAGCCTGGTAGGCACTCAGAGAAATCCAGTTTTTAACTTAGCTCCTCTCCAGAGCAAAGAATGGCCTCTTAAGTGGCATTTACCCAAGAAAATCTTGGGAGGCAGAATATTTCTGAGATGCTGAGGCACAATATCTTTCCTGTTTCCCATTTGGTCCCAAATGCTACTAATTTACTGCAGGCTTAAATCAGCATTGAACTATTTACCTGTCAGCACTAGCTCAGATGCTCTGGCCAGTCAAAAAGGGAGAAAAGCTCACATCCACCCTCTCCTTCACAGTCCACCATATCCTGCCTGCTCTCTGATCAGTTACCTGCTATCAGCAGACCACTGACCAAGGCGCATCAGTTCTTCTGGGTCTGACTCTTTCACACCAGCAGACCAAACCCCAATCTGGCAGTGAGTCCACAAAGGATGTTACGGAAAAAAGTTCTTTCATATCAGGTGCAATACAGTGTATACCATATAGTGTAGCTGTAGGAATTTACTGAAACATACAGCCCTGAATTGAAACTGTTACTGCATGGAACCCAGATTCAATTATCTGAGCTGTTCCAGAAACAACCATAAGAGAGTATTGTTAAGAGGAGATACCCGGAATATGATAAATAACTTTCTAAAGTTATGTTGAAGGAAAAAGATCAACCCATCTGCAGGAAATAGTTCATATGACTTGGAGAAGCCTCAGCCTTGCTGAGAAGCAATCTTGGCATTGTTCAGCAGTTTTTCATATTGTTGTTGGCAGGCCCCTGCCTACAACCATGATACCTTCAATTGCTGAGGTACCACACTTCAGAAAGTTTTGTTTTGTCTAATTAAGCAATAGGCAGAGCAAAGCTTGTTTATTCTTTATTTTACAGGAGCGTTGAGAAATAAGCAAGTGGCTTGAAACTACCAATTGGCTCAGCAGATTCTCATGATCTCAGAAAATTACAAACAGTCTGTTCTCATTTCCCATTGACTTTGTAATTTTTTGTTTGAATCAGAGAGCGTAGTATCTATGCCATATAAGGAATTTAATGTATTTAAAAGGAATAATTAATTTACTTTATGTATGTTTCACATTAAAGTATACAGTTTGCAGATGTCACTGTCATGGAATAATTTATCCCAGAATTTGGACCAATTCTTAGACCATCTGGTTTTCAAAAGACATTCAGTGTTATATTCACATTGTTGGTAATAGCATACAAATAAAAATTGAGTATAGAGAGGGAACCTGTGCAATTACTCCATATTGGTGTCCACTCAAAGCTTATGTAGCTGTCTAGCTTGGAAGCAGGTAATTCCATACCACATATGAAAGTCTTGCTCACATCAGAAAAACCTACTTTTGGTCTAAAATAGTGTTTTGTTGCAATGCTGTAATGACAGCAAAATAAGCTGTCATTGAACTATACAAACTTCTTTACAAACATTGTAAAGGAATGGTATTATAATACATATTTAATTAAAATATATTCCGTGAGGCTCAAGAATTTTTAAATTTTATTATTTAGACAAGAAAAGGAAGCAGGCAGAATATAGCAAATTACCTGCACCAAAAAAAAAAAAAAAAAAAAAAAAAGCTTTAATTGCTCTTATCATTACCCTTATATCAGGACCCTCAGGCACAAGCTGTACTGAAGTAATTAGAGCAGTCACAGATACATAGACCATGTTATGTTTTTTGAACATAGTGCATTATTCAGGAGAATACTTCACTGTGGTTCTCACTGTATACTGTAGAAATACTCTAGGACTTCTCATCCTGGCTTCATTTATGTGTATATCTTCCATTAACAGATAAACTAAGATTCTGTAGACAACACATTGATGAAAATGTATGACGTATTTCATTATGAAGGCCTACTGTCCCATACTATTACTCTCAGACTTAGATATTCAGGACACAACTATAGTAGGAAATTAAACATCACATGGACAGTTTTCTGGCACTGAGACCATCTGGCAAGAACCAGTCTGCATCTGTATTTTAAAAATATTTTACCTTCAAATAAAGGGTGGCTGCATTCACATTGTCAGCTAGGAATGGTTACTGGCCTGTGTGTGCTCCCAAATCATGAATTGTTTATTGGAGTCCTAAGTGAAACTGACCAAACCACACTATAGGCTGTTTAAATAATTAATTATTATAGATGATTGAATTCCAGGACCCAGAAACATTCCCTGGCATTGCTTTAGTCACGAGTAGACAAAAACCTCAAGGAATGATTCACCTAACCAAGTTAGGTGTATCCATGTAGATATTTTCACCAGAGCTAATCACCCTCAGTCACCTTCACAGATAAACAGTGAAATAAATATTCTTGAAAAACAATTTATTTTACATAATTTAATTGCCTTCATTAGAATTAGATGAATTATTATTTAAAAACACTTATTTTTTGTCCCACTGTTATAGAGAACTCCGGTGACTAGTTCAAATGTAGATGTTTTCGTCCATGGGATCTAGACCTTCCAGTGAAGCAAATTTTACTACATTGGGGGTGGAACTACATTACTTCTCAGACTCAACCTTCCCTCAGAAGCGTATGCTTGCATTTTGTTTTGGGACAGAAACATGAAAAGCAAGGCAGAAAAAGTCTTTTTATTTTTTGTACTACTTAATTACTAACACTTAAATCTGTCTGAATGTGACACAAAATCACAGTATCCCTACGTTACCAGTCAGTTTATCTGAGAAAACTCAGATATTTTAACAGAACAACCAAAACATTTCCAAAACAGCCCACCTTCCTGAAAAATGTATCACAAGCAATTATGAAATAGATTAGGGCTCACGAGATGCCATTAAATTAATTTCCAACTAATAATGCTAAATCACAATGCTTTCAGTGACTGGTGAGTGCTGGGAATCTAATTGATTACATTGTTGGGAATCCAGTTGTGCTTTGACTGATCAAACTATTAAGTCTTAATCGTCAGCTCACTTCTTGCAAATCTCCTTTCCTCAAACTTGTTCAAATAGCATGAATAGATTTTATGCATTATTTATCTTGCACTAAAGATTGCAGTTCATATAAACTTACAAAAAGGAACAGTGACAGTTTATTTCCCCAACAGCTTGCAAATTATAGACAAAAAGTGTCTAGCAAAGGGGAGAATGTGAATATAGATTTATTTGGATCAATATAGAATTAGAGATACAATATTTTTAAAATGTGCTGGATTTAACACTGCATTATTTCAACTTTTTCTGTAGATCTGTTAATACCCATGGAATTCAGATGGAAGAATAATTAAAAAAAAAAAAAAAAAAGCAAGCAAACAAACAAACAAAGCAAAACCAAAACACTACAGTAGTGAACATCCATCTGTACACATAAAAATCTGTATTTACAAATGTGATTGGTGAGGAGATTTCTTTCCCCTTCCAGGGATAAAAAGTTAGATGAGTTGCCCATTCTTGATTTTAAAGTGTTGAACACACACCTGCTGGTACCTAGGTTCTTTTAAGATGCCCCAAGATTTTCCACACAAAAGATTCTTGGAAAGAAGAATCATTAAAATATGAGGCAAAAATATTTTGAGTGTGGTAATAAAATAGCAAGCAAATCAAGGGAAAAAACAAAGCCAAAAACAAACAAACAAACAAAAAAAAACAACATATAAATAATTTTCTCACTAAATAAACATTGTATCAACCATGTACCAAACATATCAATGGAATTTGCTTCCTCCTGTATTTTTTCCTCACAGGAACGGTGCAATACGTTTTTTCTGTTAAGCTTACAGCCATGGGACAAAATCTATATGAGAAAAATGGGCTAGTGGTTTGGGTTTTCCATTTCAGGACAACTTAAAAGTGCTTGATTTTCAGGGATGAAATCTTCAACGTTCCCTAAAAATACAGGAAGGTTGCTGACCATTTCAAAACAATTGAGAAACAGATTAACCAGACTGGGCTACTCCTGGCAATCTTACCTCCAGAAAAAGTGCTCTAGCTTTCTGGAAATGAATGATCCAAGAGAATTTGGGTGTCTAGAAGGCATGTACAATGACAAGAAAAGCAGTTTGTTCATAGAGAAAAGGTAGTGACTGGCTTAAAATAATGGAGTGGATCTGTGTGTCTAGTTATTTGTTAAACACTTTCCAAAGGGATATAGTCATTGCTCTGCTAAGCATAAGAGAACCTGAAATTTGGTGTACAGACTAAGAATGGCATTCACAGCTCTGAGTTACATACTCAACTTCTTTAATCACTGGATTAGAAAGATGCCTGCACTTGAAGTAGAAGATAGAAAGCCTCAAGCCAGGTAATAAAAATATTTAGGAATGAGCATGAAATTTTGTCTCTCCCACATACATAAAATAATCTTTTCATAACTGAGATAAAAACCACCATGCAACTGGGTTTCACAGCTTAAAATCTTCTCCCATACTTAGTGGTAAGAATGAGGTTCCCCACCCTGGAACGCTTATTTTTAAACACAGATGCAGATGAAACAGTTGTGCTCAGACTTTTGCATGGTTGTTTAGTTGTTAAAGCACCTGACGTGTAAGACTTCATCCCTCACTTTCAGATGACACAGTTCCCCAGCTCCCACCCCCACAAAAAGTACTTTTATCACCACAGAGCCTTGAGCTGAAGATCTTCCACTTTGCAGAGCAAAATGAGGCCTTTGAGAAAATAAAGAAGAAGAAAGCCAATTTTCTTATTTTGTGATAAGCACAGTCATTTAAGAGGAAGAAGAGATTTAGGTTCTTTTTATCTGCATCATGGACTGTATATTCAGTATTCCTTAAGGTATTGCTGAACAAAGTGCAAAGGCAGAGCAAAAGATCAAAACTTTGGGCAACCTAACTATTAGAAGCCTAGGGAGTCATTTCCTCCTGGCTATTGTGCTTCTCTCTCCTAAGTCTGGCGAGTCAGAAGTGGCTTCATTTTTCCTTGCAGTGTAGTGCTGTAGAGACATACTTATTCCTTAACTTTACTAAGCTGTTGCACAACCTGATGAATTAACCCACACAACTTGATAAATTATGATAAGTCCTTGACAGAGGATCTTGCAAGTGCATTGGTTAGTTATTTCAGCAACGTGAGATGGAGACTATTTGAACACCCATGTTGAGTGTGTTGAGTTTTGCTTGTATTTTGTCTGCAATAACATACACGTATTTCTTAATTTATCTGTCTTGTCCCTAATGCCAATATCATCCCTTCTGGCTGATATAAAATACTCACTTTGCTTTTTCTGTCATATCTATTCTATGTTCAGTCTGAACCACATTCTCACTGTTCAGACACCTCATATCCTAACTCTTCTTTCTCTTAAATCTCAGGAAATAGTTTTCATACAGTTTTCCAGGCCTTTTTGAAATAAAGACCTGTCATTTCTGTCTAGCCTGTGTTTGCTTTTATATTTAATTTAAAATACATCAGCTCAGGATTCAAAGCTATCTACTATAATTAGAACTTCCATTATCTCTTTGCCATGTGCCAAAACAAAACTGATAAAAAAGCACTACCTCTTGTTGGTTCAGTGACTAGTGAAGAAAAGTTCCAGTCCCCAAAACCTATTTATATCAGGAGACTATCAATATAAAATATAAATATTTTTCAACCTATTCTTGTGAGATTAAGCTTCCCATAATAGCACAATTCTGGCAATATTTCTATCTCTTGAACCATTAAGGAAATTTGTATCAATGTCTGAATCCAGTCTAGAATCAAATTATATTTCTGACATATAATGTCTCCAGCAATCACATTTTCAGGGGAAAAAAAGTTTAAATTTGTGAAATCTCCGGTAAAGCTGCAAAAAGAGGTATTCTTGTGAGGTTTATCCAACTTCCAACATTTTTTGGTAAAAAACTCCACATGGAAAAGTACTTCTGTTACAATTTCTGTTTCTGGTTGGAACCAGGAATTTTAAAAGTGACTACAAAAAAAAAAAAAAAAAGAGAGAGAGAGAAGAAAAAAGAAAAGTTATGTCAGCCTTGATTTAAACTGAAGTACTGGGTCAGTATAGACACTCTGAATTTCATGCAGTTGTTTAAGCCAGTTCTTCTGGTTCAATTTATTTGCCCATTCCAGATTTGACAGAGATTCTGTCGGTAGTGCCATCAAGGAAAGAGGTCTCTGGCAGTTTCAACTTTGGTTGTAAGGTTAGTGGGTAGAGGTTGCTAACAAAATCAGGCACTTGCCAACCCACACTGACCACATGTGATGAGTTTCCAGCAAAACCCTTTAGCATGTTGAATCCAGGCTGATGAGGCTTTTTTCTGTCCCTGTGAAGGCAGGAGGAAAACTCTTAATGATAGGGGAATATTGGACAGACTTGCCAATAACTGTGATTTCAGGATTAAGACACTTCAGCTTTTAACACTTCAGGACAAAAACAGTTGCTCTCCTCTGATTACCCAATCACATCTCTGAGCAAATTAAGTCTCCAAAGCCATATTTCAGTTTGTGTCCCTTCATTTTTCATATAAAATAACTTGCAAGGCTGAGGCCATTAACACATCTATTGTTGTATTGCTACTTTCCATTATTGAAGCATTTTATCCATGTAAACCAAACCTGGAACTTCACTGTTTGAATACCTTAAGAGGTTCATTGGGTTTACGTGGCAAGGGTTTGGTAATAGGGGGGCTGCAGGGTTGGCCTCTGTTTGCAGAGCCCAGCAGCTGCCCCAGGTCAGATCACAGAGTTACAGGTGGCTCCAAAAGGGACTCGCTGCAGGCCAGAGCCGAGCCAGGGAGCAATACTGGCTGGGTCTCTGGGAGAGCAGAGTTAAGGAAAACCTTCTGTGCAAAAGCAGCTGTGTGAGAGGAGTGAGAAACAGTCCTGCAGCCCCCAAGGTCAGTGCAGAAGGAGGGGGAGGAGGCACTCCAGGCACGCAGCAGAATTACCCTGAGGCCTGTGGAGAGGCCTCTGGTGGAGCAGGCTGTCCCCCTGCAGCCCACGGGTCCCACACGGAGCAGATCTCCACGCTGCAGCCCGTGGAGGAGCCCCCGGTGGAGCAGGTGGATGTGGCCTGGAGGAGGCTGCGGCCCATGGAGAGCCCCCGCAGGAGCAGGCCCCGGGCCGGAGCTGCAGCCCGTGGAGAGGAGCCCACGCAGGAGCAGGGGGTCTGGGGGGAGCTGCCGCCCGTGGGGGACCCGTGCTGGAGCAGTTTGCTCCTGGGGGATGGACCCCATGGTATGGAGCCATGTGGGAGCAGTTCTTGAAGAGCTACTGCCTGTGGGCAGCCCCCGCAGGATCAGTTCTAGAACGACAGCATCCCGTGGGAGGGACCCCACGTGGAGCAGAGGCAGAGAGGGACCGTGAAGCAGCAGAGACAAAGCGTCAGGGACTGACCGCAGCCCCCATTCCCCATTCCCCTGCACTGCCTGTGGGGACGACATAGAAGAGGGTGGATGGGGGGAAGGTGTTTTTACTCTGCTTTCGGTTTCTCAGTGTTTTAGCCTGTTAGTAACAGGCAATAAATTACATAAATCTCCTTATGATGAGTCTGTTTTGCCAATGACAGTAATTGTTGAGTGATCTCCCTTTCCTTATCTCACCTCGAGCCCTTTCCATCATATTTTCTTCTCCCTTCTCTTTGTGGAGGGGAAGTGAGAGAGTGGTTGTGGTGGAGTTCAGATGTCCAGTAAGGTAAAACCACCACAAGTGGTAAGGTATAAAAATGAATACATACATTCAAACAAATTGTATTTTTTAATAGAAATGAGGATAATAATAATACATAATTTAGCTTTAATGCTAGAAGAATGGCTACACTAGAGAAATGAGGCATTCAGGCTCCCATATGACTATACTGAGACCTGTTCTTTCTGCTCTACAAGTGAAATGAGAATCCAGTATAATTTTTCACTGATATCATTAGATGTTCAGATAATTTGGTCTTCACATTTCTCTTTTGTCTGCAGTTAGAGGCTACTAGGCACTGGGCATATTTATAAGTATTACCATAACATGAATCAGAAATATCATAGGAAATACTGATTTCATACCGCTTTGTAATCAAGATAATACTGGCACTATACCTACAGATCACGCACTTGTGACTCTGCTCCATACACATGTCAAATTTTATTATTTTATTGTATTAATATATTTCAAAATATCAATATATATTTTAATATGCATATATTTGCCAAAATACCTTACACCTTAAGGCATAATGATCCACAGAAAAAATATGCTAGCCATTGGTAGCTTTCTAAAGAGAAGTTGCAGTGGTGAAGAGATCAACAGGTGAGAATGCCAGTCTATGATGTAGAATAGAAAGATGTTGTCCACTACTAGTGACCTAACATTACTTTTCTGGCTTCTCTGGGATTGTGTCAGATAAAGCAATTTTGCCTGATTGACAGGTAAGGTTGTATATAGAGTAGAGTAGAGTAGAGTAGGATAGGATAGGATAGGATAGGATAGGATAGGATAGGATAGGATAGGATAGGATAAAGTAGAAGAGGTGAGGTGAGGTGAGGTGAGGTGAGGTGAGTTGAGCTGAGTTGAGTTGAGTTGAGTTGAGTTGAGTTGAGTTGAGTTGGAAGAGACCTTCAAAGATCATCTAGTCCAACTGCCTGACCATTTCAGCATTAACCAAAAATTAAAGCATAGTATTAAGTTCATTATGTAAATGCCTCTTGAACATTGACAGGCATGGGTTACCAACCACCTCATTAGAATGCCTGTTCCAGTGTTTGATCACCCTCATGGTAAATAATTTTTTCCCAATATCCAGACTGAACCTCTCCTGCTGCAGTTTTCTGACATTCTCAAGTGTTCTGTCATCAATTATTAAGGAGAAGAGACTGGCACCTCCCTCTCCAGTTTCCCTCCTCAAGAAGTTTTAGAGAGCCGTGAGGTTTCCTCTCAACCTTCTTCTCTTCAAAGTAAACAACTCAAGTGTCCTCAGCCTCTCCTCATAGGACATGCCTTCCAGACCTTTAACCATCTTTGTTGCCCTCCTCTGGACTCATTCAAGTATCTTAATACCCTTTTTATATTGTGGAGCCCAGAATTGCATACAATATTCAAAATGAGACCACATCAACACTAAATATAGCATGAAAGTCACCTCTTTTGACCAGCTGGATATGCAGTGTTTAATGGCCCCCAAATGTGGTTTGCCCTTTTGGCTGCCAAGGCACAATATACTTTTGGTATAATATTTTTTGGAGTCATCATGACAGAAATTGTTGAAAATGCATAGGAATAGATTTCTTTTTCTTTCATTAGTTATTATTTGTAGAGATCAAGTTAATTCAGTTAAATTTAGTAGACTGTACTTCTGAGTTTCAGTTTTAGACTTTGTATTGAGTACTGTGTGAAAATACATCTCACAGCCAAATCTGCAAATAAGCTGAAGTCATAAAGAAAATATCAGACATAGCAGTTGTGAGACACAGGAGCACTACACATAAAATGAATGTGCAGTGCCCTGGCTCGGCAGGACTGGCAGTAGGGTGTTCTCAGTGGAGGGCCCATGCCGCTGAAACCTGCTTCCTTTGGCCCTCCTCCAGAGCCCAAGTTTAGCGAAATTCAGAGCGCAATGTAAGGCCTGTCTGTTCAGTGAGGTGGTTAAAATACCATTGGATTATTCTTAGCGATAGGATATAGTTTGGGGAGCTGGGTTTTTATTTTGTTTATAAGATCCTTAATTATAAAGAGTTCTATATTTTTCTAATATTCAGGATTGTCATTCAGTAAGTGTGACACAGATGTACGATAGCAGGAGGCCAATATTAATTAATTAGATTTGCTTCATTTTAAATCAGGCATTGCACACTTGAATGAGAGTACAATAAAATCGTGTTCTAAATCTTAGATTCAAGATGACTATTTCCTCCTTAGTAGAGGCCACAGTTTTTGATCAGCTTTCCCTAATTTCAAACACAAACTGTCCTCTTGGGCATGCCACCTTGCATTTAGCAAATTAATTGCATGTTTTCCAATTTGAAGTTATCTGGGTTCTTGCCAATTTGGGCTGAGATTACTTCCTGAGCTATAGAGAGTCTAGGAGGTTTTTGTTGTTGTTGTTGTTTTAAAACCTGCTGTGCTGGAGGGAAATGAAGTCTTGACTTTGATGTTCTTAGTGCCTTTACAGCTGTAGAGTTGGACCATCTGTGCCTCCTCAGATTTCCTGCAGAGAAGAGCAGTGGTATACAGCTAGAAGCCTTTAGGGAGGGGATGTCCCTAGGTGAAGTGTGTGGCTGAGGAGTCTCACAGCCATCAGATCCTAGCTGCCAAGACATTGCCCGTAAGGGGTACTTGAATTAATTCAAAATGGCCTGCACTAATTTACAGCTTTGTGTGTTGCCTTGATCATAAGAACTTCTAGATTGTTGAAAGTGTGATTTTCCGATTTTGGTCTCAGGATAAAACCACATGGCCTCTTTTGAATATACTTAATGGCCATGTGACAAGTCTCTTACTGTTATGTGGACAGAAATGTCTGTTGTGAAAAAAAGCAACTAAGGAAGCACGGCTTTCTATGGATTTGTGTCTTCTGTTTTGCACACTGGAATATCCTTATTTCCCTCTGAAATCCTCCACTTTCCAACTTGCTGGCAAGAAAGGAGCACTGTTTATAAAGTCTGAGTCACTAGCATTGATTAGCTAGTTATTTATACGTACACTGCTTGGTCAGATAGTAATTGTATTTTGGTTTCTGAACAACCATACATAAGAGATGGGAGGATCCCTGTATACATTTTCTTAAATTCCATGGGGATGGGATTCCATCACAGTGTCTCTTTTCCAAATGCATATTCTAGCTAAAACCAGCTAACAAATTTTTATATTTATATGGAGGAAGGCTACACAGACAGTTTAATAACATATACTTTGTTCTGGGGGGAAATGAGGGGGGAAATCAACTTAAAGTTAAACGTTTATATATTCTTTTCAAAAAGATGGGATAAAAGGTACATCAGACAAAAAAATGTAGGCTACTTAGCATTTAGCTTCTGTCAAAGACAATTTCAATTGATAATTTTAATAATCTTTTATCTTTATACATTTTACATCAATTATGTATACATGAAAGTGTAGATGCTTTATCTTACTTTGTGCATGTCTATCATAGAATCATTGCTTGTATTCAGAAGTGAGGCTGTTTTTTTCCTAATGCAAGGACTCAACTAGTTGCAAGCACAGTCTCATGCTCTTCAAAATTATAGTCTTCCTCTTTAATTTTAAAAAACAGCTTCTTAAAAATTACAAATATTTTAATTCATAAATTGATTTAATTAAACTGGAGATTTGAATAAATATATTATTATATGTCATGCTTTTTTTTTTTTTTAAATAAATGACCGTAGTAAAATAGCAGCACTTGACTTCATACTTAGTAAAAATGGTAGAACATGGTGGCCATTTTAAATTAAAAGAGAAAATCTTTCGAAGAGGAGATGAGGATTATTTCAGTTTTGCAAGATGGAGTGGGACATGTCTCAGGTAATGCAGAGTGTGAAAAAGGTCTAGGTCTAGAATGTCTTAAGACATCCTAGGTTAGGAGATGTGGAGATAAGGCACTCTACAGGAAGAAGGAAGAAATATATGCCCATTTCAGTTGCTTTGCACTGTTCTAGGGAGGAAAACTAACTGTATTTCCCAGAATAACCAGGTTGGTTCCATGTTAGCTCATCTACTTTCTGATTCCTGGGCAGCAGGTGTAACTGACTGTGTGGATGCATAGCAAGGTGGTACTCGTGGCTACAATGCTCTAAAGCTTATCTAAAAAGTGTTGTCATCAGGCTAGGGTATCTCAGGTGTGCAACCAGACTTTTTGGAAATAATCAATTTCCATTTTTCTAAATTTTATTTATCATATTAAAATTACATTTCAAAGAAAACCTGATGTTTCAAACTTATAGATCTGACTGTTTTTTTACCACAATAAAAAGTTTTGTTCTGGTCCACTCCTAAGACTAATATAGTATTACTGTTTTGTGTTTTGGTTTGATTTATGTTTTTTTTTTTTTTTTCCTTAAACTGCTGTTATGAACTATCATCCTCAATTACATTTTATTCTTACTTTTGACAAAGAAATAGAAGTATGAGAAACTGAAGATAAAAGACAGAGAAAGGGAGATATATATTAGATGAGTGGGAAATATTTTTCTTCTTGAATGCCAAAGGCTGATGTTCTAGGATAAATCCAAGTTGAATTAACATAGTATAAGCCTTGGAAATTGCTATAGATTTATAAAATCTATATCCTCTTATGAACTATTCAAATTTAGCTTGATTTTTTCCTTTTTTTTTTTTTTTCCCAGAAGTATTTCTATTATAGCCATGAAGCACTGAGCTCCCTCTTGTGACTAGCACCTGAATATTATTCTGATTTTGGGACTGCATATCCTGTATTATCCTGAGAAAAGCAGAATTGTTTGAGACACTGGTTTCCATCAGCTCAATCCTACTTGAATTCACTAATGTTGTTTGAAAATGGCAACTGTGACTGTTTGGAGAGAATACAGGCTTAGTCTTATATTTGGCAAGTCACTCTTTGTACAGCTGGCCTTTTAAAGACAAAGCAAGTGGATCTCCTCAAAAATCTGTGTATATGGCTGTGTAATGGTGTATCTGTGTCTTCATGGAAATTATTTGATCATTCTTTAGTTACTGATGATGCATGGAAATTATTTGAACATCCCTTAGTGACTGATGATGCAATAAACACAGCATAGATAGCTGATAATCAGTTGAAGACTAAATATAAATCTACCAATTATAAAGCCAGGAAATACAATCTATCATATCTGACAGCAATTTCCTTTTAGGGTTGTAAGGTTGTATTTCTTTATTTACTTTTGGTGATATGTAGGGATTCCGGTAAAATGGCTCATTAACATAGGTACTGACATTTCTGTATGATCTGTATCGTTTATTCCCAGATGGTATTAAGAATAACATTTATACCAATGTAAATGTGAACACAATATTTTTACATTAATATATCAATAACATTCGATTTTCATTTGATACAGATATATTGATAGGAACATTTTCCATAGCAATTACCCTTAATAAAATCCTGAATATGAGAAAAAGTCTGAAATGTACAAAAGAGGAATCCTGGTCAATATGCTCTTGTTTAGCTTTTTGGCCTGGAATATGTATTCTTTGATGTTATATTTCTTGATGGCTGAGAAAGATTAAGTAACACCCTCCTGTAAAAACAATAATAATACTAATAATAAAAATCCCAGTTATGCAATCTTATCTGGGAAACAAATATATATTAATAATACATTCATTACCAATAGTTTTCTGCCTCTTTGCATTTAAAAAGAGCTATAAAAGGATATATTTTTTTAAATCTCTTCAAGTAAAAAGAGCAACAAAGGATCAGTATCTTGCTTACTAGTAGTAGGTGTAAGAACATTTGCTTTCATCAAGTTCTAATATTAAATTGTATCAAAAACTCTAGGGTACCATTTTGAACATGTTCAGTTAATGCAAGTTCCAACATCTGATAGTCTTCTAAAAATAGGATTGTGGTTACAATTACTACCATTGCAAAGAGCCTGTTCAGTGGACCTTAAAAGTATTACTGGATATAAATCTCCCATATCCGTGGACTATTGGAAGACCCAATTTTATTGCATCTAGCACATAGGTGCATGTTGCTATGACAAAATAAGTGTCTTTGTTAGTCTTGTAATGCACAGATACAGTTATATATATATATATATATATATATATATTATTTTTTTTTTCCAGGAAGGAGAAAAACAGACACTCTGAACTCTATCATCCTTACTCAGAGTAATCTACTGCTGAAGTGGACTGGAGCTTTGAACAGTGTAGGGTTACAGTTTAATGAATGCTGGTTCTTCTGTATAGGAGAAATTCATATGCTTTCATACTCTCTCAGCTTCATTTCCTTCCAAGGCTCATTAATTTTTAAAAGAGCAAGCTTTCTTACCCTTGCCTCCTAGTAGGTGGTGTTGCACTAGCATAAATGTAAGGGTATTTATATTTTTAGCTGGGAGAAGAGGAAAGGAGTATGATAAAGCTCAATTGCTCAGCCAAAGAGGTTTGGCTAAGTATCCACATTAATTCTAAGGAATACGTCAACAGATTTCATGGTGGTCACTGGGTTGCCTAAATTGGCCACATAACATTTCTGTTATTGTGCAGCAGACATGGACACTTGTAACTTCACAGGACATTAGCAATCTGTCTGGATTCAGATGCTGTGCTTGTCACAATCTGACCACACAGTAAAGAAAGAACAGGCCTTTTTGTTTTTCAGGATCGCAGGTTTATCCACTGCAACTTGAGATTCTTTCAACAGAATGAAGCTGGTAATAAATAATGCATTTATTCTGATATGTTCAAGTGATTGAGTGTGGCATTTTTGTTTGTTTTATTTTCTTTCTAAATAGAGTATTTTAAAATATACCAAAGAAGTTGGCAACTTAAATGTTGGCATATTCACACAAAATAATAAGCAAAATTTGGTTTGCATCTGCAAAATGTTGTTGAGGTAGTCAAATGAGTCAAGTGGAAACAGTCATGGTGGTGAATGGCCCAAAAGTCCTCGTAGGAATATAAGCAAAATCTAGAATAGCACTTTATCATCTTTCTCTTCAGTTCCTCATCTTCTTAGCCATATTCTTAGTCTTGATACTATCCACATTCCCTTCAGGTCAATTAAAAAGCTTTCTCCCTTCCATTCAGTCATTATCCTCTATTTCTTGAGTAGTTCTATAATTTGCTGTCTAAATGATGTGATACATTACTTTTATCTTTACAGAGTAAACTATTGATCCCACTATGTGGTGTATGTCCACCGCTTCCTTTGCTTTTTTTGTTCATCCTTTGCCTTCTTAAAGAGACCAACAAATGTTCCCATGAACAGGGCAAAAACAAGAATGTGACCCTCTGATAGATGAGTGGAAGGTCTTGAAACCTGCCAAAATACTGGACAAACCTTTCAGTTTTCATTTCCATCCAACTGGGCTGATCTGTTCTCGTGCCCCGCAACAAACTTGTCTGAGAAACAGGCTCTTTGATTCAGTGTACTCTATCAAAAGCCAGAACTCTACAAATCCATCTGATACAACCAGTCATGAGGTTCTCATTAAACAGCTGAATTTTTGCTTGAGTAAAACTAGGGAAGGATCGCAGTATTTGTTTTTCCTTTGTTCCTTTGTGAGAATGGTGCTTTGAGTGCTTCACTGTGACACAACACATTGCCAACAATAATCTTTGGGTTTGTTAGCTCAAACAAGCCAAATTTAGTATGTTGCAGAGAATCTTAGGAAGCTCTTCCTGAACATACTTAGGCAAAAGAAGTTTATCTCAAATCTATCACAGGTTAGTCCTCTTTAGCTCTTAGCTCATGTAAAGTCTAAAGTAAGTTTAATTCAAATTTAAATCTTCATAGCATGGATCACTGCAACTGTAGGCAACCTGCGTGGATACAAATAGGAAGGGAGAAGGAAAGCTCTTTGCATCCCACCATAGGTTTAATGCACACAGGCAATTCTTATGCTAGTTGATTGACCGTGGACCTTTCAAGATATTAGATACAGAACACATTACAGTAAAGGCTTTTGAAAGGCCTGAAAAACTTCAGTTCTGGAAAGACTTGTGAAAATGAGTTGAAAAACTTACTGATAACAAAAGAACCTGGAAAACCGTTGTTCAGAACCTGGAAAGCCAACCTTGAAGGTACCTCAAGTACTTTGTCACCTAGAAGGATATATATACTGACATTTTTTGTCTTTGTATGTAACATTTGAACTTCAGACGCCTCTTAGCTGTATGGTGGGGACTTGCTAACAAGGAGCACCAGAAGGTAATCTCTGACTGTGGCTAACCGGAGTAGAAGAGAACAAGGATAAAGAGCAATTGATTGTGTCCCTGCTCCATGACTAATATCAGATTACACAGATGCTGGAACTTAAAATTTCTATTCTTAGGATGAAAGTTACTGAAAGATGCTTCCTGCTTGTTTATGCTGCTTCATTTTACATAAATGATTTAAACAGCAGTTGGCTCAGAGAGAGATAATGACTGCAGCTAAGGCTCACAAGATTCTTGGATACAGTGTCTTCAATAACAAGTAGTCATGGATTCAGTAAATGTTGTAATGGTGGACCTGGCAGTGATAGCCTGAAGGTTGACTAGATGATCTTAGAGGTCTTTTCCAACCTAAATGATTCTATGATTCTGTGATTCTTACTTTACTTAAAAGAGATTGTCATTGACTGAGGAGCTGTCTCTGACGTCTGTCTCAAAATATCTAGTGGATATCTTAGTGGATAGAGGTCCCACTGGGGAGCTGCAGAGGAAGACTCAAGCCCAAGACCTAACAGAACAGTAGGATCTGAATAATTGAATGACAGGTGGGTGCTCACTATTAGAAGAAGGCAGCTTACAAAATCTTTGTTTTTCCACAGAGGGTGTTACCTGTCTAAGGCATCTAACTCTATGGGAGGGTTCACAGCTGTCAACCCTGTCTGAAAGAAGAGCCTCTCCTTTGCCTAGAGCTGGATCTAGTCTCAAGACTAGATCTTTTCCCTTGCATTTCCTTCTGGCTAAAGGAGACAGCTTCATGCAATTGCTTTGTAACTATTGGGAAGTTTATAATTAGGATCCTAACTCTGCATTCAAGGCATAGAAATCCCACATTCCTCTCAAGTGAATAATAGTAGGTTAATTAAAAATCAGACATTGCAACATCTGCAGCCACCTTTATGCAATTAGGAACAGATGAAAAACAGGATTTAGAAAGTCTTGGTTGATTTGCCTGAAATTGTAGCTCTGAAAAGTACTTTGACTCTGTCTCTTTTACACCTTTTTATATTGTCTTGAAGTTCCTGAAGTATTTGCAGTGTTACCGCAATTCAAGCAAAGAACTTCTGTGACATAGTATCCGATCACATTGTTCCCTTATAAGCCAAAGTGTCATCTTCTCAGGGGGATCTTGTCATTCTGACAGGGTTACAGGGTTAGGAACCCACACACTGTTTTTTTCCTTTCTGGGCCACCAATGCACAGATCTGTTTCTGAAGAGCAGCCCAGCTCCAGCTAGTCCTCTTCTCCAGGGTTGACCTGCTCAGTTGGGCAGCAAAGGACCAGGCTGAAGCATCCTTGCACTGACTAGGCCATGGCACTCAACTCTCTTGCTCCTTGAGCAAGAACCCTTGTTTCCAGGTTATTCTGTAGAGAGTGGGCAGCAGCAGTTACAGTGCCTCCTCTGCCTATTTTTAAAAATAAAATGCTAAGACCTGCTTCGCTCTTTCAAAGGATTGAGAGAGGCAGCTAGCTCAGGAAAAGACCTAGATTTTGGCTAGTTAAACACAAATGTTATATGCTGTGACAAATCACCTTAGCTCTGGAAAGCGCTGAAATAACTTGAAGTCAGTGAGTTCTGGCATTTTTTCCTGCAAACTCTATTTTGAAGCATTTTTCTCTTCCTACAGATTGTTTAGGAAGCCTAAGTGAATAAGTCTGCATTTTATTTCCATTCAGGGGCCAGGTCAAGATTCAGAGAGGTATTAAAGCTCTAATGACAGTGAGACAAGTACTTAAATGGCTGTCTTTACTGAATCTACTCATAGAAACACAAATTCCTCCGAGCCTTTTTTCATTCCCTCTTTCCCTCCTGAGTGGGATATGCTCTCCTTGCTTTTGAAAATCTCATCCATAAAATGCTCATCCTTCTGGAAAACTTTATGCAGCAGTCCAAGAGTATTTTCAGTCATGTAAGCCAACCTAAACTGAATGTGGCAGGGTTCATTCGGAGCACTACCCTTGAGTATATTTTTCAGTAAGTAGGTAAATTAGCCGCGCACGCATGCACGGCACAACTTCCTTCCGAACATTCAGCTGTCATTAAAACCACTGCTGTTATTTAAAAATGTCTAAGCATGCACAATGTGCAGTTTTCAAGGGATCATAACTCAATCAAATCAAAACCAGTTTTCACCAAACTGCTCCAAGGCTTCTTGATGGAAAAGGTTTCCTTACCGAGTGCCATTGTTTCCAGCTATTTCATCCTGCTAGGTGTCCAAAAAAGAAAGTCACAAGAACTTGTATTTGTATAAGAACTTTCACTCTCTCATTCAAAATATAGAACTGAGGATAAGCTTAGCAGGAGTAAGAAGGATTAGGCATTTATGTGGATAATGAGAACATCCATGATTACATCAGGGGGGTGAATAGGATGAAAACACTGCAGTGGCCAGCCCTCCCCTGGAATTTTTTTACATTTGTTAAAAATTTTTACAGGAGAAAACCTCTTATAATGGTGTAAACAAAGGGAGAGGGTTAATCAGAAATGGATTAAATTAAAGTCACCCACCTAAGTACATTGATTGTGGAGATTAAAATCACCATCACCTTTCATCTATCTTGTTTACCTCCCAAGCACCCTCTGGCTTTTGTGTGGCATTTTGGTTTCCATGGCCACAGAAGGTTTCTTCCTATAATCAAAAACGACCTCCTGTTATAAAAGACTCAGAGCCTTTGCTCAGCAGGCCATTTCCCCCTTTTATTATTCTTTTCTCTTGCCTTCAGGGAAAGCTTTGTGCGAACAGGACAGAGCACTTGGTTGGTTGGCGGTTGACCTCAGTTGCACACAATGAGCTCTGAGTGCTACCTGAAATGTGTGACAAAGAGGAAAGGGTCACTGGCTTAGAGCATTACAAGGGCATGGGCAGGCAACTGTGATGACACTTGCCAAATGTCAGCATTCACCTAATTCAGGAGGGTCCCATCTGATTGACAGTTCCTCACTCTTCAGCAGCTAAAGACAAAAAATGCACAAGTTCATTAATTAATAACCCCGCTAAGCTTCGAAGATATAAAGGCTAAGAGGAAAAAAAAAAAAAAAGCTGGGAGTGAAGGAGGCAGTTTGGGATGAAGTATGTAGAAAGCATATATATATATATATATATATTAAGAGCACGCCTCATGAGTTTAAAGCCATTTTAACAGCCTACAGGCAAAATTTGTCATGGTATGTAGCTGAGTGCTGTGCTTGCTTAAAAATGCTTTTGACAATGTGAGGAAAGCCTTTAAGCATTTGATGAAGGTAAGTTGGTTAGCAGAGCTTGGAAGCCAGTTTGCAGGTTCCAAGATAATTCCTTGGGATCCAATTAAACTGTTGAATTTTACATTCATTCCTTTTTTTCTAATGCGTTTAGTTAAGGGGATTTCTCCCACACATACCCCCACCCCATATTACCAAACCAGTGATTTTAAATACAGTTCTGTGTGACTTTTTATCTGGTTTCTGCCTTTGATTGTTGAAGTGTGTTACCCCTAAAAAAAAATAAATAAAAATAAATAAACAATTTGAGCACATTTTTCTTTCCTGGCTACAGCAACTGAGAAATCCAATGCTATATATCATAGCTGAAATAGGAGAATTGTTTTTGACTGTAGAGGTGTGTATGAGTGTACTGCCTGTGGATAGCTGCTAAAGGCTGTAAAATGCTGATAGTTTCTTACACCAGGTACTTATACTGTTTCTCAGATGCCAGCTGTAGGATACCAAAACACTGAGCAAAACAGGATGTGAGAACAACAGAATTCCTCCTGCATGTTATGTACTCAAACTAAGGGAAAACCATAACTATCAGTTCTATCAAACTTTCAACAAATATTGTCTAAAGATGAGCTTAGATGTTATTCTGGTGTTAGAATTGGTATGTTAAAAAAAAAAAAAAAAAGCAAATGTAGGAATTCAGGGTGTTTGAATAAACACTCTTTTTAATGAGAGAATAGCACATTCTGATAGTATAACATTTGTATTTCCTGGTGTGGGGACAGAGATCTTTTCTGACTTTTTCCTTCATATTACTATCCTTCTTAGATATGAACATCAACTTTTTGTCATAGCAAAGAATGTGTTCTATTGTCATACTTAAATGAAAAGCTGTCTTAAAACAAGATCTTGAAACCGTGAAATATGTCAAAAAACATAATGCAACTTTGTATTGTAAGATTTATACCAAAATAATACTTTAACTCACTCTGAGTTAACAATAAACTAAAGTTTTTAGCAGAGTGAATTTTAACAGAAATCATGATCAAATTAAAGCATAGTTTATCAAGAAACATTTGAAGCTGAAAACTGTAACTTGTCTTTGTGATTGAAAGTTTTACAGTGCAAATATGAAATACCAACATAACCAGTGAAAGTCTACTGTCACAACAGCGTAACCACATCTGCAGAATACTTCAGTTTGTCTGGGAGTAGGCACTTTTACTACTCAGTTGTGAAGAGCATGAACTTATTTTGTAGCTAAAAACATTTCTTCTGACAGAGGATATTGAGAACAGAGATTTCTGCCAGGAACTCCATACTGCTGTTAGTAAAGCTTTCATCTTTGGAATGTTACGTTCAAATCTGTTTTAGATCACAATAGTGCAGTGAATTTCTCCACATCAGTAAGATTCAGAGCACAGTATGGCATAAACAGAACATGAAGGAGAAAGAATTTATGTTGCTGAAAAAGATTTCATAACCCAGTAAGAGGTGTATTATTTTTGTCAGCATTGAATGACATAGAAACAGCAATATGTGGCAAGAGTATACTAATGGGTTGAATCTGAGTGTACTGCAACCTGTATTTTCTCTTACTGAGCAAAGAAAAAAGCACAAAGAAGCATTGCCAAAGATGTACCAAGTTTTAACATGGTTAAAATTGCCCAGTCTTAATTTTTACATACTAAAACTTGCACTGAAGTTCATAGGAGAAATGCAGAATGTGTCATACTTAAATGGGGAAAAAAATGTGGCTTGTCATAAGCAATGTAATTGCTTAGGAGTCTATTGCCTTAAATAGTATCCAATCATACTGTTTAAAAGATCTCTACAGACTGATGATACTAAAGGCCCAGCCAAACATCTCCTGAAAAGCTACTGCTGACATCAGTGGACTAGGAATGTCCTTTAAATGGGAATTGGTTACCTATCACCAAGAAACATTAGCTAAATTATGCTTCTTGCACCTTATTTCTGGATTCCCTTGTAGTTCTGTTTTCAAATATCAGGCTGGCAATTTTTCATGCTAAATAAATGCTCCATGAACTCTTTGTTCTAAATTATCTTCCCATAGACAGTCACTCTGCTTCCAGGGACTTCAATGCCAGCTAAGCTAAAGCACCTGAATGCAAATTCAGCGTTAAAAGAATAATCTTATACGCATCTGGAGGAAAGGTCATTTAGCACATTGGTTTGGTCACTGAACATTTTCCCTGCTGCCATCTTAAGACTTATACCTCTAATCAATTGCACTTGCTGCTCCGTGAACCCCTGGCAATACTGTTCTTCATTTCAGTGGTAACAGTTCACTGTCAACATCTGAGGCTGTGTATTAACTGCATTGTGAACAAATCTCCTGGCACTGGGCAGTTTTCTTCTTCCATCTCATCTTTATTATCTTAAAGGCATCTCTTCAAAGGAAATAAACTGCAGGTGTATGCTTCCCCCTCCTCTCTTTCCCATCGCTTCTCAGAAAGGTCAATAAATGGGATTAAAATTCTCTCACTGCACATCAGACTCAAAGCAAGGTCAAAGTGCACATGTGCATGAGCAAGTGTGTCCACACACACTCACACTCACATGTGTAGGAATACACATGGACTTGTGGAATGTATCTCTTTACATTTGTGCATATAATCAATGTTGGTACAGGCCATGAAATCCCTCCTCTGCTCCAGCCTGTATAGTACAATGCAGTTGCCATCTTGATCCAGGCTTTTAGTTGCTACAATAAATAGCAAAACAATAAATAACATGAAGCAGATAAGGATCTAACTTTACCTGCCAGACATGCTAAACATTTTGACTTAGCTTTCAGCAACCATTTCAGTTACTTAAAATAATAATAAAACATTGAAACAATCAGTTTTTAAATGAAGAGCAACAGGAGAAACAGAAATATGCTGACATTTCATTTTTCTATTGAGACTCCTTTCATCTCCATTGGATAAAATTTAAATAAGCAAGCATACCAAGTCTAAAAGTAAAAAATGAGTCCAAAATCAGAGGTATATATTTCAGATTCAGTCAACAGTTATCTATATCAAGATTTCCATCAACTCTTAATTTAAAGGTTTACCTCAGGGAAAACTTTCTAATTTCACTAATTCATGTAATTCTATTGAAATCAATGGGACTATTTATGTTAGTAAATTAGACTATAATTAACATTATTTTTTTCCTATTCCAGGTTAAGAAAATTATCAGAAATATCTTTTAAACAAATATTTCATTTCTGAATCATGACAATGTAGTTTTAATGAAGAAATTTTATGATATATTTTGAAGTAGGGAGCTTAAGATGAAGCCACTTTTAAATAACCAAGACTGGTAAAAATATAATTCACTTACATATTTGACAAACCTCATTTGGTGACAGGGCAGCCACGTGTTGTGTCCAAGTCATGCAGACAAGGTGCATGTTTTTCACATGGTTTGAGGGGTAAGCCAACGTGCATATGGAAGAATGTCAAGAAGGAGGCTTGCAGTCGGGTCCCTGCCAATTAAACATTTCCAGAAAAGACCAATATAACACCAGTGCTTCTTCCTGGGCTTCAGGAAGCATACTGAGTAGGACCTCAAATGGAAGAGAAACTGTTATGCCTCACTGCAAGAATACACGGGACTGTAGTGCAGCAAGCAGCCAGCAGAATGGGCTTGAATGAGCATGTAAGACTGAAAGAGGTGAACTAAATCCATGCTTGTGTGGACATAGAGAGAATCAGCCTGAGCTGAGAGAAAAAGTAAAAGGAGAGAGGAGGATCTCTCTAGTGATTAGCTGAAAGCCTTACAGGCAAGACCCGAGGGGAACCTTGGTTTGGCAGTAAGGAGCTGGTTCACATGACTGAGTGCTCTTGACCTGATTGGTTGGGACAAATCACACTTCACTCTCAAAAGAAAAGATTAAAGTCCTGCTGCTTCTGAGATTTGCGATGGTGATGAATGTCACACAATATATAGAACTGCTGTTTATGATGGGAAGGTGCAAGGTTCAAGGGCGGCAGTTTGGCTCATGTGGAAACCTTCCTTACCACTCTCAGTATGTAGGAAACGTAAGGGGAAGAAGGTAAGAAACTATCATGCATCACATCTTCCTTTCTTGGGGAAGGAGATCAATATACAACAGTCTCTCAAGAAGCTATCACCTTCATCTCATTTCTCATCAGCAGACGGGAAATGAAAGCCTGATCTGTCATCATGTTGGTAATTTTTTCTTCCCTTTGGAACTTTCCTTCCAAGTCTGACATTTCTTGCAGGTATTGATGGGCAGATTTAGCTTACAAGTATTCATTCATTCTGTAGCAATAGTATTTGTACATTGCATCACTCAGCATCCCTTTAAGATGGCATGCCAAGAACTGGAAGTGAAAACACCTTCATTTCCTTCAAGCCATAAAGTGCATCAGAGAGATTTTTGAAGAGACCAATTATTACTCAAGTTAAAGTTTTGTCTTTTCCACAGTATTTGACTAGTTTCAAAAGACATCATCTGCAACAATCTGGATTTCCATGTAAGTAGTGTCAGAGCATACTTATTGTCTTTTTCAGAGCATGTTCTTCTCTTGCCGTGATGAAATTTCCTGTCTCTCAGAGATGGCTTGTAGCCATGGAGAGCACCAGGTGTTTTTCTCTTGCTATCTTCTTATAGCAATCCCAAGCACATGCCCAGTCCTGAAGAATTACACTCTGGAGAATAAGCACCAGGGAGTTAAGTGGGCTTCTTGTACATCTGAAAGTCACACTGAAATGCCAGTTCTGATAGTTAGCCTAGGGTTCTGATAGTAAATCTCATAAGGTATGACATATTGCAGAGGTATCTGTTTTGTAGAGAAAAATGACATAAATTTTGGGTACCAATTCAGAATTCTTTAGACTTTCCAAATATTTTGTTCTTGAGGAGTATGTTTTAAGGCTGAATTTGTCAACATGAGACATCATTTAGCTTTTCCCAGTATGTACCAGATATGCACAGTGTTGCATATTCTATTCAACTTTACATTTAATTCTGTGTAGAGGGACAGCTACAACTTGCTTGAGTCTGGCTTCCTTGCCATGGAAAAGAGACAGGATATGATTTGAGTTGTAAGAGAACTCAGTTCATTGTTTTTTTATATCACACAATTCAAAGAAAGTCCAAAATGCAGTGTAAAATGTTATAATCCAGATAGAAAAGAACAAAATGCATGTTCTATCATTGTCACACAACTACGAATTATGCATTATGTACCAGTTCTTTATGAAAAATTCAGCATGGAGATACATGCATCATCTTTGTGAATCAGCAGGTATCTACTGATGTTAGAAACATCATATACTGTGCTTAAAACTTCAAAGAATCTTTATTAGTGACTGGGACGATGTAACATAGTGTGCCTTCAGCAAGTTTGCAGGCAATTCAAAATTGGAAGAAAAGGTTGGTACACCAGATGGGTGTTGCTCGCAGGGCTGTGCTCCACACGCTGAAAAAATGGGCTGACACAAAGGGAAGTGTGAAGCCCTGCACCTGGGGAAGAACAACCACGTGCACCAGTATATGTTGGGGGCTCACCTGCTGGAAAGCAGCTCTCCAGAAAAGGACCTAGGAGTTGTGGTGGGTACCAGTTCAGCCATGAGCCAGCAATATGCTCTTGCATGAAAAGGTCAGCTTCATCCTGGGCTGTGCTACAGCATTGCCAACGTGTCAGGAGAGGTAATCTTTCTCCTTGTTGCTGGATTACATGGATCCAGCCAGGCACTTCATTGCATAATATTTTCTACTTGACTGGGCACAACAAACTGTGTCTCAATTTCCTCTCCAGTGGATATGTATGAAAGGGATCTGCTGGTCTCCGTAGTCTCTTAGGGTGTGATTTCTTTTTCTAGTATTGTTTCGTCATGTACGAAACATGTAGATGGGAAGAGGAAGTATGTCTTACCAGGAAGAAACCCCCTATTACCAATTTTATTTTACCATAGCAGATATTTACTTTCAGAGCTTGTGTATTGTACCACATTGTCTCAGTTTATCTGGAGGTCAGGGACTCTTGTTGTACTTCCTTCATTCCCCAAATTGGTAAGCCAGCATTGTGGGCAGCCCAGCTAAAAATGAACCTCACAGTAAATTAAACATGCATTTTAGCATAGGACTCTTTGCCTTAGTACATGTGGTGACAGCAAATTGTTGCAAAAAGTTATCTGGTATGATAGTAAGTGGTCCCAAACCAAATTGTAGCTTTACTTTGAACCAGCCAGTTGTTTTCACTTCAATCCAATTTTCCAGGAACAATGAGTCAATTTTTGAAGGACTGGCACCAGGGACTGAATTCCTGTCATGCAGAACTGTCCTCTGCATGGAGTTATTTGTGGTATGTATGAACCAGGCAACAAGATGAAAATCAGCATCGCAAGGCAGAGAGAAATGATCTGGTACTTTTCCAAACTTGTTGGATGATTCCTTATTTACTACAAAACCTTTCTGCCACCATAGCTTTGTTTTCATGGCTTTGATTCCTTGATTTTATTTTATTTATTTATTTATTTGGGGGGGGGGGGGGGTGCTACTGATTTCATTTTAGTTTTTTATATTAAAGAATACAAAAGAAGTAAAATACGTTTAATTCAAATATAGTAAGGAATGTATACCCAAGTATTTAATTCTCTATTAAATTTTCAATGAAATTTCTTGTAAAATTAACACAGTACCTCATAGACAAGAATCTCTGATGACTGTACAAATATTAGTTAACTAATTAAGTCTTTTGCAATTGTTTAAATATTATTATACTAACTTTGCAGGAGGGTAATCTGAATTTGACTATACCAAAGCCAAAGAAAACTCAAAAAAAAAATCAGATATGGTCATTTCTAAGTCATACTTGTAATGAGTAGTTTGCAGGTGAATCTGAAATGTTGGTCTTGCGACACATTTAAAAGCAGCATTTCACATTTTGAGGATCTGTGAAAAAAAATCTTCTGGTATCAGGGCTTGGTCATTCAGGTCTCGAAGTCAACAACCTGATAACTGGTTTTATTCACAATACAGTTAATAGTTTATATTAGCTATAATATGTAAGAGCTTTCTATTCTGTAAACAGCACCTTTGACTCTTTTTTGTTATAAATCTGAGATTAAAACAAACAAGCAAGTGAAAAATCACTATTCTAAGGAAATCTCTCTTTCTCCAGTTCCATTGTACTGTATAGAAAAGGGAGTGAACATTCCTTCAAGTAAAGGACACTCTGCCCTTACAAAGCTGCATTTTAAAGGAAAACAATGATCCAGTCATGTATCCAATGTAACTTATGGCTTTAGATGTTGATTTTAGAGGCACCTATCCCGAGGATGTAGTAAAATCTGCAGAAAATACAATCTCAGATGTATCTTTTCCACAGCTTTTGCTTTCAGGTTGCTTGGGTGTGCCTCTGCTCTGTATGCTAGGTTCTGCAAATCCTATTCTTTGGCACTACCTCTTCCTATTCATGGATTGGGATAGTTTCCTACCTCAAGACTGTGTGCATTGTTTTCATTTAACTAGCTAAAAAGCCTTATTACACTGAGTGACACCACTTCTGAGTTCTTCCTGACTCTATATTCCTAAATCCTGTCAATGTCATTACTTAAACCACTTTTGAAAATGCAAGATGGTCTCCAGCAGCACTTAGGTACTTCTGAAAATGTCACCTTTGAATCTTAGATCCCTTGGAAGTGAAGTAAAATATTCCTAAAAACAGAAGGAAGGCAGGAAATGCCTAATGCATTGATAGTTCAAAATAAATAAATAAATAAATAAATAACACAAAATAAAACAGAATAACATAAACAGAATAAAAACAAACTTATAGATTTGTGTTGGGGTAGAAAATAAAATACTATGCACTGCATTTGCAATTTAAGCATTTATGTAAAATAATGATAATAGCTGTGAATCTGCAGGAATACCAGTCACCTAATAATGTTGAAGACATTCCTGCATGTCAACATGAAAGTATGATATGTTTCTAGATGCATTTTCCTTGGGTAAAAGAGCAAAATCAAACCATTTCACAGCACTTTGCCTTACTCGACCAAATTTATCTCTGTTGTAGCCTGCTGATGTCAACAGAGTTTCAGTATGGATGAATACAGGTCATTGTCTGTGCAGTTGGCAGAGCATGTATGTGTGGGTTGAGAAAAATGAGATCTTCTAACCCAGATTTGCAGAAAAAGCATGAGTATGAGTTTAGACACATACTCCTGTTAAAACCACACCATAATTTTGTCACTGGATGTTTCAGAACAAATGAGCTCCAAGTGAAATAGAATGAGGGCGTTTCTCCAGGCAATTTCCTGCACTGCTGTCAGCATTACTGCATGATAGAGTGTGACCATGTGATGTTAGGTTTGCGATGTAAAACATGGAAACTGGCTTTTCTTAGTGGTTTCCAGATCATAAATTCCAGCTAAGGTAGGTGTCCGGTTTCTACCCAGAACTTAACTGGCACTAATTAAAGTTAAGCAAAAAAACACCCACATGGACATCTTGGCTATGTTTGATGGCTCCCTGGGCAGCAAATTAAGTGCCATGATAGTTATCCAGTTTTCTTCAATATAAAGTTTCTCCTAACTCCTAAAAACCAATTATCTGAAAAAGGACCCAAGTTCAATACAGCAAGCTATAGCACAAGTAGTATCTTCGTGTTCTCACACCCTGTCATTTTGGCATTTGCTGTGCACATCAGTTGCCAGCGACTGATCCCAGGTGTCCTGAAGGTCTTTGCCCCTAATTGAAGTTCCCACTGCTGGGCCACAGATACTCTTTAGCCCCTTCTTGACTTGCATATTCTCTGGGAACAACTGAGACTTAATGTTTTTTGTCTTGGGTCTTCATTGCCTAGTAAACAATCAATGTATGTAACTTTACAGTACAGCTTTGGGAAGCAGTAGAGTTTTCTGGATGTATAGCTGCAGAACAAGGCAGACTACAAGGTACATTATGTAAATCATTCCTCCCCCACCCCCCCCAGATTAAGTCATTTGTTTAACACTTCTGTGATTTTTGGAACATATCTAATGCTTTGTATTATCATTCCTTCAAAGAGATGTTGGCATCAAACATAAGAATTTTGTCGTTATTGCTAGAAAGTGTGAATGAAAATGAAAAATACACATTATAAATGGATCTCAGTGGGGTATGCTGATGTGCAAAGACAATTTCAGAAATATTCTCCCTATTTCTGAATTTTTATGAATAAAATATCAAAAACACCCCAGAAATCCCAATATATCTGTTTTATGTGGACTGCAGATAAGAACTTGCAAAGTCCTACCAAGGCGATTAGAGATTTCAGATAGGCTGGAATTCATGTTCACAGCCCAATAGAAAGAAGTGTAAAGGAAAACATCTCTGGTAGACAGATCCATTTTTCGCGGAGCGTATATACCTTCTCCACTCACCCTGTGTAACACACATACCTCATTCAGCTCAGGAACGGCATCCTCTGCTTTCCTGCTTCCCCACTGAAGAAACAGTACACAGCAAATTTGTTTATGGCCTCCATTTTATTAATAGTGGCAATCAGAGGAGCTTTTATGGATATGCTTTGTTTGCTTCAACCCTTGCTTTGTCTTCTGAGTTGGTGGGAACCCCTGCAGGACACTCATAAATGGACAAATTTACAATCTATCCTGTGTAAAGTGCCCACAGCAGCATCTACATCCAAGTTGTCTTTGTGCTCGTGCACCAGCTGTGATGCCAGAGGGCGCAGGGTCAGAGCAGAGGGCTTCCTCTGGCTTTCTGCAAACTGGAATCAGCCAACCTTCATTTATCTACAGTTAAGGACTTGTTTTGGTTTCTCAGATCATGACTCCACAGAGCTGTTTGGATATTTTTAATCGAAAGACAAAGCACTTCCTCTTCCAAACTTGGTGCCTGCAAGGAGCATAACAAACTAATCATTCAGAATAATTAATTCTGTCAGAAAAATCTCTACAATTCTTCCTAACGCTAAGTGTTTTGTAATCTTAATGAAAGGAAAAACCTGTCATTTTGATAATTTTCGATTGACCCATTTTCCTCAGTGGTTGGGAAGAGAGGAGTATTGTTTATTTTTATCTCTAAGTACCATAAGCTTGAAAACGATATCCATAAATCTATTTCAACCTTGTATTCCCAACTCAGCCTTCAAAGGAAACATTAGCTAGCCAAAAGAGCCCAATAAGATTGTCAAGGTTTGATTGTTCGTATATGTGTAACAGAGTGTCTTTCAGTTATCTGTGACTTTAATTTCAAAATATTCCCAGGGTAGGGAAACATTACTTTTCCCCATTTGTAAGTGGGAAACTGAGATGGAAAAAATACAAACAGCTTGCCAAGGCCATGGAGGCAGTCCTTACAAAGCCAAGAACTGGAATCTAAGTCCTGAGCACTCTACCCTAGAAACTGAAAACATGACCTCCCTGCGGGTTTGAATGTAATATAAGAAGTTTAGGATTGAGAAACAATTTCTAAAACAAGTTTTTATGAGAAAATGTGGAAAAAAAATATTAGTTTCCTATTGCATTTGCCTAAAATTGTAAATACCCTACTACCAACCTCAGTGAGGAAACAAACAAACAATAAAACAAAAAACAAGCTCAAAAACAACAACAACAAAAAACACTTAACAAGAATAATGTCCTAAGTATTTGAGATTTTTCATATTGGCATTTTTCAAGGTCCTTTATTTCTTTTGTATTTGATAGCTGGAAGTTAAATGTGGCAGACAGTTGCATTTCTCATTACTGAAGACAGAATGGTATAGGAAATTTGTTTTTCAATATGCAGCCTTTTATTTCTAGGTCACTAATTTGAATCGATCCCTGATCAATGGTGACTGAAAGGCATTCGTATCTGGCAGCTGTTCTGTGGTCTGTGTTAAATGAGGGAGCATCTTCGTTATTTCCCAGCAGTAGCCCCTCTCTGGAGCCACCAGAACAAGTTGGCAGTTTTCACAGAAAAGCTATGTGCTGATTGCACATGGCACTTGCAGATATCTGAAAAGTAATTAACCTATTTTTGTTCAAAGGAGGTTAAATATATTTATTTATTTATTTATTTATTTTTTCCAAATGATCCATATTTTGTCATGGTATTAAATAGGATCATCTTGCTGCTTTGGATTCTGCCACATTCAATGTCATGACTTCAGTTGTGACACTATCATCACTGATCACAGGTTCGTTCTTTACATACTCTATGACGAATGCCAAAACAACAAGCATAGGTATTTTCTGTGAGTGAGAACTTCTAACTTTAACTTTTACTTTTTTTTTTTTTAAAAAAAAAAAAGCACTTTAACTTTTATAAGCTTTAACTTCAACCACCTACAAATCTTATTTCTAGTGTCATTTTCTTGGTCTAAATGAATCACCTACTCTCCCTCTACACTTCATATCTCTCTATTAAAAGATGCATCTACAAATGCTTTGTCCATTCCAAGAATAAGTGTTAGCTGGTTACAGAAGAATTCCATTCAAAGTTTTCAAATTTTTTTACATTCTCTTCTGTAATAGCTCCAGAAACCCTCTATCATGGCACAGAATGTACTGGCTCTGTGTATAGGGATGCATCTATATTGGCTGCCTAGAAGACATTATTGTTGAGAAAGGGAAGTTTAATTGCTAGATTCATATTTTCCAGGCAGCAGATTCTTGGTGAGTAGGTGAAGATGATGAAATACAGTGTGGGTTTTTTGTTTGTTTTGTTTTGTTTTTTAATTTCTTCTACCACTCTGTCATGACCTCCCAAAAGGTTGGCATACAGCATAATACTTCTACTCCAAAAATATCTCTGCTTTGAACAATGCCTTCCACAAATTACTTGCTGTCTCTGGCAGTGTGCTGAAGCCTAATCATTCATCCACCCACAAAAAAAAAAAAAAAAACTAGCTTTTATTACTATTCTTTTTCCCCCTTTTCCAAACATGTTAATACCTGCTGAACAGAAACAACACTAAAATCATAATAACTGTCTAGTGCCACCAGTTCCCCAACATAATAAGTTGTTGAGTTTTCCTTTTAACATTTCAACAAAAATACCATGTAGCCAAATTGTCTAGTACCATTAAAAAAATGTCAGAGGAAGTGCATAACTTGGCTGTAAAAATTCACTGAAACTTGGCATGAAAGATCTTAGACTAGAAGCGAGTTTGCTTTACAAAATATAAAATACGTCTTTCAGATTCTTTCCATGATTTTAAAAGCAGTTTTCATTGTCAAAGAGACTTGTTGCAAGCCAGTAACCTATGATGTCTAACTATACTTGCAAAAAGAAAACAGAGAGAATGAGGAAATAGTGCCTTCAAGATATCATGTAGAACCATGTTTATTTTTAAAAGGTATTTTAAGGAAATTCACAAGTATTTAATTCACAGCCTTAAAGTTAATTCATAATATTGCATGTAAAATTATACACTGTTTTTTGTTTGTTTGTTTGTTTGTTTTGTACTTTTCTTAAAGCCACATTTCTTTCTTTGGGGGTGGAAGGGGATCTGTTAACTAGTCTCTGAAGGTGAATAGAAAACTCAAAATTAGGAGAAAATTTTATTCTCTATTATACGCATATAGACTTGGGCTATATCTACTTAGAGTCAGTAGAGTTACCTTTGGTTTAGCTTTGTGTGACCAAGAAGGTTATTAATAATAATTACTGTTTGTATTATCCAATCAAACTGGAAACTTTAGTCAGGAATGAGTACCAAATTACTTTAGACATTGTGTTAATGAGAACAAAAAGGGAAGGTTTCAGGGGCCCGAATGCTTACACTAGATGAAATCAGCCTGATGGAAAAACTGAAAGAAACTATATAATAGCACTGGAATAGGCTTTTTGAGGTTAGATAGCAAAGCAGGTTTGCAAACGTGTATGGGGACTTCTTTGCAAACCTGAGTGGAAAGAAGGATGAAAAATTGGAAATACATGTCTGAAAACTGAAAAAGAGATGATGGAAACTGAGCTCACGGTCCAAATGGGGGTATCAGTCAGCCTGTTCGTGCTGATTATAGTGTAACTTAAGCAGGAATAGAGAACAAGCAGTGCATTTGTTAAAGTGGAGAAGTAGGAGACAGTGCAAAGAGACACAGAAATGACAAACTCAAGGAAACGGAGATAGCAATCTTGACAGCAGCAGTCCAAATAGATTTGAACAGAACATGGCTTCATTTGTAAGGAATAAAAACATAGGATACTTCAGTAACTGAGATATGCGTCTGCAACACCTAAAATTAGTCTGTGTAAGATTTTTAGCTGTATGGATAAGAAAAAAAGGTCTGCACTTGTGACACAAAGCAAAAAGAATTAGCAAGACATAGACGTATTCTGGAAATGAGAAATTAGAAACATAATCTGTAAAAGATGTCCCTCTCTGGAGGTAAATGGTGGGTTTAGTAGTTCACAGTGATCAAAAAGGAGAGGCTGCAGGGCACACTGAGTAACGTGGACGTAATTGTGGCCATGCAGGTCATGGGCTTACTGACTAAAACTGGAGGGAGGAAGGAGGGCACTCCAGAGAAAAGGGGAAGAGTAGTGGAGATGTGGGAGCTTATCTGGAACCTTCTGATACCCTACTCATACAAACTAGCATTTTATACTCCTGCCCCTCAATTACTATTTAGGCATGAAAGCACACAGAGTATGGTACTACTCATCACACTCACAGCACTTTTACATGTACCCAGGTGGCAAAATTTGCTCCTTTGTGCTCTGCAGGTCAGATCATGAAATATTAAATACATTAAGGGTCTGCTTTTGACAAATCATTTACTTAGGCTTTTGGGGGAATATCTCTATACTCTGAATATCTTGTATATTTTTTGAATTTCTTAGATTTCTTGTGCTCTAACTCCACTCTTTTCTATCTCACTATTAAGACAGACCAGAATTAACACATTAGCCCTTGTAACTCTTTGGATCTAATCCAGAATATGCCATTCTACCAAAAATCCAAGGAGTAGTAGCAGCATTTTAAAACATCTGAATTTAGCCATTCATATCTTTACTGATGGAACACATTTTGTCAAGAAATGAAGAAAATATTAAGCATATCAAATGTGCTGACATTTCAGGCTATCTTAAATTGAACTCATTTGGAATCTCCAATTTCACCCACAGTCCTACCAGTTGTACCCATTTTTTCTCTACCTGTACCTATCAAGAGTTGTTTCTCACCTTCAAACTAATTTTAAATATCTGGAGTTTATATCTGCATATAAATGCAGGTGATTTACACATATAAAATTCTGGCATTCAAATATGTGTCCAACCAAAATATGTTTCAGATAGATGCTCATACACATGTGCATTGTTCCTTACTCAAACTGGAAAATATTCTTTTAACATGCATCACTGGTTTCCTTAATATACACTTGTTCCTAAGGAATGAAAATTCTTTCTCTGTCTCTCTGCCTCATTTATATAAGGGGCTTTTATTGATTAAAGTCACATTTATTCTAATGTTTTAAGGATTTAGAGATTTTATTCTTTACTTTTCTCATTTACTCCCTTAGTGAATTCCTTCCCTTCCCCCCCCCCCCCCCCCCCTTTTTTTTTCCTTTTTTTCCTTTGCATGTGATAAATCAAGTTACTTTTTCACTCTGGACTCCATTATGGGATCACAGTGGCTATACAAACCACACGGAGTTAAGCAAACAAAGGAGTTTTTTCATTTTCTCTTTCATTCAATAAAGTTCCATTTTCTGTCACCCTGCAACCTTTTGACCTGTGTCCTAATGGCACTGGTCACTCAAGGGCAAAAGTTCAGCTGTAGGTTAAGTCTGTATGTGTTTGTGCTGGGCAGGGAGACGGTCAGTTCTTGCTTCCTGTCGTCTCTTTCCAAGCCCTGCAATTGCTCTCCAAACCATCGCATTTGCCCCTGCTGTGAGCTCCCCCCACTCCAGCCCTCCCTCTGTGAAGGAGGTAAGGAGGTCTTGGAGTAAGCTTTTCCCCAGCCTTTTGTTTTTTGTGAAGCTGTCAACAAAAAACGCTGTCTTATTTTCTTGCTCTGAGGGTAGAAAAAGCAGTAGAGAAATATCTAGCAGGAATACTTTGGATTGGCATTCAATGCAAACTTCTCTCTTCCAGTTATTTTGGACACTGTTATATTTTTCTCTATTCAGCATCCATAAATTGTCTGTATTTCTGAGAGAAACTATGGGCCCCTTCCTTGCTCTAGAGGATGTTTGCAGAAATTATCTTGGGGCAATTAGCACAGCTCCTTGTGTGAGTGATGAACTGCTGATTTATACTACTGGGTTTTCAGGATGATTTTTTAAGGTGCTCTGAATGCAAATTATACCTCAGGCACACCTACCTCTCCCAACATCCTCCAGTGAGATTTTCCAGGTGGTGTAGGAATTATGTATTTCTGCAGACCACTATCATCATTCACGTCTCTGGAGAGTCATAATTTGGGATGTTACATTCCCCTCAAATTCAATGGCACTGCCCTTTCTTTCATAATTATATGGTAGTGTCCAGCCCAACAGTTCATCCCAGCCTCTTCCTTCTTTCCCAAACCCTAGTTCTTCAGGCAGATCACCCTTCACCACCAGAGAGCAGGCCACCAGCCATCCAGTGAAGTTAGCTGATATACCTGTTTGAATAGGTGAATTGCCTAAGGGATGCAGTGTGGGAGTAGATCATTCTGCTATCCACAGAAATTTCCTGCTTCCCCAACCGAGGGCACTGATGTTGCTGAGTCCATTTCTGGCCGTGTGCAGAAGAAACACGTCTACAGCGCTTTTTGTGAAAGAGGGATAGATCAGGCACTGGATATGCTCAGCATTGAGGAAAACCTCAGCCATTCCTTACACAAACCTTTGGCTAAAGGCTGATGTAGCACAGCCTCTTGGATTAAAGAAAGAAGTAAATGTTGCTTACCCAGCAACTGTCTGTGAATTTGCAATGACACAAGGGGTAATGTTGCCCTAGAAGCAGTGCGGACGGTGTTGTTCATGCACCTCTCCTGTGAATGACCAGCCTGCACCATTTCCAGAATATCCAGCAGCTCCAAACTCCAGAAAGGGCATCCAGGTTGACAGTAAAAAAAGATGTTGAGAACCTGTGTCTTGAGGTAGATGGCCTTGGGGTGACAGATGAGAAGGGAGTTGCTGGGCATGTATCCCTACAGAAGAGCATGGCAAAATACTTGAGAGAGCATGTGATCTCTTTGGAGATTTTGCCTATTTTTCCCCTCATTTTGTCACATTCTGCGTAGAATCACCTGAGCTGAATGAAGAGGAAACTTCTAAGGGCCAAGCCAGAACTCTCGCCATATTTAGGTTCCTTGTCTTTTCCCGAGTAACCTGCTGAAGGCCATTAGCCCAGGAAGGGCCTCCAGCTGCATTTAATCTGATATGACGCAGGGAGATTAAAGATGTCCCCATAAACAAGGAAGGGAGCAGAAGCTGTTTCTGTTGCAGGACTGTGTCTACCCTTTATTGGCCCTAGAGACCAAAGCAGCCTGTGTCAAAACACTTCATAGCTGCAATCCTAACTCCAAGCTGGCCTTGGAGGAAAAAATGATCAGTAGGTGCATTTCCTTTTTATTTTTAAGTCTTCCAGTAAGAACGATCCTTAGGACTGCCCTAACTGAGCAATTAAAGATGCAAGCTGGGGTCTCAAACCAGCCAGCCCAGTTATATGTACATGTAGGTAGTTTTAAACATAGACTCAATTCAACCAGTTCCAGTAGAATCAATCCTTCATGCACTCCAGCTAAACCCAGGTATAAATGATTGCTGCACAGGATAGATCAAGCATTGCTAGATCTTTTAGTGAACAGAGAAATGTTCCATAAACCTTAGGATTTTTCTGTCCAGTAAAGGTGTGGTTCTGTTCAAACTGTATACAAAAACATTGCCTCCTGAAATGGAGAAGGCAAAATTTAAAATGATAAATGCATAAATTGTTGTTAAAAATCTTCCTTCTCACAAATAATCATATTTTGGAGCCATTTTCATGGTATGGAGGAAAGAATAGGACTGCTTCTTATGCTTCCCTATCCCTTCTGCTGTTTGACACATTGCAGAAACTGTATAGATGTGCTTTGCAGAAACACACCTAGGAAGGCCCTTAGAAACTTAGTAGAGAACAAGATTTATGTTATAGGTAGGCAACATGTTAACTCTATTTTAAAGTGATTTCTAATGATTTACACACAAATTGTCAGAATACATTGAAAGGTCCAGGCAGTTTTCTGGGTATAAAATTAACTGGAACAAGCTTGAGCTGTTAGGATTAACTGAACAAACATACCACACATTGCTTAGTCAGTGGGATTTTCAGTGGTCCCCAACAGCATTAAAGCATCCAGGTACTCTAATCCCCAGGGATTTAGGACAAACAGTAAAAATCAACTTACATCTGATTATCACACAAATCGTTAACGATCTGGTAAATGGATATCTGCCTTAGCTGCTAGGGGAAATTGGCATAAGGAAAAATAATGTTTTAATTAGATTTGCATATAAACACAGAAGCTTCATTTTCTAAAGTCTAGCATCCAATTTAGAGACTGGGACTGACCCCAAGTCTGCCTGGCTCAGGTCCAGTGGCACCTTAAGCAGGCTGACCTTGCCTCCACTATATAGAAGTTAGCCCAGAGTCTTTGTCAGTACCATTCGGCTCTGTGACGTTCTTATTATTCATCTAATGTTTTGTTCCAGTGACAGGTGTCTAAACTAGCATGGGGTGTGTTTCACAGCTGCCAGAGAGGCAACTTATTTATTGCCTTCCTTAGCCAATGCCATGAAGGCTTGTATGGTGTTTGAGGGTTGGGATGCTGCTGAAGGACTGTTTAGGTTAGATCAGGTCCAGACTGGTACAGTCACCTCCACTGTGCTTTTTGAGAATGATCTCTGACATAAAATATCCTTAGCCACTTCCCAGCTTTGCCACAGCAGCAGCTATTTGGGGCACCCCAAAATGGAGTCAGGGAGTGATGTGGTAGGTAAGCAATATGGGAAATCAAAGATCCGGTGCTTGAGGGGACTGTGGTCTCCCTTTTGTTTATCAGCACAGACACACAGTCAGAGAACACCTTGGAAATAAATGAGGACATGCATTTACCTGAACACTGAGAAAGTGCAGTTTCAGCTTCTGCAGTATGCACATTTAGGTTCAGGTTACTACAAAAGTCAAACATATTTAGATAATATATTTGTACAAGCTGTCAGCAGCCAATGTTAAGATTTTTAATGAAAGCTGAGGTTCCTCCTTAATCACCTTGCTCTGACAACGAAAGTTTTTGGGAAAAAAAAAAAGACATATCACGAGACTTAGGAACAGTAATGTTGTAAGATAATAACATTCTGTGGAAACTGTTTTCTGTCAGACATTGATATAGACTCTTCTGGGGAAAGCAGGGATGTTTATATGGCTTGCATAGCCTTTTTTTCTTATATATATATACACATAAATATCCTGCTAAACTCAGGTTTCATCTTTATACATTGCATCAATTTAATCTTGCTATATTTAGTCAAATGCACCAGAGAGCATTAAAATATTTTCCACCAATAATAGATTTCTAATAAATTACAGTAGAGATAAAATTTGTTATTTATACTATAAATTTCTTATTATTGAAGCAAACAAGCAAAATTAATCAAGACCACAAAGTCACAGTTGTTTTAAAAGAACATTGTTCACATCTAAAGTATTTTACAGGAAGGTATCTCTATAATGATATCTTTTTTAAAAATAATTCAAAATCTAATAGTAAAATGGGATGAAAAATGCAAATTCATTATTTATAAATGTTGTTTGAAATATCTGTATTTCACCCTAAATACTCATCTACTTACAATTTCTTTTATAATTATATATCCTTGCATCCCAGCATAAAAAAAAAAAAAAAAAAAAAAGTTGGGTTTATGTATCAGCAGACCAAGATGGAAAACAGCTCACAGAGCTTCTCAACACGGTTTAAAGTAGGTGGGATGCAGTCGTCACCAGTAATTAATTGCAAAAAATTCACTCTGAAGACATCAGAAAATCATAGTTCACATGCTGCAGATTCCACACTGACACTCTTTTTGTCTTATAGAGGACAAGCAAAGCAAAACATCAGCATACTTTTGAAAGTATTGCACCAAGGAAGGTGACACTACTTGCCTTACAACCCAAAGGTAATGCTGAAATCTCTGCACAGAGGGCAACTGTGAAGTGTATGCTTTGCTACAATTTCACCCAAGATTCATTAGTTTGACTGGACCCTAACAGAAACACAGAATTCAATTTGGGAGTTTGGGTGTGATTCCTAATTTCTTTCTTTTTTTTTATTTTTTATTTTTATTTTTTTTTTCTGCAGCTACACCGCTGAATCTTGTCCAGGCTCTGACATTAAAAGCTAACTTGTACATATGCCTACTCAAACTGCAAAGTCCATGATAATCACAATGTAAACCTACCCTGGAACTGATCTAGAAGACCAGACATTGACTTGAGGTCTAGGAGACCTGGCTTTCATCACTAAGGAAAATGCATCTTTAAATGATGGGAAGATTTTACTAATCAGCTATTAGCTCTCAGCTAATGTGCTTTTGGGGGGACTGTCTGACTCTACCATTGTCTCTTCCCTTCTTATTGTGAATCTGCCAGACCCAGCTGAAGGGAGATGTCTCCAGAACAAGTTGATTTATGTCAGGGAGATGTTCTGGACTGCTGACATCAGGGAAGCAACTTGGCAAACAGATTCCACTCTTTGCAAGGAAAAATGGAAGTGGGGGAGGAGGAAGATGTGTCTGAAGAAAGCTAAGAATTGCTAATAATGGCTTGGCAGGACTGTTAACAGTTTTTCCTCTTATTCTGATACATCATGTTGATAGCCCAGTAGCTTTTTAATTCATGAATTATTTTGCAAAAATTTTGCATATTTTTGAGTGTCCTTCCATGGTTTCAGCTATTTTTATTACCCCATTGCCATTAGCTTCTAAGTACTTGCTGGCAAAATGACACACATGTGGTTAACACATGAGTGTCTATGAACTGGTTTCTTTAACAGGGCTCAGGGGATAATTCTTAAAACTGTCTGTCTACATTCTGTCTCAGTTTTACTAGGAAAGGAGGGGTAGTTTGAAGAGGGACACTTGTATATTGAATTTACTAAAGCATGTGATCCAGATTGATTGTACTCATGCATGCTTGCTTCAGAGCAGAATTTAGGGAGACCCTATGGTAGGAAGCTATAATGTATACTAAATTATGTTACTATGGCTCTGAAAAGAGAGGGATTCTCCAACTAGCAGCCTCAGAAACAAATCTTTTAAGCATATAGTTTTTATATGTCTTTCCTGTCTCCTCTGTATCACAAGGAGAATGTTTAAAATGAAGGCAGAAACCGTCCTGGTTTCCCATCACTGAGTGTGGTGGGCCTACTGGAAGATGCCAGGGTCCATACTTCACCTCTGCATGCGTTTTCTACCCAAAGCAATCATAGCGCAAAGCCACCTCTGATCCCAGTGTGCTGCCCAGAGTTACGGGTGTGCAGGACGATGGGGCTCACCACCCAGCTCACTTCTTCCCCAGCAGGGGCATGACATATGTGATCCAGAAAGTGGGAAATGGAAACAGGGGCTACATCACATTCTGTTATTGACAATTTCAGACAATTGCCACAATTGCAAACAACCATCCGGAGTGCTTTCTGTCTACCACTACCTTTTGTTAACCATTCTTCAGACTCCTGCAAGCCTGAACAAGGGGAGTTTGGGCCCACACAACTGCTAATTTAGGCATTATGAGAAGTGAAGGCTAAGAGTCAAAGCCAATCAGTTTCACTCTTCAAGACATATCTTTCTTTTTTCTTCTTTTCACCATGGCAGTGAGTAACCATTGGCACAAACTGTGCAGGAAAGTGCTAGGTCCTTCATTGCTCAAAGCCTTTAAATTAAAAGTGAATGTATTTCTGGAATATATACTTAATCTAAAAGCAGGCTGTGGGTTTCAGTGTAGGAGTTAACTGGAAGAAATTATATGATCTCTTTAGATGAGGTAAGACGATTATCTAAGGCCAGAAGAGAGCATTATGTAAACCAGCAAGATTTTAGGGAAGATTCACCTTGGAAACCCCTTTATTTCTTATCTGTTCTGATTGTTAACAAGCTGTCCACCTCTTTATATTAACATCTAAGCACAAAATCCTAGCACCATAGGGCTAAACACAGAACAGTAAGTACCAATATCAGAATTTCTCACTCAATTCAAGCAATATTGAATTTCTGAAAAGGTCAGGTCTTGACTCACTTAATGCTACAGTAAACACTAGGGACTTTCTGGTGTTTTGCTGTGTAAGTACCTGCATGATTCCACTAATTTTAAATGCAGGTACACTTTAGACTTGTACTCTCTCTCTCTTTCTCTTTGGGGTTGAGGCATTTATTCAGAACCCTTAGTACTGAAAGTAGCCCTTGTTACTTCTGTCAGCTAATGAAAACCAATTCAAGAACTCTGGCCAAGGAAAAGATAGAAAGAGGGTAAGCATTAAAACCTCCCTATACAGTTTCCCTGTACCTGTAGCAAACAGATAAACCCTTCACAAGGTCAGGCAATGTTTCCCAGGCAATTGCACAGATAACAAACTGGCAGTGCTCAGCCAATGGATCTCTCAACATTACTAATTTGCTGAGGATGGAAACGATACTGCATTTGCCTAATGCATCCTGGAGCTGACAGAGATAATTCTGCATCCAGGCTGTCAGAGAAGAAATGGAGCAACAGATGACCTTCTTCTATGCAGACAGTTGTAATAAAGACATGTGCCTATCCACTATTTATTGAATGAGACCTAGATGATAGTAATCCTGTTGTAAAAACACAAAACCAAAACTGAATTCATTCATTTTATTGAGCACCGTAGATTGACTACAACAATAAAGTGGTAATACCTGTCCTCCACTGATTTTATCTTTATTGTTCACAGCTTAATTGTCCCTCTAGCACTAGGATATACAAATGTATTATTAAAATGAGACATCTGGCAGTGGCCCTAAATGCCTCTATGTCAGGAATTTACTGTGTATTACTTGTAACAGTAAATCTGTTGTGCACATCTGCAGCGGCAGAGAAAATCACATCTGACAGCAATGATACAAAACATTCACAGGAGCTTTGCAAAAGCACAAGACTGAATGAATCCAGGCTTTTACAGTGCTTTACAATCTTCACTGAACCTGATCAAGCTGAAGAAACCCATTTTATGGCACTTTTCTCAATTTCAAATCAGCCATCGTTTCCTGAAGCAGAACATGACGAAACATTTCAAATAAATATGCTCATAATTAATTTTCATGGCACTTTTCATGAACTGGAAATTGTGTAAATGTTTGTGTGCTTTGTGGATGAGTGACTAGCTGTTTTGTTTACCAGAAATAATCTTAGATGTTCACACAAAGAAACCCCAAATACTTCCAAACAATCTGTATGGCCAAGTCACTGTTTCAAAACTTTCTTCCTTTAAAATATATTTGTGAGATGAGGATTTCATTTAAAAATACCCAGTGGTATTTTTGCAATTAACATTTCCATTATAGTTTCATTGTATTCTAAGTATAAGAAACAGAGAGAAAAAGTTGCCTTGGAGCAAAATTTCACATTTGAAATCTCATTCCAGAACCTGTAACTCTTTGGTTTTGTACTGTCTATGTTTCTGTGTGTCTGACAATATCAAAGTGATAATTTTTCACTCAAAATTCCATGCCCTTCCTGGCCTTCCTAAATAAACACACAAACAAAAAAATATATATTATTTTTTAGTATTCCTTTTTTACTATGAGGATCAAAGTTATACAATGAAAATGATTTTATTTTCACTGAAGACATGCCAGGTCAGATGTATCTTTTCAGGTTTTATGAGTTTTTTAAAAAGATACTCTACTGTGAAGACTTGCAGTACGTCACATTAAAATAACAGATTTGATCTTAAGAACATATGCATTGTGTGATATTATCTGAAAAAGATAAGCTTTTATAGAATAAGTGACATCTGACATCAAGTTACAGAAAAACTGACTCTGTAAATAAGGTTTAAACACAGCTTTGTGCTTTATTTAAGTGTCTTTTTCAGACATAGCTATAAGTTGTCACAGCTATGTCACATTCGATGATATTCTCATTTCCTGGTAATTTTTCTCATACAGTTGTCTTCATATGTATAAATTTAAAATAGTGCTGTCTGATGCATGAGTCAGAGAGCTGGTTTTGTCTACCAGAACTGATAAGCACATTTTTTCTACATTCCTAAAGAAAGACTATATTCTGTCATATAGTCTTCCCAAAATTAACAATAGGTACTTTTCAGTAAAGTCTTAGAAACTACTTTTTTATTTTTGTAAACATGTTTTGCTTGGAAATTGTTTTTTTTTGTTTGTTTGTTTGTTTGTTTTTTCATGACAGTGAAAAAAAACCAACACTGATATCAATAAATGTTTTATTGTCTTAATGTAGCATTCAGAGGAGATAACACTACATCTCCAAATTCTCTCTTTGCTATTTCATCAGATTGGTAATTCCTTACCTGGGTGACACAAATGACAAATAAATCATAAATCACCCCTATGTATTCTAGATATCATTTTGCAAGTCATAGAGTGAGTCTTTCATTTTTTCCTCAAGCAGTAGAAGAGAGCAGAGGCTGTGCCTGTGCACAGACAGATAACTCATACCAAAACATGAAAGGATCTATCAGGAGGGAAAAAATACCTATGAAGCTGCACAAATGAGCAAAAGAAAGAGTTACACACTGAGGCTACATACTCCTGGCACGAAAGCATGGAAGCTAACTGCTCCGTTACAGGGGCATGCCAGCTGCAGAGCAACCATTGCTCATTTTAATTGCCAGGAGTGCCACTTCTCAACTAGCAAACATCTGAAGTATGGGAGGCTTTTCTGAATATTAGAATCAGCTCCTCATCTTATACCAGAAATATAGAAGAATAATGTGGTTTCTACTGGATCTATAGTAGCGAAAAACTCAGCAGAACTAGATTTATGTGTTTCTTTCAGCATACAGCTCTTATTAGCAAGGTATTTATTTTAAAAGTGACTAATATTTCCAAGCAGCCTGCATTGTGACAAACAGCTGCATGGTAAGCCTGCATTGCCCTACCCTGTTGCTTGCATACTCTTTTGGCAACAGATGGCACGTGAGAATCCAGTACTCGAATATCTCTAGGTGGCTGTACTTTTGAACAAAGGGTGAGTGAACACTTCTAATAATGGGGATTAACTTCAGTCCTGCTATGCTTTCTCTCTGCTGAACTCAGGATACCAGCATCATCCCAAGTTGTTTGGATCCAGAGAAATCATCTCCCATGCTGGAGCATGCAGCCTTTTGTCATGTGGATAGAAGCTGTCAGGAAGAGTAAGATTACAAACCAGCATAAGGACAGGAAAGGAAAGCTTAAGCAGAATGTATTCCTCCAAACTGAAGCCTGGCTGGCGCCCAAGAGTTATTATTTCCATCCATGCAAAAATTAAGTGTTATGGGATCTTCAACAACAGTAGCCAGTCACCACATCGTTCTTGTATCCCATCGGAGAGATAGTACTCTAAACAACGCTGCATATCCAGATAGTGGGGCGTAAATTCCATATTGACAGAGGAAAGATTGCCACCTACTGAATCACCACCTGAGTCACGCCATAGCCAAACCACAGATCAGAGAGCTGGAAGCATGAAGTGCCATACTGGAAACCATCAATGATGATGCTACACCCAGGTCTGAGGAAGGGGAACTTCCCAGGTTGCAGGTTTTCTGTCTTGTGGTTCCTTGGCACAGGAAATGTGTGACATACTATAAAATCCGCTTTTATTGTAAACCTCAGAGCTTGACACACATGAAGATCGAGAAAAGAGTTTCCATTTTCTGTAGTAGTGATGGTGTATACAAATTCTGCCTGTAAATGTAAAATACAAATTCGGATTATCCAAATATCCACCTGCAAGCCTCTGACAGCTGCAAAACCCCTGAACAAGATGAGGGAAGAAACATGACAATGGTTAGTGCTACATTTGAACCACCAGACAAATAATGATGGATCCTTACTGAAGAAACTGTTTGAGAGGTTTTTTCCAGACCATTGAAAATCTTAAGGTGATGGTGAGTCTTGAGCCAATATCAGTTTGCTTTCTGTTGCTGTTGTTTACATTATCATTATATGAATTTGACTTATTTGAAGATTTGCTGCACATGTTTGCAGAGAGTATTCTGCAGTTTTAATTACCCTGGTGCCTGCTCACATTCTACCCTCAGGAACACCAATGCAAATACAAATTAACAGGTAGGGCAAACTCTGCATCTGAGGTTTGCTTTTGCTTTACATACTTAAAATAGGAATAAAATATATGCAGTAGGTTAGGTGAAAATCCTCGTTTCAGTGTTCAGATTTCACTGTTTAGTTACAGCATCATCATCCCTTCGTAATCAATCACCAGTGAGTTTCACCCATCCCAGTTTACAGAGCTAAAAGTATTCATCCTACATGCTTCCATGGGATGAATTCCCACTCTCCACCCTCTCTGTCTTGTATATAGTTGGTAATGAAGAAATAAATAGATAGATTGGTAGATAGATAGATAGACAGACAGACAGACAGATAGATAGAAAGCTCTGCTTGGTGTAGCACACAGAGTTTGGCCCAGGCCAAAATTAAAAATGCCTCAAAATGGTATTCTTTTCCCCAGTGTGTGTCTTTGGAGCAGTAGGTGTCTTTGCCTGCCAGGCACTTACTGTGTCTGGATGGCTACCACTTGAGAGGTGTGCACTTGACTTCTCTGGCTGCTTCAGAGATGACTTTGCTAAGCAGAGCAGATGTTCTTCATATAGTGAAGCTCCATGTTGGCTCAGGGGCTTGGTCCTCGCCCCTCCAGCCAAAATTATGAAGTGGGGCCTGCTTTAATGGACTGAAAACGCACAGTCATGCAGGAAATAGAGCATGAGGTCACAGGAGTTAAGCATCCAGCACATCTGCAGTGCGGACCTCCTGCAAGGAAGGTGACAGCCATGGTGTCCTTGTGGGGAGGGCAGCCAGGCCACAGTCACTCCAGACAGACAGGGGATGGCTTGGGGAGCCTGGCTTACCAACAGGCCCCAGGCCTGGCTTTTGTGAACGCTTAGACAGGCGGGCTTTTATTTGCATGAAAATAGGCTTTAGGAAGCCATTAAAATGTAACAAAAAAGTATTTAATGCCCTAGGGTGTACCCAGCTTATATCAACCTCCTTATTAGACCTTTTTTTTTTTTTTTTTTTCCCCTCTTTTTTCTTTTCCTCGCCTCTTTGGCATGTCTCTGCTGCACAAACAGTCCATATGGAAAACAGTACAGCCTGGAAACACCTAGCTCTCTCCATCCCTTTTTTGCTTTTGGCTTTTGCAGCTGCTGTTTTCTCAGTGTTGTCTCGGGGCAGTTTCCTGTTGCCATAGCTGATAGCCTGCCAGCGCCTGCCTAGGCCTTTCAAGTGTCAACACTGCGAAGTTTGCTGCGATGGCCAAACGCTTGTTAATTAGATATAGCAGCTGGGTAGGGGTGAACCACTGAGATGTATAAAGGCATGCCGCTGGTGCAGGAAGCGATGCCTTTTGAATCTTTTCAGCACTCTGAAAGCTTTCAAATCAAAGAGGGTATGTTGCATTCATTAATAAACCCAAGTTCCCATGCAACTGTGTTAAAGCCAGTAGTTTAACTTTGCAACGGACAGGTGAATTTTTCAGCAGTGTTTTACACCGGAAGACAAAGGGAAAGAAAACAAGAGTTTATGTACTGCCAAAGGTATTACTTCCCTATCTAGCAGCCAGACAGAATTGTTAAACTGAGCTAGGTATTTGCCATTTCCTGACAATAAAAGCTTCTTTTTTTCCTCTATTTTTTATGCTTCAAAGCTCACAGCAGCCTGCTTGATCTCTGTCTCACACTTTTTTTAGACATGTTTCTTAGTTTTTTTTTAATTTTTTTTGGTAAACTATGACTAAAAGCTGGAATTAAAAAGAAGAAAAGGAAAAAAAAATAAAATAAAATAAAAAAAAAATTGTTAAAAAAAAAAAAAGCCAAGGAACCTATAGACAGGATTAATGACCAAAGCTGCTTTCATTCATTGGAGCAGTCCATGTGATCTGCACTCTGCATCTGTTTTGCTATGGCAAGACACAGGAGTGCCCAACAGCTGGGTAAAACAGACAGAAAGGACAGAAAGCAAAGAAAAAAAAATGATAAGAAACTAATAAACAGTGCAAACTTATAAGGGTACTCTGAACCAAAGAGCATCTTAAAGACTTTTCCAGCATTTAATTTTAATTGAGTTGGAATTTCCCCCCCCTTTTCTTCCCTCTTTTTTTTTCCTTTATCCTTTTTTTTTTTCCTTTCTCCTTTTTTTTTTTTTTCTTCTCTCTGTCTCTCTTTTTATGTACCAGAGGGGCAGCTGGGGAAAAGATTGAATGCTAGCAAAACATGTTTAAAACTGAAACAACCACAGTAATAATAGTGACAAAATTGCTTTGGAAAAGTTAAACAAAAGAAGTGTTAGAAACAGGAAAGGGCCATATGGCTCAACACGCCTGCCATTTTCTGGTTTATCTTAATTGTTTCCCTCACTTCTCTGCAAATGAATACAAGTGTCTCAGACTCATTTATATGCTTTCATTTCCCTTTCACAGTAACTTGTTCCAAGGTAATTTAAGCCAAGACACTTAAGTGATATTTAGCTATTTGACTGTTTAGAGAACAGCAGTTTAGCTATATTCATCAGCCGACTGCAGCTACTGTACTTGTTTTCAGAATTTAGTTACACCAACCAGCTACCTGCAGAATGGCCTTCTTTGGGGGAAACTGAGGCACGCAGGCCCTGACCCAGAATGCAGTGCGGTCAAGAGGAGCTGTGACATGCAGTTTAGCAGATTTTGGTTCAGGCATATTCTTCTATTCTAAAATGTAATTCTAATGAAATGTAAATTTTTGTTTGTTTGCTTGTTTTTCCATAAATTTATACAATTAATTTATATTTTTTGTAAAATCTTTCATCTTGATATAATCATATATCACATTATTGTAATTAAAATAACAAATGAAACCTCTCCATAATACTTCTCGAACAGTTACCACGAGAGTTTGTTTCAAAGGGATTATATACATATATATATATATAAACTTTAAGCATATATATATATATATGACTGAGGTTTAAAGGATATTTTGATAGGTGAAAAATTCCCCCGGACAGAAGACTTCAAATCTTGCTGGCTCTACTTCGATTCAGGTTGTGATCATTTTGGCCTTGGGATATGCCGTTACTGTTTGATTTTAGTAGTTCTCATCATGGTGCTACGAATGTGTCTGCAGAGCATGTAGAGAGAGGCCGAAGGAAGGTGCATTGAGATGTCTGGGGATAACCATGATGCAAGAGGGACCCTAAGTCAGGAAGGAAAAAGAGTCAAAACAAAACACTTCCTATTAACAATAACATCAAGTGAAACCATGGCAAGCTGTTAAGCCTTTAAATAAACATACCATGACAAGCTGAAGCATAAGCTTCAACCAGCTTGTTAGAACACAGTCCTCTACCATGACAGAAGTTAAAATGTTCTGCATGCACAAAGCTTGTGCCAAGACACAAGCCACATCTTGGCTACTCCGGCTACTCGGAATATGCAGCAGATTAGGGGGGAAGCGCTGTTAACGGAGGGAGACAGTGCTTTTCTCATCTCCGGGCTCTTTTCAGCTTCAGAAAATGCTGACTTGTAGAATCTGCTCAGAAAACTCTTGTTCAGGCAGAAGCCAGTAAATTCATTCTTTCTTACAAAAGATAATGAATGATTAATAAGTGAGTCAATTCAGTGAATGTCTGGCCTGTGCTCCTCCCCATATGTCTTCAAGAAAATAATTGCAATGGTGGGGACACAGAAAGGAGGGACAGACATCTGTTGAATGAGAGTACAGATAATTTAAAAAATATATAAAATAAAAAAAAACTGCTGTTTACTCAACCGAAAAGAAAAGATAAAGAAAGGAAAAAGAAAAGGGGGGGGGAGGGAGGGTGGTTCAGATCAGTGTCTTTACTGGGTGCTTAAAACAAAACAGGAATATACAATATATGTTTTCTACTGTTATCATAGTAGCACCACAGACTGGGAAGCAGTGAGCTTTCTAGGATGCATGTTACAGAGCTCCTGCCTTCATCAGGAGATTTAAATGAAAGGAGCAGAAAATGAAGCCAAAACATTTCCAGACCTGTCCAGTTTTCTGCTGCCATTCTAGCTGTTTTTTAGGTGTTCAGAATGCTGTCAAAATTTTAACACATAGTAGCCCTGAAAAACAGGGAAAAGGTTAATAGAGATAATTGCTATTATTGTCATAGAAAACTAGTTTGTCCATTGCAAACACAGAGAAAGTGTAAATTCACCTTAGAGATGACCTCACTAAAAAGAAGAAATCATTTTTGTGGTTTTCTGAAAAGAACATCTCAAAAGGTGGCTAATGTCCTTTGGAAACACATTGGCTATAGAGTTTAATGGGTTGCATACATAAGAAAACATTTGGGGGTGGGAGTGAAGCTTTCAGAGACCCGAGAAACACTGTCTTATCTTCCCATGGAACACCACTGTGCTGTCTGACCAGGCTCATGACATGGTTGTTCCTCCCATTATAATTTCTTTGATTAATTCCTAAGCCTAGTTTTGTAATAAAATCCCTTAATCATTATTTTTTTTTGCCTTATTAAATACAATCTCCATTTGCTCTTTTGCTTATACATAGCTTATATTATGATATCAGCATGTGGTATGTAGTCCAAATATATTGTCCTTTACATTAAAAGTGTGAGATTTGCTAAATCATAGACACCTGTGGCAGGTTCCTTCCTTGATTATGTTAGCCCTGACTCTTTTCTCAGCTTCCTCTTTCTAAACTTAGCTTTATAGGTCATCTCTTCTGTCTCCTCCTCAGATCTTAGAGGTTTATTCAATATTTCCCCTAACCCTAGATGCATAACAAGATCACTGTTAAACGCCATCTCCTGAACACAAGGACGAATCTCTTCCACAGATTTGTCCCTGGCACTTTCAGGAAAAAAAACACACATTCACTGTCTTCCTTTAATTCCCATGAATAGTAGTTATATTTGCATGTTTGTTATATCCCTTTTTCAGAGGAATACAAACCAGGGCTGTGAAGATCTCTAACTCTACTGCCTTTCTAAGAGACACTTCTATATCCCTATAAACCTACAGTCCTCATCTCTCCTCCAGGAATTAGACTCTGAATGCCCATTCCTAAAACAGGTATTTGGGGCATTTCCTTAGGTAGTGAAACAAAGCAACTCATTTTACACCTCCTTCTCAGAGAGATCCTGCAATAAACTGTGTGGATTGCAGAGTGGAATGCTGCAGGTGATCCCAACATTATGTTAGATCTGCCAACCTGACAGGTTCAACAGAAACCTCTGATGTTTCCTATCCCCATGCAGTGACCCACAGCTAATCTGCATGACAATATATTGTGTAATTGCAGGAAGCCACTACAATATCATTCAGGAACAGGAAGCTTGGGAACTGTTTACAGCCACCACTACGGTGACGAAACCTGTCATTACCTTGTGCACTGTTTTTTCTGAAACATGGATGGAATTGCAAAGTCTTATCACTCAGCTTTATAGGAAAGATCTGCTGAAGTAAAAGAATAACATGGGAAGAGGAAAAAAAGAGACTGGGCTTGGTTGATTGCTGTCATGATTACATTACACAGGTTGAAAGACAGTTTCGGCAATTGCTTATTGTGCATGAGAAGACAGAATTGTTTGACATCAGTTAGGCTTCAGTTAAGTTTACTATTCCTTATCTCTTGTTTAATGTAGTACTTCAAAGGAGTACTTGCTTCTTGTCCTTTGACTCAAGTGGGCACAGCAATGGGATGCCATGTGGGAGATGCAGGCTTGAGAGCATTCATGTGCTCCCAGCCAGGCCAACAAGAGGCAGGCAATTCTGCCAACTATTTTCTCTGCTAATTTAGACCAACTCATTAATTTGTACACAGCACTTTTAGAAAACAAAATTCTACCCACATGCTGGATATGAATATTAAGAAAAAAAAAAAAAAAACAACAAAAAAACACGACACATCACAACACTCCAGTAGCTGAATTTTGGACGTATTTGTAGCCAGTTGGGGATTTTAGGATTCATGTTCACATTCCAGAAGAATGGAAACAAAGAAGAGACTGTTTGGAACAGAAACCTGCAATCTCCAAGACAAGGGCTTAAAATGAAACACAGCTTGATAGGTAATGGTTGTTAAGGAAAAAAGCTGCCTATAGTTCAAGTATATGGGAGTTGTTACAGTCTGAAAAAAACTTCCAGGATCAGGCTGGTTCTTGCTATGAACTAACCTTTCAAATCTACTTTTGAAAATTCTGAGTTACTGCTCTTTTAATGTATATCTCAGGTGGGAAACCATCAGGTCACCAAATGTAATAACCCCAAAAGAGATGATGTAGAGACCAACCAAATGAGATATACAATACCACCTTTAGATTTAGAAATTAGACTTTCCTCTGAAAAGAACATTGTTAACTCAGAGATGGCACAGTGATGGTTACACTAATGTTGTCTTGTCTTAGGAGAGTAATTGGACCCCAAGAGACTCTTCCAGAATGTATACATATATATATATACACATACTTTTTTTTTTTTCCCACGTAAAATGACTAAATAAGATAGGACAAGTGTACCACAAGCATCTTTTTTTTTTTTTTCTCTTTGTTAGGAAGGCAATAAAAACTTGTAGGTCAGATGTGATGTGGCTACTGCTGAAGCCAGTAGCAAAGTCAAGACTACTGAAGCCAGTCTGCAAAACCATAGCAGTTAACCAAGTGCAAGGCCAAACCACACAGACAAGTCAGTGGGTCAGCATGAAGGTCCAAATCAGGGAGATACAAGACCAGGTACAGGTACAGCTCCAGAGTAGACCTGGCAGACACCAAGAGAAAAAGATGGATCTTAAAAGCAACTCCCAAATGAATGAGGAGCAATCTTGCTAAGGCACCACATGGCTGGGCATCTAAATTGTCTCTATGCTGGCTCTGAGTCCAAGTAGCCAAATTCCTGGAGGGGGTTGTCTTCTGGCTGTTGCTTACATGGCTAAGCCATACTGAAGCTTGGACCAGACAAGTTGCATTGCTTCTGGTATGTCCCAAAGGAAGCTCCCTTTGGTACCAGTATCAGTTTGGATACAGGCTTCCGTACAGTCTGACTATTCAAATGCTATGGCATTTTTATAGCAACCACACTGCTTTTGATGTTCACACTACCTCTGATAATTATAAACTTGCTATGCATAATGGGAACATCTTGTATAGGTGACTTTATAGAAGGCATGTGTTTTAATAGCCAGAGTACTGTTACTTTGAAGGAAACCTTATGCTGCCATTAGTGCTATTGCAATCTTAAGGACTCTTGTGGAAGAGGGTACTACTCGGTCTAAGAAAAGGTATCAGATCTGGCCCCAAATAAGTAACTATTCAAGAAGCAAGAGAGCTCTTCTATTTAATCAAACACTTTTTTTTTTTTTTTTTTTTTTTTTGAGAAGCGGAGGAATGGAAGGAACAGAAGGGAAGAAAGGGAGTGAGAATATGCCTAAGAACATATTCTAGTGGTTTCAGTTCTTGGTTTAAATCAATGTCTCCCATGTCCTTGAAAATACCATTGGCATCCAGTCACTTGATTTTAAGTACATATCTTTGAGCTGCCTGTACAATTCTCTCATGTTTTTCTGTTTACAAAGGGGACAAAGAAACAGAAGGAGGGAGAAACTGTATTTCAAAAGATTAGTGTACATGTTTTAATCACTCGCACTTTCCATTGTTCAAGATTACACTTTTATTAAATGAATGTTTCACTTTCAAGTATATATGAGAGTATTTGAAATATTTCAAGGGTACTTCTTTTAGCTTCTAACAAATAGACGTTGCTGCCACCATTGGACTATTATTTAGATGGAAAGTGGAATGGGGATTTTCTGACCTCTGATGCCATGTTGCTTCATTGACAGGCACATAGGCAGGTGTACATTAAATAACAGAATGCTCATGCCATAGTCAATTGATAAGGAAAAGTTAAAAAATGTTAGACCAAATTTTCCAGTTGTCCTTGTATCTGTATCAGGGCAAATAGAAACACCAGTGGGATTTTTTTTTTTTGGACTAATATTATTAAAGGATTATAATTTTTAACTTCTTGCTTGTAAACAAAGTAGAAGACAAATTCTTTAACCCATGTTTTGTAATTTAACAAGACATTATAAACAAGTTAGCGACAGTGTACGGTGGATGCAGTGGTTTGCTCACACTAGAGCAATTAGAGACAGGTAGTGTTCTGCTTCCGAATGAGACTCAATTGACCTGCAGACTGCACCTCAGGTAAATTTGTGAGTCAACTGGAATAAAAAGCCCTGTCACCTTTAACATAAAGGCTAAGATATACCACAGAAAAATGACGCATTTTAAAGGACAGTACAGTATAGCATGCCATCACTACTTTCCAGAAATATTTCTAAATATTTTCTTACAAATTCCATAGGAAAATGTCCCACCTTTTTTTATTACTGTTACAACTACTACAAAAAAATGTTCCCAAGGAAAAAAAAAAAAAAGCCTACTTCACTTCTAAGTCAAGTAATTCAAATCAAATCTGTGGCCAGGCTTTCATTTTGGGGTCAAATTCTGTATGCAGGTGGTTCTCATTGAGTTCAATATGATCCCAAAGAATGCAAAAGAGGACTGAATTTGGCCTCTATCAGCTAGCCTAAATATATGATGCGGTTCTGTCTTTCTTTGCACTGTATTGGAAAGAGATACTGTACCTCTTTAGTTTATGAGTCTGCTTATTATCAGTCTTGGGGAAAGAAAAGATGGTTAAATATAGATTTCTACAGAATGTTTCGATTTAAGTAAAAGAATTCAGTGACCACCAGTTTGGAACATCCTTCTTGTGTCATAAGTAAGCAGTAAGCAGATTCAAAAAAGCTGTGCACATATACTTAATTGATTGAAGCAGAGAACAAAGAGAATGTCAGTCTTCCAGGTTTAGATGAGGATCAGGTGGTTTCTGAAAAGAAACAGGGCCTTTGTTTTGTTTTAAGCAGAATTCTGAGAACCTCCATGGTTCCTCCTCCTTCTGGACATTCTGCACTGCTCTAAAATGCAGGAGGAAAAAAGACTCTGCAAATATACTTATTGCACCACTTTTCTCATTTTTTCATACCTTGGTACTTAAAATTTCCCGTCTTTGAACAAGTTCCCTCAAAACCAATGTTCTCATTTAGCATTAGACAAAGGTTAACTAGAGCAATGCAGTATTATCAGGACATGCTACTTGTACAGGACTTGACATTGCAATGCTTCAACAGGAAAATCTCTCCATAGCCTCAGAAAGTAATTTCCAATTATTCAAATCCCATTGGAAATAAATAAATAAATAAAATAAAATAAAATAAAATAAAATAAAATAATAAAATAAAATAAAATAAAAGTTCATATGGGAATTTAGTGCACTAAAAAGGAAAGTGATTGACAGTGCTATCAGCAAATTGTAGCTCTGGGAGGATTAGCACTTAGCAGCCACAGATTCCTCTCTTATTCCTGTCCGAAGACTTGGCAGCTTATGCCACTGCCTTGGCTGAATCTCTCCCTTCACATTTCTGTCCTGTAGGGTTAGAGAATTCCAGCTTGCTCACACCTCTCACTTCAGGGGCTTATCCAGATGGAAAATTAATATTGCATGGTGTTTGGCCCTCTGATCCCTCTCTTTGGCTAATACGGAATTAATCTGCCTACCCTGCCTCAGAATATGCACTGAACAAGGAGCCCAGACAGTGAGGAGAGTGCAAAGCTCTCCTATAACATAACCAGAAATGCTGTACCATAGAGTGGCCAAGTGAATTATTTTCAATAAATAATTTATTTTCTAAAATAAATAAATAAATATGACAGTTTCAACTGACAGGTTCCCCAATGTGAATCAGATTTTGCAGATTTGGATTGACACAAAAAATTAGGCAAACATTCAAAAATTGCAAATTGGCTTATCTAGTCTTTCTGAAGCAAACTGATAAAGACGGGCTACATTTATGAGGGAGATTTTGAATAACTCACAGACCAGAGGAGGCATATATCTTACTGGTTAGGATAATCTTTCACAAAATATGAAGCCAATGTTCAAATCTTCCCTTTGCCTCATTCAGTATGTGAACATAAAATGTGTCTTTCAATGTTCCAGAGCACAAAAACAGCCCAGCAAATACATGAGCTTTTCTGTGGAAACTGTTCTGCTTTGCATGTGAAATAGGAGCCACCATGACTGGTATAAAAAATGACCTTTTTCTCCTAACTATTTGCAGTATAAACCCCTGGCCATTTTCTTCACCCAAACTATATTTATTTCAAGTACAACAGTTTCAGTAAGATAGAAAAAGAAGGCTGCTCTCAAAAAACTTGTCATTAGGATTCAGTTTCTTAATGGAAAATCCTAACTTGAATCCAGGACCTGATGAAATAACTGGAAAGTGATTTGAACCCCATGTCTCTCTCCCTCACCACCAGCCAATACACTTACCATTACAATTTGGGTTTAAAAGGGAGTAAGCTATTCTCCCTTTGATCTATGGGCTTTTTTTTCCCTTTGACTAAATGGTAGTGCAAATTCTGCGGGAGGCATAGAGATCTCCTCCGTTCAGGCATTGCTCACGCAATTGCTCTCGGATCTCCCAGTCGCATTGAACTCTGGGTTGTAGCACAAAAGCTGGGCACCTCCGCTGGGTGTCCTTCTGAATGGAAAAGGATGCAGCCACTCTGCATTGTGCAGCACTTAAAACCACAGCGTGGTAGGGCCAGCTCCCAGAAAGATTGTTCTCCAATTGTATTGCTGTTTTTCTTCTTTTCCTTTTATGAATGGAATCAAAACAATTCTCTCATTATTCTACTAAGTTAGAAACTGAGAACAGTGACTTGCATCCTAACTAAAGTGACCAGCTTCGAAAGGTGTTTTTGGCTTTGAACTTCACTATTGTACCTCATAAGGAGCTAAATAATTTAATCACAGAAGAATAAAGTTTATAATAAAGTAGGTTATTTATAGCAGAGTTCTATTTTTGAATGAGAAACACTGTCTCTGCTCTGTGACAGGGATTATCTTTGGCTGATACTGTCTGGTTTGTGTAAAATAAATCGGAGATCACAGTATGCATATTTTAAACTATCAATTTTCCTCTTTTGTTAATATTAATGTCATTATCAGGTTCCTTATGCATTTGATATAGGTTCACTTAAAAAAAAAAAAAAAAAAACAGTTGCATCTAAGTGTTCCTGTGTGTGGAAAATGTAGAGAAAGAATTATTTCTTCCCCTCATTTATTTATTATATCACGATTCCTCTTGCTGTCTTCTGTCTGCTTTAACTGCCAAACTGTCTGATATTTCATGTATTTTCCACTCTTCACTTAAAAAAAAAAAAAAGAAATCGCAGCTGTTCATAGTTACATTGTCCACTCTAGTCTTGATACAACTAGCTGAAACGCTCCATATAATATTTTTAGATCATGGTCGATTCAGCAACTCCTGTTTTTGAGACATTGCTATAAATGTAGGCTCTCTAAATCCACATTTAGCTACTGAGAACAACATTTTACTTGGATGAATGGAAATATTTAAGAATTTTAGTATATTTCAGTAGAAATTCAGATGAAATTTGGTGTAAAATCTGGAAATACAACTCTTTGTAAAAGAGATTTTCTGATCTGGGATTGAAGAGTGCAAGCAGGCTGTAATGTACATTTAGAGTGCTTGTTCCCTACAGCTATGAGGGCTGCGGTGCAATACCTCAGCTCCCATGACACATGGCAGAACTCCAAGCCATTTCTTTACACAGGGGAAAATGAGGCACAAGCTCTTAGAAGTACTGAGTTCTTGATACCTGAATATCTTTGAAGGTTTCAAGGGAAGATTCAGGTAATGCTTTTGTGGAGATTTTAGAAATAGTGTCATGAGAAGTTCCCACTGAAATCAAAAGAATCTAAATGCAGAAAAGGAAGCATCTCATACTTCCAAATCTCCCAAGACCCCAGCTGCTCCCCTATCCTTTCATGGAACACATACCCCCTCCTCCATGAGAAGTTCCTGATGAAGCAGAGACCCAATATAAAATCCTGTGTCCTTTGTGTGTGGAGCCAGCGTAGGGATGTGCTGAGATCTGATGGCACTGGCTGTGCACTCCCAGCTCAGGGACTGGACTACAGCAGTACAGAGGTGCCACCAATACAGTCATGGCAGTTCAAAATCCCTTCCTCAGCAGAAAGCAGATGGTTTGACTCATCAAAACTTTCAGTTGCATTTTGCAGGTGCCTCGCTCTCTTCATATAGTCTTCATAGACTGTAAAGAGAGCCTAGAGGAACTGTGCTCCCAATTTATTATATTATTCTTTTTATTTAATTATTACTATTTTATTATTATCCCCACCAACAACAATTGTATGTATTTTCTTAAAAAGCGAGATAACTGCAAAGCTTTGGGTTGGAGACAAGGTTAAAAGAATGTTTAAACAAGAACAGAAGAGATGGTAACTTTTGGCAAAGTATTGAAAAACTGGGTGAACGCTAACCACCTACCCTATGTCAGCTGCTGAAATTTTCAAATCTCATTTTCATTGACAATATTACAGAGCACTATAAATAACTAGAGATTTGTATAATACAGAACTTTTGAGTAAAAAGACCATATGCACTGCCATCATGTGCTCAAAGTTAACTCAGACTTCAGTTCACAACATTTTTTTAACCCATGATTCTATGTTAGGAAAGAAAATACAGACAAGGGAAAAAAAAAAAAAGAGAGAGAGAGAGAGAGAAAGATTCATTATTACTTGTATTTTTGTCTAGCATTAAACGTTAATTAATACTTTGAAAACATTCCCTGGTGCTGTCAATGGGAAATAATTCAACAAGAAATCAAAACTGTTAGTAAGAGGGCTAAAAATGCACTGCATTTTCTCTACACTGCAGCATAACCTAAAATACTTTTTTAGCACCGGAATATCAAGGAGTCTAAAATTTTGTTTGTAAAAGACAATCGCGGTGCTTTCTATTTAAAGTGCAATAGTCATAAATGTTTGTGTATTATCAGACGTTTCCGCTCATAGACTGAAGAGGAACTGTATAGTCTGTTTGATTATCTTTGTAAGAATAAGTGTACTGCCAGAATCTCACCTCCATATCTGCACTAGAAAAAGAAACTGCTGATCAACGATCAAGACTTGGAGTCCTGTCTAGGAAGTCTAATACACAAAATATTTAAGTCACGGAAATAGCCTGTGATCTCCATCCTATCTTTTCCCTTTTTCCCTTTCCCTGGTTATACACTACCTAAGAAAATGCCAAGGTCCTTAGGTGGCCATTAACAACTTGACACAAGGGCAGATTAACACTCACTGCACTCAGAAGTATGCATAAAAATTATTCAGATTTTTAATTATGCTATATACATACAGATATACGCTGATATTGTTCAGTGAGCAGTGGGATGAGTGAGTTTTTTGTTCTCATGGGTTCCCACCCCATGTGTCCCTCTGTGATACCCTGAAACAACTCCCATAGATGTCAGAAAAGCAGCAGCATGTGCTGTGCTGCCCTTAGTTAGTAGTGTGTGCGTGCTGGTCAGCTGCACTGCCTTCAGAGCTGAATTATAAAGGCTTTTCCCTTGGTAGCAGACCTTATTTGGGTCTCTCTTACCCCTGCAGCCTTCAGTTTCCATGAAATGTGTAGAAATTAGGGTTTCTGGGACCTTCTGCTTGTTAGTTTAGGTTGTCACATAGTAATTTGTTCAAAAGTTATTACAGAGGAGACCTGAGCAGGACATATGGACATAGACTTCACCATGTGCTGGTCTAAGCCTCATTCCTCTCAGAAACCAGGGTAAACTCATACAAAACTTAAATTATTTGAGTTAGGGAAAATGCTAAGGGAGTTAACTCTATTTAAATATACAGGTTTTAAAAAACACTGAAAAACACTTTAAACAGAAAAACAAAGGAGTTTGTGTAGCACTTTTTTAGATGTCTTGAAGTTTAAACAAGGCAGTCATGTCATTTCTCATTTCAGAGAAGTCTAAAATGTGAAGTCTGAAGGGAGTTTGGGTGCATTGGTGCATTATCAAATGATGTGAAATGATAAACCCGTGAAACTGGTAATGCCATAAATAAATAAATAAATAAAAATCACCTTCAAATACTTTGTAATCAAAGGAGTTAAAATCCTAAGATGGATTTTGCCCTTTGACAGCCCTGGAAAAATAACCTTAGATTTTAATGGAAACAAAGGTATAGTACTACAAACTTTTTTTTTTTTTTTTTATGTTCTTGGACCAAGTCTTGCATCATTGAAACAAAAAGTCCCTGAAAAGCAAACGGAAGTGTTTGTATGGTTAAAGCAGGAAAATTTTGGTCTACAGCTTTTCTTTCATGGCAACGCTGATGTACTGGCAATAACTACATTAGCATATTTTGTAGAGAGCAGTGTTTGGATTTCTGACATCAGTCCAGAAAAGATAGTCGAAAATGTGGAAGAAAGGCCCAAAATTGCAGAATACCCACTAGTCAGTAAGCCTCGGTTCCTGTCTCTCCCACTCAAGTGTCTTAATGTTATGTAACAGGAGAAGGGAATGTTCCTCTCTTTTGGCAAAGGACACTGAATCCAGCAATTTGTCTTGATGGGACTGAGCAGAGCACATGAAAACAAATGAGTTATTACAGCCTGTGGTTTCAGGAACCGGTTTAAAGATAGCCTCAAAATTATCAAAATTTACATAAAGAAAGACATCTGACTATGGCCATGAAATACTTCTACCAAGTTTGGAAAGCAAAACTCAAGCAATGAATGGTCTGTGTCATAAATCAATTTTTTGGCTGCACGAACAGGCCAGCGAAGAAAGAACATTGAATAAGCAAAGGTTTTAATATTCTGACAATTATAAACAGTCCTTTGTTTTTCTTTTTCTCTTACATGCACATGGGTGTGGGCTGGGGAAGCCATATATTCATAAAACATCTGGTGTTCAGATTGTTGTTATAATCAATCAGTCTTTTTATTTTATTTTTCCAACACTACATGAAAAAAAGAAAAAAAAAAAAAAAGGACTCGGACTGCTTAATTAAAGAACTAAGGCCTCCTCCTTCTGGATACAAAGGAGCAGAATCTGTCTCATAGTTTACTGTTTGTGAGATTTGTCTTAGGGTAAAGAAGTCTTGATGGCCAGAAAGAACAGTTTCTTGGTTTTTAGTGTCTTATGGTAGAAGCTGCACAACCGATGGTAGATAGTCTCCAGAGCAATTGTTTACTCACAGGGCAGAGAATAGCATTGCTGATTCACTCTTTTTATGCACTTACATCCATTACTCCTGAGTTGGAGAGACAATACGTAGTGGAAAACCAATACTTTAGCTTTCAGTCCCTACACTTACAGACATAGTAATAACACAAACACAGGCCTAGACTTCCACAGAACGACAACACTTCCTAGCTCCTCATTAGTAATAATGCATTACAACTTCCCCGGGTGATTTATAGCCTACTAGCATTAGGTTTGCAGCCTCATTCATCAGGTAAATTCACCACCCCCAGCAGTGATGGTATCTTCTTGTATCTCTGAGAAAGAAGGGCCACATTTGCAAAAGTACTTTTCGTCCAACCATGCCTACAGAGGACGGAGATGTGATTGGTTCACAATACTGTGTTCACAAACTGAAATTACTATGACCATTTTCAGATCTATTGAGGCTGAGAAATAAACAAATACTAAGAAGAAAATTATTTATTAGTCATTGCTCCTTCAATGCAGTAAATGTATGATGTGTTTGTGATTCTGCATTAATCTAACTACATGCTAATGGTTAACATGCTCTCCAAATTTGTCTATTTGAGACGATGTTATTAAAGCCATAGTTTCTGTCTTCCCAGAGCTATGCACAACCATTTAACAGGTGGCAAGAAGCCTGGCAAAGCCAGCGGTCTGACCTCTCAAAAATCATTGAACAGCAGCACAGAGAAATACTACAGAGATGAGTAACTACAAAATACCAGAAGCAAACTGCAGTGCACTGATGCAAAACAACTGAGGCAAGGATTCAGCTGTAGATTCAAATACTTAAAGTGTGATTCTTTTACTTCATATATTTGTACCTTTTGAGGTAGCCTGGGATATCCAGATCACCCACACAGGACTAGCAGATAGGCAGAGGACCCACTTACAGGTGACCTGGTCCTCTCTTGAGCATTGGAAGGAACCTGGTTCTCATACATTACATGTATGAGAGTGAGCCCCAGCCACTCTGATTTCTGTGCTCTCTGGATTTCACTGACCTTTTTTTTATATTTATTTATTTCTTAAACTTGGAACTTGTCTCTGTAAGTGACTAAGTGAACTGCAAGGCAAAGCAAAGTGAGTCAAGATGTTATAGATGTACAAGGTGATTTGCACACATTTTTGTACTTGTGTAAACAGGATGTAGCACACATTTTCACATGTTAAATAAAACTTGAAAAAGCCAAAGTGCCTCTGAGTTCTTTCCTCTCGCTTTGAAAGTTATTTTTTTCCCAAGGTTTGTCTCTCATAAACATATTAAAACACCACAAGCAAAGGAATAAGATAACCCACTGATGAAATGACTAGCCACATAAGTGTCCTCACTCTGCAGGAAACCTCGTCATGACTTTGCCTAGCCTACACATTAATGAAAAAAACCTTGTGTTTTGTAAATAAGCTCTGCAAAGTCTGGTGGAAAAGTGCTTTCTTCCTTGTTTCATCAATAAGGTTACTATGTGACTTTTAAAAAATTCCACTGCAGTAGGAAAACTTCTGTTTCCTTTTATGTCCAGATTTAGCAAGTTTTTCAAAGCCCTTCTTATTAAGAAAAGTTGTGGCTGGAAACATGGATAAGTAGCTACAACGATTCCAGAAGCTATAAATATTCAAGTTATGATATCCAAGAAATTATCCTCTCTGAGGTGGGCTTTATTGTCTCCTAGGGCCCACCTGCAGCTAGGTAAGGGCCTCCCAAAGTGAAGTGGATGGCCCTAAATGATCATAGGTGGTTTTTAAAAAATAAACACAAAATTAGTTTCACACCTACTTAGACAGTTTAGAATTTTAATGCGCAAAGTCTGCCAGGGCTTTGCAGTGAAATAAGGCCATGCATTCAAGCTCCCAAAAACCAATCAGAGAGCCAGGCTGAGTACTACCCATTTTGCAATTAGGAATCGCTGCTCAGTTTTACACCATATTATTAATGAACAAACTGCTGCTTTGATCATATTTTAACATTTATAAGCTAACAAAAACAAAACAAAACAAAAATAAAAACAGAACAACAACAACAAAACAGCATCTTATGTTAAAAAAAAAAAAAAAACTTTTTTAGCCTGAGAATACCAAGAAGAGATCCATTTCATGCCATGTCTGTAGGCAAATAGTGGGCTTTCCATAGTTTTTTCTCTACATGTCCCCCTGCACACACACAACCCACCCTACCTACCCCCTTTCTGCTGAAAGACTCTGTCTAGGTATGTTTTGATAAGTTTTGTTTGTGACTTGATGTCTGGTTGCCCTGGCCCAGGCCAAAAGCTTTATATCTTGCATCACCAGCCAGATGGAAGTTCTGTCCCACCTCCTGAGAGGTGCTCTGACCCACCTTCCCCTAACACTTCCAGAGAGCAGCAGCAGACAGAAGCCCAAGCACTGCCCCCTGCATTGCACATGCCATCAGTCCATCAGTCCAGTATGTCCTGCATTTGTGTTGGATTTGTTCCACATCTGCCAGACAGCTCTTACACATTTTACCAATTTGGAAAAGCTCTAGGTATGACTGAGCTTTACTCAAACCAGTTGCTTGCTTTAGAGGAGGGATGGACAAGGGTATGTTTCACTTTTATGTCAGCATTTCTTTATGTTGTTCAACACTGAGCAGTGCTTATACTTCCCGTGGTTCAGGTATTCCAGTGGATTTAACTCTGCCACCTTTATTCCACATTCAAAACAGTGTGATGAAGCAGCCACAGTCTGTGCAGTTTTCCTATCCTTCATACACTTTCTGTGCAAATTTTCTGAAAACCTTTTATCACCCAGTTCCTCTTCACTACTAGGCAAAATGGTGAAAGACAGAAAAGGGTTATGGTGTTGCCAGGAGTCTGATTCATGGTAGCTTTTTGAGATGCCTTTATTAGCACAGTTTTAAAATTTCCCTTTTATATTAGGGATATATCTGAGTTCCAGTGCCTGGCTATTAAAAGCAAACAAACAAACAAACCAGTCAACCAACCAGCCAAACAAACAAAATATTCAGGCCTTGTGCTTGCCTTTTTCTTACATAGATAGATTAACAAATATAATAAAGAAGGGCTTTTCTGGGAAATCAAAAGTGAACAATATCTGAAGGGAAACAAGCTCCAAAGTCAGTTGCAGAGAGAGAAGAGAATCTTACAGAGTAATACAGATTTTGTCAACACTCCAGTACAATTATTGTTTAATATTTATAAAGAAATAGTTCTTGAAGATCCTAAATAGGGATCAGCCTCTACTGTGCCTGGCATTGTTTGGATTTCTGTGAGAGAACATTTATTCATACTGGAAAAGCCTTGCCAATTAACAATTAATTGTTTCTTTCTTTTTTTTTTTTTTTCCCTTTTTTCCCTGTTTACTTACAGTGATTTGTACAACCCCAAAGATATGAGTTTGTGATATCAGGATAATTCTGTCACTGTTTTTAATGACTGCATTTTGTATTATATTGCTATATCCCTGGAGGTGTTCAAGACCAGGTTGGACGAGGCTCTTGGCAACCTGATCTAATGGGTGGCATCCCTGCCCATGGGAGGGGGTTTGGAACTAGATGATCTTTAAGGTCCGTTCCAACCTAAGCCATGCTATGATTCTATGATTCTATGATTCTGCAATTCTATGATTCTATGATTCTGTGATTCTGTGAGCAGGTTTCACCCCTAGGAAGTTCCAGCTCAGAACCACATATGAACAATACAACATTATGAATGCCCTCGTAATTAGATTCATTAAAGGACTATGGTGCCCAAAGTGCACCTACAGATAAATCCAGACTCTCTATCAGGCTTAAATGCTCCAAACCCACACAAGCCAGTGTGGGACAGGTGTCTCAGGAAGGACTCCACCACAGTCGGCTCTTCATTTGTACAGTAAAATACCTTAGGAAATAATAGTTATTCTTATGCTGCCAAATATCTTGGCATCCCTCCCCACCACCCCTCTAACCCCCTTCACTCCTGATTATCTAATGTTCCCAATCTTATTCATAATCTGCTTTGGTTTGAAGTGAAGAAACTGTCTCTCTGTGACACCAGCCTTGCAAGCTGTCCCGGGGAAACACTACTCAGGGATCACTCCCACCAGCCCACATGGCTGCCCATGGCTTCTCCCCCAGTGCCACTGCCCCTACAGCCCTTGCTACAGTGACATGGCTATTTTACTTCAGCTGGAACAAATGTCTTTTGCTGCACAGCCACAGCCACTGGGAATGAGGCTTTTCCCTTGGAGTCTATGAGCTAGGATTACTTCCAAGCTCTTTTCTGATAATGATGATGATAACAGCACATTTATATAATAGCCTGTATCCAGGTCTAAGGTGACTAATTTCAGCACCCAGCTCTAGGGCATATGTGCCTACACCTCACATATATCCTCCTAAGTAAATAACACAATCCTGATAAATTATGCAACGCTTTTCCCTGTATTCTCAGTGAAGAGGCTTATGTGCCTATGAAGAGGTCCAGAAGACAATCCAAGCACCCTAAGCATATTTTTCTCTATAATGACTGAACAAAACACTAATGTAAATGCTACGTGATTCCAACCCAGCTGAAATCCATCTCAAATCCCCTTCTTCTGAGAAAAGAAGCTGAATTCAGAAAGATAGGTATTTTTGCACAGTAATGAAGTTGTTAGAACATGTGCAACATCAAGACTGTATTCATGATAAGACATTTGTGAAACCATCACCTATTTCACCATAACAACCCACCTACAAAGAGCAGGTTGAAAAGACTCATTAAAGTGTTAGCTGTCCTTTTTAGTTTGCTTACACCAGCAGTCCCACATTATAATTTCTATAGGGGGCAAAGCAGTATTAGCACTGGAAAGGAAATATAAAATTACTTCAGAAGCTATGATTTTAATTACAGTCACTGGAATGGGGAAGAGGACAGAATAGGAAATACAAATACAAAGGGAGTATAAATAGCATTCCCTCTTAGGACAGTATTATTTATCTTACTCTGGCTATAAAGTTGCTTTATTTTCATAACTTCCTGCTTTGGAAAGCAGCCACTAAATTAAAAGAAAATGTGGTTTTGTAATGCAAGGATAATTTTCTTAATTTATAAAACTGGAGAATGCAAAGCAATCCAACTTAAAATGCAGGCTCAGGAAGGATTTAGACAATTCCAAATACTAAAAAAGTATTAAAAAATAGAAAAAGAATAAAGAATTCCTTTCCAAAGAAAATGAATTCAAAATTCAAATTAATTGTGAATATTATGAACCAATCTCCTTTCTTGTACATTCATTCTCAGTCTGGTTTACCTGTTCTTGCATTCATCAGCTGAGCCGTCACTGTGTTAAATCATAGTGAAATTAATGTTTCCCCATAATGTAAAGTGTTACTGATTTTTGGTAAGGGTATCACAATCTCCCAAATATCTATATAAAGAATAAACAGATTTGAAATTGAATCACAGAATGGCCAAGGTTGGAAGGGACCTCAAAAGATCATCTAGTTCAACCCCCCTGCGGAGCAGGATCACCCAGAACACATTGCTCAGAATGGCATCCAGGCAGGTTTTGAATATCTCCAGAGAAGGAGACTCTACAGCCTCTCTGGGCAGCCTGTTCCAATGCTCTGTCACCCTCACAGTAAAGAAGTGCCCTCCTTAAAGGAAACGTATAAATCTCTGGTTAATGAATATCATGGCCAGCAGCGTATGATACAGTTGCCTAAATCACAGTTCTGTTTTTATTTTAGGCATCACAGGGTGGAGGAAAGTTCACACCATCCCAGCCAGACCCAGTACATGAAGGCATGTGTTGGGCGTCCATGGCAAGGTGTTGATGGTGAGGATTCCACAGGGGACTTTGGGGGGAAAGGCCAGGGCTGGCCCATGCTGGACACAGCCAGTTCCAGCCAGCTCCAACGGCCCCGCCACAGGGCACGGCTGGGCCCAGCAGCCAAGGTGGTGTCACCTCGAGAAAAGCCTATGTAGTAAAGGGCATAACACCACATAGCAGGGAGGAGTGAGGAAAAAAGAATGAGGAAAATACCCTGTGAACACTAAAGTCAGAGAAGAAGGAGGGGAGAAGGTGCTCCATGTGCTGGAGCAGACATTCCCCTACAGCCTATGGAGAAGACCACAGTGGAGCAGGTTCTCCTGATGGGCACTGCAGCCCATGCAGAAGACTTGTCCTGGAGCAGGGGAAAGATGTCAGGAGGAAAGATAGGCAGAGAGGAACTGTTATGGACTGACTGCAACCTTCATTTTGCACTGCTTGGCAAGGAGAGGAGGTAGAGTCGAGAAGGGAAGGGAGCTAAAAGTGACAGAGAAGGGCTGGGGGCAGTTGTCACTGCTGTCACTGTTGAAGATAGTAGGGAAAAACCTTTGAGTTGTCCCATAGGATTGTCTGAGGGCTCCTCAGATAAGGTAATGATCCCGATACCCCGTCCGGAATCTTCTTCTTGCATCCCTCCAGGGGTAACTGCACCTGCTGCTTCCCTAAAGTGCCTGTATACCAATGCGCGGGGCATGGGAAATAAACAGGATGAGCTTGAGATCTGTGTTTGGTCACAGGGCCATGATCTCGTTGTGATCACAGAGACGTGGTGGGACAGCTTGCATGACTGGAACGCTGTCATGGAGGGCTATGTCTTTTTTAGGAAAGACAGGCTGGGGAAGCGAGGGGGTGGGGTTGCCCTTTATGTGAGGGAGCAATGAGAGTGTACCCAGCTCCACCTGGGGGAGGGTGAAGGACAAGTGGAGAGCTTGTGGGTGAGAATTAAGGGGTGGGCTGGTATGGGGGACACTGTTGTGGGGGTGTACTACAGGTCACCAGATCAGGAGGAGGAGGTCCATGAGGCCTTCTACAGGCAGCTGGTAGTAGCCTCACGATCACGGGTGCTGGTTCTCATAGGGGACTTCAATTATCCAGACATCTGTTGGGTAAGCAACTTGGCCAGGCATGCGCAGTCCAAACAGTTCCTACAATGCGCTGAAGACAATTTTCTGGCACAGGTGGTGGAGGAGCCGACGAGGCGGGGGATGCTTCTGGACCTTGTCCTTAGCAATAGGGATGGGCTTGTTAGGGATGTGAGGGTTGGGGACAGCTTGGGGTGCAGTGACCATGAGATGGTGGAGTTCAAGATGGAACTTGGTGGAAGAAGTAAAGCTAGAAGCAGGATTGCTACCCTGGACTTTCAAAGAGCCAACTTTGACCTCTTCCAGGACATGCTTGGGAGTATCTCATGGGTTAGGTTGCTAGAAGGCAAGAGTGCTTGTGACAGCTGGGCTACATTTAAACAGCGCTTCTTCCAAGCTCAGGATCGGTGCATCCCTAAGAGCAGGAAATCGGGGGAGGGGGGCAGGAAACCTGTGTGGATGAGCAAGGAGCTCATCGATAAGATCAAAAGGAAGAGGAAGGTCTATGAAATGTGGAAAAAGGGCCTGTCCTCTTGGGAGGAGTATAGAAGTGTTGTCAGGGCCTGCAAGGAAGCGACAAGGAAGGCTAAAGCCCACCTAGAGATGAGGCTTGCAAAAGAGATAAAAGATAATAAGAAGGGTTTTTTTTTAAGTATGTAAACAGTAAAAGGAAGACTAGGGTTAATGTGGGGTATAATGTAGGGATAATGTAGGGATAATGTAGGGAGGGGGGTGTCCTGGTAACAGGAGACGCCGAGAAGGCGGAGATACTGAATGCTTTCTTTGCTTCAGTCTTTGCTTCAAGGACTCCCCCCCGGGACTCCTCGACCCTGGCGGGAGGACAAAGGGTCTGGGAAATGGAGGGCTCCCCCCTGGTTGGTGAGAGAGTGGTTCGGGAGCATCTGAGTGGGCTTAATGCACACAAATCCATGGGTCTCGATGGGATGCATCCACGTGTGCTAAGGGAGTTGGCAGAGGTGATTGCCGAACCGCTCCCATCATCTTTGAAAGGTCCTGGAGAACAGGAGAGGTGCCTGAAGACTGGAGGATAGCCAATGTCTCTCCGGTCTTCAAGAAGGGCAAGAAGGAGGATCCGGGAAACTACAGGCAAGTCAGTCTCAACTATGTCCCTGGAAAAGTGTTGGAACAGCTCGTTCTGGATGCCATCTCCAAGCAATTGGAAGAGAAGAACGTTATGAGGAGTAGTCAGCATGGATTCACCAAGGGGAAGTCGTGCTCGACCAACCTCGTTGCCTTCTATGATGGCATCACCAGCTGGGTAGATGGGGGGAGAGCAGTGGATGTCCTCTACCTTGACTTTAGCAAGGCTTTCAATACTGTCTCCCATGACATCCTGCTAGCAAAGCTGAGAAAGTGTGGGATAGAAGAGTGGACAGTAAGGTGGGTTGAGAACTGGCTGACTGGCCGAGCTCAGAGTGTGGTGATTGGTGACACAGAGTCCGGCTGGAGACCTGTGACTAGCGGCGTTCCCCAGGGGTCGGTGCTGCGTCCGGTCTTGTTCAACATCTTCATCGACGACCTTGATGAGGGAATAGTGTCTGACCTCAGCAAGTACGCCGATGACACAAAGCTGGGAGGAGTGGCTGACATGCCAGAAAGCTGTGCTCCCATTCAGCGAGACCTGGACCGGCTGGAGAGGTGGCCAGGAAGAAACCAAATGAGGTTTAATAAGAGCAGGTGTAGAGTCCTGCACCTGGGAAGGAAAAACTGGATGTATCAGTACAGGCTGGGGGATGATCTGCTGGAGAGGAGCTCTGAGGAGAAGGACCTGGGGGTCCTGGTGGATGACAGGTTGACCATGAGCCAGCAGTGTGCCCTCGTGGCCAAGAGGGCCAGTGGGATCCTGGCATGCATTCAAAGGAGTGTGGCCAGCAGGTCAAGGGAGGTGATCCTCCCCCTCTACTCTGCCCTGGTCAGGCCTCACCTGGAGCACTGTGTCCAGTTCTGGGCTCCCCGGTACAAAAAAGACAGGGAACTCCTGGAAAGAGTCCAGCAGAGGGCCACAAAGATGATACGGGGCCTGGAGCACCTTCCCTATGAGGAAAGGCTGAGAGACCTGGGTCTGTTCAGCCTGGAGAAAAGAAGACTGAGAGGGGATCTCATCAATGTGTGTAAATACCTGAGGTGTGGGAGACAGAGGGATTTGACCAACCTCTTTTCAGTGGTTTGTGGGGACAGGACAAGGGGCAATGGCCACAAGATAGAGCACAGGAAGTTCCGCACCAACATGTGAAAGAACTTCTTCACAGTGAGGGTGACAGAGCACTGGAACAGGCTGCCCAGGGAGGTTGTGGAGTCTCCTTCTCTGGAGATATTCAAGGCCCGTCTGGACGCCTACCTGGGCAGCCTGCTCTAAGACACCTGCTTTGGCAGGGGGCTTGGACCCGATGATCTTTTGAGGTCCCTTCCAACCCTTTCAATTCTGTGATTCTGTGAGAACAAAGGAGTAAAGCTGGGAAGAAGAAGACTGGGAAGAAGATGATATGGTGGGCAGAAGGTGCATTAGTTTTCTGTCTTTGTTTCTCAACATCCTACTCTTCTTTAGCTGTCAGGAAATTAATTTTCCATGAGTCAAAGCTGTTTGACCCACCACAGTAACTGGTAAGTGATCTCCCTGCCTTTATCTCAACCCACAAGCTTTTCCATCTTATTTTCTCTCCCCATCCTATTGATGAGAAGGAGTGAGAGTGCATCTGACAGCCAGCCAAGGTCAGCCCACCACAGGAGGTTAAGGTGTTCACACTTGTCATAAAACATAAGAGACTCAGAGTCCTTCAAAATTCCCACTGATATAACAGCAGAAAACATACTTAAAAGTCATTGAAAGAAAAGTATAAAACAAATCAGCTTGTGTTTTACTGGTTATAACGAGATGAGATACAGTGCTAGGAGGTAGAGCAATCAAGAGCTGCATCAGTCTGGGCTAAAACATTAACCCAAGCCATTAAGTACTTCTTGTTTCACTGTGAAAATTTTCTGTAGTTTTAGGAAGAGAACATCATAACCTACTTTCCTCATTATGCTGCAGTTCATCCTCATTTTCATTAGACCCATTCATGATTGCAAGATAAATACAAGTGCCATAAATAGAACTGTATTGGCATAAACGTAATTTCTCTACTTGGTTCTTGACTTAGGTAAACAGCCACATGCTTCCAACAAGCCATAAGGTTGGAGTCTCATCATTTCATGCTGTCAATGCAGTCTTCTACAGGCAATTTAAATCTGGGGTTGGCTGAATAGACCTTTGAGGTTGACTGCTTTCCTCTATTGATTACAGAAGCAGTTTTGCAGTAGCACTCTTTATTGGTACATCCCTGACTTTCAGGCTGGGGAGGCAGATCAGGATTTCAGCTGTAGCATGTCTGCAGAGATGTGCGTACCTAAGGTCCCAGAGACCAGATAAGTCCCCAGCACACCACTACCCCTCACGGTAGCAGGGGTTGCTCACGGTTGCTCACAAGCTGCTGAAGTGGACATGGTGACCTACTACATACTAGGTGGTGGAAGGATTTAATCTCTGGGAGGGTCAAGGGCTCCTGCCCACTTTTTCTGCCTACCGCTGACTTCCAAGGGCAGCAGGAGCCAAGACTTGGGCCTTGCACAGAAGTAAGAGGGCAGTTGCAAGGCAGCAGTTCCTCTCTGCCAGGACCCCAAGAACTGAGGAAGATGGAAGTTGTCCTTACAGCCTGCCAGCAGCCATGGCATTGGGTTATCCAGTGTTTCCAGCTAGGTCTTTCAGTGATGTTAGTTTGAAGCTGTATATGTTAACATAGAAGTCATTTACAAGGCAGCACTTCCAAAGTCAGCTTCAAACGTTATGGGTTGCTGAAATTACAGAATGCACAAAGATTAATGAGTGCAATCCCACACAACTTTCTCTTGAAAACAAACAAACCAACCAACTAAAAAAGCAGTCTTTAAAGAATAATTAAGGTGTTATAAACTAAGATATTGCTTGGTTGTTTTACTGGGACTCTTACACCATAGCTAAATACATGTGGACATCCTTGGGATTGCCATTAAATTCAAGGGTGGAGGGGTTTGTGAAGATACAGAGGTGTCCTGCACATAGAGAATCAGCTGCAGGACTGGGGACTTGGACAAGACCTGATATTTATTTACAATTGTTAACTTTCTTGCACTGGAACACATACACAAAGTTTAAGCACTCCATTTCTGGTTTTTATTTTGCTATGTAACTTCAGTTTGTGAATTAACTTCTTCCACAGAGTTTGCAAACTTCTGCAATGGCAGTGCTATTCCCAGTGAAGCATGCATCAAGTAGTTAATCATTAATTCTTCATGGTTCATATTTGCTGTCTGTTTTACTGCATATATTTTGATATAATTCCTTCCAATAGACTTAATGCTGTCATTACGAGTCACATGCTGGATCTTTATCTAAACTATTATCACAGTCCAGACATAGCATTACAACTTCCTTTTGTAAGCCGAAATTATGGAGTTCAGAAAGGCTTAAAACTTTATAAATACCGTGTTTTTTATGGTAACGGAACAGCTGCAGTGGCAGACTGACACACATACACACCCTGACTGAGTCTGCCCAGTCGCTGTAAACAGGTGCACCTAAAGGCTAAAGCTGTTATTTTTTTTTATCCATGACACTAATTTCATTGTCAAAGTCTAGCTTTACAACTGTATGTGTGTTAGGATAATGTAAAGGAATCCAGACACATATGGTGAACGAAATTCCTGGCTCTTGCAAAGGCAGTGTATTTTTAAATCGAAATTGCAGTTATCACAGTGCAGATAAAGCAGCCGACCACTTGCAAAAAAATAAAAAAATAAATAATAATAATAATAATAATAATAAACTCTGTTATTGTTGGAAATCGTATGCCATATGATATTTGGAGACTGCCCTCAGAATAACAAAAATCACCACAAAATGGTGTGAATTATGGTACATAGCATTCTAGGAAGCTCTAAACCTTTATTTTAAAATCTCAGACATAGTCTGGGGTTAGATTCATATGTACTTTGGAAGAACTAGTTCTCACTGTGTTAAAGTGCACAAGTGGGTAGGCAGAGGCATTTGAAAACTTCAGCCCAAGTGCCTTAGATCAGATCACTAGGCCTGTGGCTAGCCTATTCAACCACACTAGAAACACTTTCCTCCTCCTCACTGTACACTAGCATGCTTATTTCTTGGAAAAGAATGTCTAAGATCAGGATCAACAGCAAATAATTGCATTTGGCATTCCCATTTGTTTATACCTTCCATAGGGGATGCAGTGAATTTAGCTTACATTGGATGAGTCATCTCTCATGCAAGTAAGCATTTTCTTCCTTCCAGCCACTTTTGGTGAGTCTGCCTAACAGGATGTGATACCCTAAAAAGGCCAAAAAAATCTAAATATGTTTCTATTTAGAAGAGTTTAAAAAACAAACAAACAGACAAACAAAACTCTGCATCAGTAAAATCTTTCATAGGCTAATAAGCTCAGCTGAATAGCAAATGATATGAGCCCGGGTGGAGTTCTGTCTTAATATAGCTGTAATGATTCCCATAACACAGCAAGATCACCCAGGGCTGCTTCCAGTATCTCTGCATGGCACTGAACTGTGCCATACAGACATACCCTTAACCCTTGTCTTTTAAACAGGCAGCTTTCACTTCTCTCAGGTGGTAAAAGGCTCTTCCTCATCCACGTGGAAAGATCCCATAGAACGTAAAAGAGATGAAGCCCACACAGACATAGAGAAATGTTCTGTATAAATTAATTTAGAATTAGGTCATTTCTGAAAGTCTGTAAGCCATACAAAAAAAAAAAAAAAAATCAACCCAGGATTACATCTCTGCTTTAGAAATTGATGAGTTGATTGAAAGGTGAATAATCTCTGTAAATTCCATTGGCCTTTCTTCTGATGCCTGGAAAATGTGTAGAAATAAAGTCGTGTCTTTTTAGGATTCATATTATCTCAGCCAGCCGCAGAACCCAAAGTTTCCAAAGACAGTTTTTGTCACCCCTTTTTTATAGAGTATTTCTTGGCTTTAAAATTGGCAGCCATGACCTGAACATTTCTGGAGATGTCACAATCAGGCTTCCTCTGCTTGATATCTGGAAAAGTCATCTTTACTTGCCTTTGAAAAATTAAAGTTTCCAGACAATTTCACTATAGCAAGTCAAGCTATGGACTTGTAATGTCTCAAAATTGATTTAGAGATATTGCTAAGAGAATGCTATTAATAATCTTCAACCAGAGTTGTTTTGCATAAAATCCATTGGAGGATGGCCAACTGAGTTTGAACTTCCTTGTGTTTAAATCGAAAAAGTTCCACACATTTTTTTAGAAACTAGTCTATCAAACAGTGGTCTGCTGTCAGATTTGATAAAAGTTAGTTACCACATGTGCTCAGTATATGATCCAAAACAGGAAGCACAGCATCCGATGAAGTAGATGACAAAATGCCAGCAGCGGATATCTGGAATATGCGTTCCTCAGAAAGAAAATATATTTTGCCATTGGGCAATAGTTCACAGAAATCAGCTGCAATTGTCTCCTTTCATTTGGTATCTGCAATTCAGATATTTGAATTGTTCTGAGAGCCTTCTCCACACCCCTTGAAATTACTGAAGAAAATGATAGTGATTAATCTTTTCTTCTGCCAGTTTGCCAATGAATGAAAAGCATAATTTCCCCTTATCACTTCTAGAGTTTGCACTGCAGATTTATGAATTCAGTACAGGCTGCAATTTGGGCTTATTTCAGACAAATTTTTAAAACACATATGCTTATTTATCAATCTTTAAATGTTTTAGCCTTCCCCATAACCCCTATCTCACAAGCAAAAATTATAATTTTTGTGGTGTCTTCAGAGATTGGCGAAGCCCAAAGCAGTTTTGAACATTTCTCTGATGTCTTAAGTGGATGGCTCAATCCCTTGCTTTCTTTTAGGGGCTAATATATTAATTAGCATCACACAGGTGTTCTCTAGAAACACTTGGTGCTCCTGTCTTTTCTTTCAAAAGTGTTATAACAGGTTCTGCTTGTCATGACAAAATAATTTGCATTATTACATGAATAAGTGTGCAGCATACATATTTTTGGTTATGCATAATTGCAATGCAGATATAATAGGAACACAAATTTGAGTGAGAAAGGAAGTGAGGGGCTCAACTGTCACTTTTATAGGTGTCAAGAGCCAGCTCTGTTGTTTTTTTTTTTGTTTGTTTGTTTGTTTGTTTTTTCCAAGGAATAGGTTCCATACTCACCTGAACTGGCCAGAATATATCTATACAGTGTTTAACACTCTCTGTTTTTAGTGTGTTTTTTTTTGTTGTTGTTGTTTTTGTTTTTTTTTTTTGAAATGTAAAGGGCCTGAATTTTACCACATTCAATTTCTTCTTCTATGCTGCCTATGTTTTTCTTTTCAGTATCCTTTTGCCTTTTGAAACTTGTGTTTCAGTAGGCATCAATTGTTGAGTTTCTCTGTAATTTCCAGTACTTCACTTTATTTTTTCCCCTTTTCCCATTACTTCTACTTACCTCTTTTATAACCCTTATCCAGATCTCTTGTCTAAGCCTGTTAAGTATAGACAACTAAGATAATATAGCACTAACAAGAATGTAACTTGTAAATAAGTCTGTTTCCCAGAAATAAGTGTTTTTCTTTTGTCTGTTCTGTGGCATGACAAATCTAGTTCTACTAGTGCCACCTAAAGTGAAGGGTTACTATACTTGCTTTCATTGAAGCCGATATGAACCAGAACTAAATTAGAACTGTTAGTCCTGCTAATGAAATTAGCAACACTCGCTGATGTAGCAATGGGAAAGGCAAGTGCAATATAAGATGATGCATGCGCCCAAGCTCCTTCACAGATCAGTGTGACTTGCAAATTCTGGAATCACTGAAATGGCAGCACTGTATTCTGGTCAAGAGGAAAAACAAAATCCTCACCCAAGGAAAGATTATATCACATGTTAAGATTTAGTTTTGAAGCAGACTTTTACAAATTGTTTTATTATTTTTCCTCAGTTCCTGTGGGAAGACAGTCTGGCTGTGAGATAAAGAAAAGAATAAGAAAAATTAAAATAATTAACCAGAACTACCAGAAATGTTCCCGTCACTCTCCAGACTGTGGGTTTTCATCCCTATTTAAGAAGTCAAACGGGCTCTGCTCAGACATTTAGCTACCAGCTCAAAATGATTACCCCAGAAACAGGGAGCATTTGAAATAAATGGAACAGCTGTCTGTATCGCCTCAGCTATAAAAGAGACTGTATTTCAATAAAGAAACACAAATAATGAAGTATTTTCTCGGGCTATGGTGGGAGGCAGTTGGGAGCTTTCCCTTTCAGCCTGCTGGTTCCCCCTGGAGCTTAGAGACCACCTGTTCCAAGGAGCTTCTGGGGCTGAATGGCTAGAAGGTGGATTTCCTTCTGAAACAAAACCAAAGTGCACGGAGGATGCCAACATTCCAGAGTAAGGGAAGGCTGTCTATTCTTGCTTCAATTGTTTGGTTTTCTTGGTTTCAAGTAGAAGGGTGATTTCAGACAAATATTATGGACTTGCTTTGGGGCTTTGGGCTTCTGGTTTTATTTATTTATTTATGTGTTTATTTATTTATTTATTTGGTGTGTGTGTGATTCATGCTTGCGTTTTTTTATCTGTTTTTTAAAAAAGGTCAGTGGAATAGTGTTTTTTTGTTTGATTGCTTTGTTTTGTCTTGTTTTGTTTTTCTCACACACATGGAGTAAAAGTAACAAACCTGAAAAGGCATTTTCCCCTGACTCTCATTTATACTGACTGATGTGACAATGCCTAGGCCAGTGCAAACACCTGTTTTCTGGGAGACAAAATACTACCAAATAGTAGCTACTTTGCAGCCTGTCACTAATACACATTTTGTAATCATTTTAAATTAAATAAAACTTGCACATTTATATAAATGAAAATAAAATCGGATTATTTCTGGGCTGGGAGGAAGAATTAGAGAAGACACAGCACCACCTTTCTTCTCTTCCATCTTTCTGTTGACCACTGGAACAAAGCTGTAGCAGCACATCATAGCCTTTACTGTAAATATAACAATCAATAAACAAACTATCCCTACCACCAAGTAAGGTGGAACCTGGGGTGCAACTGACATCCATCAATGCACCTCTGGGAGGCAGAGTGACTGCAAGGAGGTTCATGGCTATGCAGTTTATGCAGTTCATTATTTATTTCCAAGGAGAAATTCCACATTATTAAGGAGGAAGGAGAGATGGCTATATTGTTTCAACAAAAATAACTTCGGTTTTTCAGTTAAAAAAAATCTCTTTCAAAACATGCAAGACTACTTCATTAAAAAATAAAACTCATTTTTAAAGCATATTAAAAGCGTTAACATAGTGCCTGCTGCCAGAAGAGCCCCACTGCAGCGCTGTTGAAGGAAGGAGGACAGCATCGTTATTTATGAGCGTCTGCACTCTCTCAGCCTTTCATGAAACCCTAATTTTATCTGGCAGCTCTTAAGAATCTCTGAGAAACTGGGTCCTTTGTTACCACTGCATCCATCTAACTTCTGGACCTAAAAAGACATGGATACTTTTTTTATAAATAAAGAAGAAAAGTCCAAACTTTCTGACATTAATGTCACACTACTGTTTTAGGCCCTAAACCTTCAAGTTCCTCTCTCTGGGCAAGCATCAACAAGTGCCCCTTTTTGCTCAACTTCCAGCTCTAGATTTTACTGTAAGTTTTCCGAGAACAAGATCAGGCCTCAGTCATTTGTTTTCATTGGGGGAAAAACAAGACAAAACAAAACAAACAAAACCCCTTTATTACTCTTTGACAGGAACAGAGTTAAGCCTGAGGGGGTTATTTTTCTCCCATTAACTTTTTCTAACCTCATCCCTCCCTCATTCTTTTTCTCATATTTACTCTCAAACAGTTCATGCATATGCGTGGATGTTTCTATGTGTCTATCGGTGTGTGCATATATGTGTATGAGTACATTTATCCATGTAATGAAAATGAATCTATCTGTTCAGATAACTTGCTGTTGTTTGCAACATGATACAGCTAGTCCTGTTGACTTCAGTGTGAATAAACAGCCTGATCCCATAAAATAGGACTTTTCTCTCCCAAGAGTTTGTTCCAAGATTGCGGAACCCAGGCTAGCAAAGAACATCTGCAACAGTTAGTGGAAACCCTAAGAATTCTTGTGAATAAATAGATTGGAAACTAAGTTGGAAATTTCTCAGTGAGATATAAATTTTGAAAAATGAAATCCAGTTTCCCTGGGAGAATACAAGTCTAGCCAACCCAAGTCTAAATACATGTGGTAGTGATCACTGTATGCTGTTTCCAGTTTATCATCAAAAACAATCATAGCTAAAGTATTGTCATTTAAATTTAGCTTCTAACAAATAAATGTTACACTTTTTATCATAAGTATCATTGCAAATCTCCTTTATAAGGAAGATGCTGGAAAAAGGTGGAACAATACATTTTTTTAAACTTACTCCATTTTTTTCCTATTGGCAGATATAACCAGAATCCTAGATGAACATTAAATATCAGAAAAATCTACTGATGATGAACTGATTCAGATCAGGTAGATATAAGTGCTGTAATCAAGGTTTCATATCAGCCTGCTTTTCAATGTATTTATAATGGTAACTCTTTGCAGATCACACTCAGTGAAAAAACCTTTCAAATGCTGAGGTTTCTTAACTATATTGACTTTCACTTTTATACTCTCCTTAGGTTTGCCTTCTTCATTTCAGTTGCATGCTTACTCTCTCTCTCTCTCTTTTTTTTTTTTTTCTTACCACTGGCACAAAAGCAAAACATTTGGGTTATATAGATTATAAGCTAATAGATAGAAGTTACCAGCTTCGTGGGAAATACTTCACTCTTATTAAAGAAAAAAATATATATTGTTTGGCTTGATTTAGTATAGCTTTGGTAAGTAGAATAAATCATTTGCAGCTGGCTTACCCATGCACATGCTCTGGGAGTGAGGAACACATGCATGTTATCAACTCATTATTTGTGCTGCAGTTCATTACCACTTATGTGCTGGACAGCGACATCACTGTCTACCCTACATCTGAGGGTATAACATTAATGGCAATAGATATCAAGCTGTTGGGAAGAAAGCAAAAGCTAGACTGTGGTCGGATTAACATTTGATTGCCTAAACAGTAAGCTTTGAAAGCATGGGAAAATTTGCCTAGTGAGCAAGCTGGATTTTTTTAAAAAACATAAAGCCTGCCAAACTCCTAAACCTAAGGGGAAAAAAGAGCTTGTGGAGAAATTTAATTAAAGTAAACGGAGAAATCTCCCCTCCTCCTTCTGAAAAGGACTTAAATATGTGATTTTAACTCTATGTTCATACTGTGTCTTTTTTTTTTAACTAAAAAAAAGAAAAAAGTTAAGCATGAAACTTTCACAAATGTTTTCTAGTTTCCAAGCCCTGTTTCATCTTCTTTGCCTATTATGGTGAAGAGGAGAAAACCTCTTCTAGTGAATACTGGCCCGTATTGATCCACAAGACCTAGTGTTTTTCATAAATATGCACATGCACCGTGTTTTCTCAGTTTAGTCTGTTTTGGAGGCAATATGAAGTTTGTTCCCACTCTTTGCTGTATGGATACAGTCTACTGAAGTGACTGTACTAAGGATGCCCTCTACTGAGAAAAAAGGATAGAAGTCTAAATATTAGAGCTGCAGAGAATCTTCATTAGTTAGTACAAGAAACAAAAGACTGTTTTCAGGAGGAGAGAACATTGAGCTTTATTTTTCGATTTGAAAATGATAATTGTGTAGATATGACCACAGAATTATAGGTTAAATCTATACTAGTAAATTAAACTGGGCCAGGGAATATTCCTGAACAATTCTTACCATTTACAGTGTTCAAGTGCTAGAAGAATCTCCACAAAACACTCTGACATAGTTAGCAGCCTCCAAAACAATTTCTGCGCATGACTTAGCAGTTGTCACAGGGTCAATGTCCCTTACGAGTAGGGTGGAGTTGGCCACCTTGCTTTGGGTGGCAAAGGAGTTTAATACTGTAGATACATACTGCTGTTTAATAGCTAGCATCATGCCAGAAAAATTATCCTAAGACATACTTAGCAGTATAGATGTGGCCTTAGAAAACAGGGACAGAAGGAGCATGATAAGATCTTCTGCTTCTTGAAGTGGGGCTGACCATGCATGGAAAATGCTCAGTGCTTCTGACAGGTGTTTGTTCTGTCCTCAGAAATCTTCAGGAACAGAGATCCATTGGCAGATAATTAACTGATAACCATAGTTGATTTTCTTTTTTGTAGCTACCATTTAATTATTTGGGATGAATACATGGTTTCAGCCTTTTCTTATTAACATTAAAAATACTCAGTTATTTGAAAGTTTCTTGTTTGTCATTGTTTCCAGATCTCTAATATCACATGCACATATATCAACACACTGAAAAGTAGAACATAAGAAAATTCAGACAGTAAATCGACCACTTCAGTGGTCACTAAACCATTTCTTAGCTCATACCCTTGTACCTTCTAATAATAATGCTAAGAAATTAAAATAGGCAAATAAACATATGGCTTCAGACTGTAAGAAAAACGATAGAGTCTGTTCTGCACCTAGTTTCACACTCCTCAACCCTGTCATGAACATTAATAATGATATTTATGATACCTTCACCAGGATGAGACCTTCTTTTGCAAATATACTGTAGGACTTATTCTCTGTAAGGTTTACTTATTATTGTTATGTTATTTTTAGTCATAGCTACCCTGCTTCTTGCAGACAGGAGAGATTGAGGAATATTCACCTCCTTTACCTGAAGAGTCTGAAAGGCAGATTTCTAAGACTGCCTCTGTTTTGTCAATGTAAAGACACATAAATCATGAGGTTGAGTCATCTCATCCAAAACCAGACATCTAATAGAGATATGATGGGTATTTTCTCAAGATACCAGTTTCTTTCCACTGACAACAGAATTAGTCCAAGATTACTAACTCCTATGGAAATATCTTAGAGACAAGTGCTAAAACAAGACCTAGAGAAGGAAGGATGATCTCTCATGATTGTTCATGAACAATTGCTAAAAAGTCCATCATCAAATCCTGAATGCTTGAAAACTACAACTCCTGTGAGGTGTTCGTGTGATAAATATTACAGGTCTAAACAGAATCAGATAGCTGGGGGTGATTTTGCTCTTGGTTATGTGTTTTCATGATGTGGTGTTTTCAGTGAGCACATAGTGTGCGGACATTTATGGGACATCACTAAATGTTCTGTATGCTGAGCAAGGGGATCTGATGACCACGATATTTGTGTTCAGAAGAGTGTCCTGAGGGAAAAGCAAATATTCTGTCTACATGGTTTTCTTACTACAATGCACAGGATGACATACTTGTAAGACACTACCAACCATTTAGGAACACGCTTTCAAAAGTGACAGGTTTCATTGAGACTATTGTTAGAGAAGTGTCCAAAATTTGCCTGCCTACATTTTATCATCCTTTTAGCTATGAATTAGAGACAGATATAACTGTTCTTGTCCATTATAAGAGCCCTTTTCTTGGAGCCTGGGCATCTTCTACAGTAATAAGGAAAATATTTGTAATGGAAAGAAAAAGCATTTGTTTTTTGTTTGTTTGTTTGTTTTTGTTCTTGTTCTTGGGTTTTTTTTTTTTTTTTGGTTGATTGGTTTTTGTTTTGCCAGAAGGAATGCAATACAAGGAAAATTATTTTTCAAATTATGTTACCCACATGTATTTAGCAAATTTTCTCCACCCAATCGAAAGGAAGGCCTGTTTTATTACCAATTTCTGGGTCAAAAGATGTGTCCTTTAAAGTGGGAGGAGGGAGCCCACCAGCGTTTTTTCACTGACACAGTCTGGGCACTCTCCTGATTCAACCAAGTCTCCTCCCTTTCCAAGTGTCTTTGAGGTTTTTCCATGTCTTTGATCCCAGAAGAGATGTAGCCAGACAGGCAAATGCTTCCCATCACTCGATGGCCTAGCCATTGTTATCTGAACTCCTTTGAAGCTGGGAACCTGCAGCCCTTATCTGAGACCATTGTCTCACCTTTCCTGTTAAGTTCTGCAGCCATTCCTTTCACAGTTTCCTTTGACTTCACTTCGCATTCAGCCAGGCACAACTAGGAAAGAAAGCAGAACCACACAGAATCTCTAAAGATCACACAGATAGTTTTCTAGCAATGTCAGAGAAGCAATTTCAGGGGATAGAGGATCATATATATGTATGTATATATATGTATATATAAATCTCTCTATATATATGCCTCAAGAGAATCTGTCTAAAATATGATTTTAGAAAGTGATTTCTTTCTGACTATTACAAATCACACAGGGTACGTTAGATAACATTCCCTGATTTCACCCTCTTTTGAATGGAATGTGCACCTGGAAGCAGCAATACAATGATGTGAGACTGCAGGTCTTCAGAGGCTGAGGCATCATCTCACTAGGATCATTGGTGACAAGGAGCCAGTAGATAAATATCAGTCATTTGGAATTATTTCAGTGGAAGGATATTGTGCAATCTAAAAGCTAGAAGTCTAAAAACATAAATTAATTCAACACTGTGTTCACACTTGCACTGCATGACTTTTTTCTGTATTGACATACAAACTTTGTGACATAGAAATCTTTACCATTCTTGAATAAAGTTATTTAAATGATGAGACAGCAAGGGAGCATCAAGATGTGAGTAGAGATCTTGCATGGAATATTCTCAAAATAATTAACGAAGTGCCTAAATTAGGACATTAGGGTGCCTTGCATTGCCCTGTAGCCAATGAAGAGAGACAGAGAGAGAGGATCTCAAAAAATGTATCCAGAAAACTTCTCTCAAAAGTAGTTTTTTGCTGTAGTGATAACCAAAAAAATACAGGTAGGACAATATTTGAAGAAAAATGTAGTATCTTTTGTTTGATCAGATGATGTGGGTGGAAGAATTAGATAAACTTTTAGGTACAGAAATCTTTCTTCAGGATGGAAAGAGAAGCAACAAAAGCTTTGATATTTATGTCTCAAATTGGAATCGAATAATATATCCTTTGTTAAAAAAATTCAGGGTGTATTAATACAAGTTTTTGATATACAAAGGAGGGAATTATCAAAATGAATTGAACCAAAAGGGGAGGCATTCTTAAGAAAATCTAGTATCAGATAAATAACAGAAGAAGTGGACATAATTGCTGGATAATTTTACTTTGTCTCAGTAGCTGTCAATCCTATCTTTACGGCTTCATATAACAGTAAAAATAAAAAAGGCTTTTTAATAATCTTTTGATGTACTAGTACTTTTCTAGTAAAAGTTGTGGTCTCAGCTTTTTCTAGTTAGGAATGGAACATATTCAGAGAAAAAAACAGTCATCTCAGAAAAGAACTGAATGAATATTCTTTTTTTTTTTTTCAGAAAAATGCCCCACCCCTAAAAAAAAATTTAAAAAAAAAAATGGGAAAGTGAGAATAATTTCAAAAGAACCAGATAGTCAAATTAAAACTTTTTTTTGCAAAACAATCAACCAAGCTTTTGACAGAAGATTTTTGGATCAATGTAAAGTACTTAATTCCCAACTAAAGATATTATTTAATTTGTAGTTTAATTAATTTCCCATCCCTTTTTAACTTCTTAATCTTTTTTCTTGTTTTGGTGGTGGTGGCAATGTTTTTAATTTAGGTCACCACTATAAAGGAAAATATCACTTCAAAATGAAAAGTCAGGAAGTTCAAATATGTCAAAAACCGATAAGCTGATAGACTGGGACCACTGTTTAACATGATAACTAGTACTGTGTGATTGTTTATCTTCTTTTTAGTTCATCTGTTTTGATCTCATGTCAACAGTCTCTTGCTATCTCTGTGAGGAAGAACAGGCTTTTACGCCATGTTTCTAGAAAAAAAACTTGTCTTAAAATATCCTGATGTATGTGTAAGCCTCTTTGAAATTACAGCCGTGCATATGAATAAAGCTTCTGGGCTTTCAGTGGAGCTTTTCTGGTTGAACAGAGGTGATTATTCAAAAGTGAAATATTTCTCAGAAATGATATGAGGCTGACAAAATTTAGAAGCACACTTAGGTTTCAGAATGTGATGATTCTGAAAGTTTCCATCCAGAATCTGACTGCTTGGTTTCCTGTCATTTCACTTGCTTTGCTGATAGGCTACAAAGTGCACTGCTGATGAGCTGAGCCTGAAAGCTGCCAACCCTTCAACAGCTCATATGGTAGGTAAATATACTATATGGTTAAATGCATTATTCCCAGGGAGTGCTGTATGATAAAAATGCTGCAAGTAGCTTATATCCACACAGTTCAGCTTTAGCCCTCCTGGAGAAGACTATGTCCTCTTGTTACATGTCCCTAAGTTAATTCTGAGCCCCTTGAGCTTGCCTATGTCCCTAAAACACAACACGCTATACACATACTCACCAATAAGCCAAGAAAATACCTGACACATATGAGAAAAGCTAGGATTGCAATGAAGCATATATTTTGCAAAACTATCCAAATGCTAACAGGACATTCATTGCTTGGACAACAAAGATGGCAACAGCAGTGTTAGCTTAAATGGCCTTTCCTAAGCGGAGCATTTGCTTAAGTCATAAGAGAATATCAGAAGATCTTGAAAGAAAATGGAATATCGCTCATTTTTAAGGTGGGTAGGTACGTGGGCTAATATAAATTCAGAGACAATGACAATACTTCTGTAGTTAGTACTGTAAGAAAAGACCAGACTGAAGAAATAAAACAGGCATCTTTCAAGGCTGGGTCTATACCCATTACAGGAATACGCACAATAAATGTAAATAACACATTTGGAAAGCAACCATTCATTACACTGTGAAAGAAAGTTCCTATCAGTTTGGTGTACAGTAAAATCACAACTATATATGATCATACTTGAGTTTCTGTACTCACTAGTGTAAAGGTTCCTTTTGTACAAAATTAGGGGAAGATAATTTTCCTTGTATTGCATTCCTTCTGGCAAAATAAAAACCAATCAACCAAAAAAAAAAACAAAACCAACTTCTCTACAAATCAGAAAGTAAAGTTAAAAAGAATCACTGTAGGGAGAAATAATAGACACATTCACTAGTATAGAGACAGAACAATCAATAAATGTAGAAAAAAAATAGAATATGCTCTCTGCAGAGTAAATTTTTTGAGAGATGTCATTGACATCAGTTTTCTACCTTTGGAGACACAGCAGCAGGTTTGTCTTTATTTGACGCTCTGTTTTGGAAGAATAAGTCACCATCTAGCTTGTATTTGGTAACAAGTTTTCTCAATGAAAATGAGTAAATGTTTTGATGGTAAGGAGGCTACTAAGGTGTACATAAATAGTGTTTTTGTCCAAGGAAGGATGATTGATGACCACAACCAAGGAATCTGAGCAGTTTCAGAATGAGCCAAAGATGTTTTGCTAAACAGAATTAACATTTCATAATAAACAAGATAGAAATTCTGTCAAATAAAACTAACAACTGGGTGAAAGAAATCGGATCACAGTAAGGTCAGGACTATCATGGCCTACTTGGCTGTACAGATGAGGAAAATATATGAGAGAGAAGCCATTACAATGCAAAATTGGGAATAAGATACAAACCATGGAACATTATTGAAAAGGAACAAAATTTAGTGTAGGATCCTGACGCCTCACTTGTACATAGGTGCCTCCATGATGAGTGTAGTTCTGAGACAGAAGGAAAAGCAGAAGTGAAAATCAGTGATTTATGGATGCAAAAACTAAGTGCCCAAAAGATGAATGATTTTGCTCATGGTGTTGTGTTAAATGTTCATGACTTTGTCTGGGAAGGCCACAGACAGATGAAGCAGCCATGGATGGGACTCAGAAAATATTCCTAAGAACACAGAGAGATTTTTTTTCAGTTTCATATGTATGATTTGAAAATTAGTACCTTACAAATGTTAATGGAACAATATATATTACTGAACAAAACTGCACTAGACTAGATTTTACAGTGAGAACACACACATATTAATCAGATAATACCAAAAACAGAAAAAAAAAAAAAAAAGATTTTTCTAACCTCCAATAAAAACAGTTAGAGGCAACCCTGCAGAAAGTAATTGGCTATGCCTCTGCTGCTAGAAACACACACACACAAAGCAGAAACAGAAAGAGATTCCCTGGCTTTTAAGACACATGGCAAGGACTTTGTAGCATCCTTGGTGTTCAACATGTGTCCCGGCAAGCATCATGGCCCCCTTGTAAAAGCTGGCCTTGATCTTATCTACTAAGTGTAGTATTCCCTCAGCCCTGAATCATGATGACTATTCTGTGTGTTTATTTCAGTCTGCAATGTCTGAAGACTGAAGGCATTTTCAAAGTCACCATAGTGTGTTTTTTTTTTACAAAATTAATTCAAAGGTATGTGGTGCATGGCCTGTGATGTGGTATGAGGGCATGTGGGTGTTTCTTTGGATGCAAAAACAGGTGGAATAAAATGAGATGTCTGTAGAGAGCTAGTGGATGCTAGACATTGTACAGCCTCATCTGTAACACCTTTCAGAAATAAGTTCTAGAGTGAACTATCACCCAACCACCTAGGAGGATTGACTTTGGTAGAACTAGCAGTGGATATTTTTTACTTCAACTTCAGTAAGGCTTTGACATCATCTCACATAACATTCTCATAGACAGACTGACAAAGTACAGGTCAAATAAGTGTACAGTAAATTGGACTGAAATCTGGCAGAATAGATCTGGTCAGAGGATTATGATCATTGGCACAAAGTCCAGTTGGAGACAGGTCACAAGTGATGTACCCTAGGAGTCAATATTGGTACTAGTACTGACCTGACACTGGGATAGACTGCACCTTCAGAGAGCTCACAGATGAAAAAAAACAATTAATGAACTAAAACCACAAAAAAAAAAAATTATAAGAGGCTGATACACTGAATGGGTATGCTGCCACTCAGGGGTACCCTGACAGGCTGGAGAACTGGACAGAAAAGTATCTCATGGCATTCAATAAAGGGAAATGCTAAGTCTTATGTCTGGAGAGGATTAACCGCAAGCATCAATAGTCTGAGGGCCAACTGGTTGGAAAGCAGCTTTGCTGAGAACCTCAGGTTGCTAGTGGACACAACTGACAGTGAGCTAGCAATGTGCTCTTGCAGCAAAGAGGCAGACAGCCTCCTGGGCTGTATTAGAAAGTGTAGCCACTGGGTCAAGGGCAGTGATCCCCACTCAGCACTGGTGAGGCTGTATCTACAGTACTGTGTCCATTTCTGGGCTACACAGTACAAGATGCATATGGACATACTGGAGAGAGCCCAACATAGGTCCATGAAGATGATGAAGGCACTGGAGCACCTCTACTGTGAGGAAAGGCTGATAAAGCTGGGGATGATAAGCCTGGAGAAGAGAAGGCTGGGGGGGAATCATCAATGCATATAAAAATACACTTGGATATATTGATGAAGAGGCAGACAGACTCTTCTCAATAGTGCACAGTGACAGCACGAGAGGCAATAGGCACACGTTACAACACGTGAAACTCCATCTGAAAGCAAAATAACATTTTTTTTTTTATTAATTATTTTGCTTTGAAGCTGGTAAAATGCTGGCTTAGGTTGCCCAGAAAGGTTGTGGAATCCCCATCCTTGGAGATATTCAAAGCCTGACTGGACATGGTCCTGGGTAACCTGCTCTAGGTGATGCTACTTGAACAGAGTGGGTGGACTAGAAGATTTCAAAACTCACCTGCAACCTAAACCACTCTCTGATTCTGTGATGCTTCAAAATGACACGGAGTCAGACAGGAAGTGAACTAGCAGTTAACTGTGTGGACAGTCAGGAGTCCAGTGCTTGAGCTAACCATCATTTTCTTCGCAATGTGGGTGAACGCATTTTACAAGCAGACTTTCTTAACATTCCAGAAAGGAGGGACATGAATGTCAGTGAGATAATTGCCTAGTAAGGTACATAAAGGCAGCGGCTCAAACAAGTTCAGACAACTGAGCCCTCAAACATGACATAACTTGAATTAATTCAACAACTGCTAACTAGAAAAAATTATGACTGATGGGAAAACTATGCTACAGCACACAGTACATCAAGTCACATCTAAACAGCAGACAGATGTTTGCCATGAGGTGTCTTGGTGCATTGGTCATGTAGACTAGGGGAATGCACATGGCTTCACCATGTGCGCAGGTTTCCCTTGCAGAATCAGGCTGTACCGGGAGTAACATGCACACCTCAATTTGCCCCTCATGAACAGCACAGACGAAAAATGACAGGTATCTGAACTCTGAAGCTGGGAAGCTGCCCTTTTTGAGACATGCCTTCTGAGATTACTGGAACAGAGTGAGTTGGCAACAGTTGTTATGCGATATAGAGGCTTATTTTACCCCTGAGCGATCAGTGAGGAATCAGGGACTGCAGGGAACATATATCTGCTAGATTCCTCAAGACTGCATGTATCATCATCTGCTGGACATGAGTGGTTCCATCTACACCATTGCTCCTGCCAGTCCAGACCATCTGGAACCAGAATTTGTTTGTGGCCACCACGTTTCTTTCTGCCACAAGGGTTATGTGATGTTATGTGACACAAAGATGTGTGCCACAAAAATGTCTGCTGACCACTGCACATTCAGAAATCAAGAGCTCACAAGGAACTCAGTCTATAAGCCCTCCTTTTTACTCCATTCATTCACTTATTTTCCAGATGGATTTCCCAGTAAGAGTGATGGAGTTCCCCTGTTAACCTGGCTCTTTGGTCTGTGCTTCCTATCTAGTCAGTGAATGTGTCCAGAGTCCAAGCCCAGACACACCATAGGCTGCACCTTGTCCCAGAGTGGATGCAGAAAGGGAATCCTGGTCATTTAAAATTTTTTTGAACTCTTGGTGATAATTGATAGCTATTAGTATTACCATGTTTCACTAGGTGTATTCACAGTGAGGGAGCAGGGATTTAGGAAATAAATTTATAAGACCAGAGGCTTCATCATTTCCTTTGATGATGGGACAACTTGCAAACCATTCTCACTCAGGAGTGACCAATTCACTTTCATGGTACATTATTCTCAGGCTAGTGAATCTGAATTTTATTTATATGGCTGTACTCTGTACTATTTAAGTGTGTCCTATCCCATTGACTAAATATCCAGTTAAAGTTTTCATATTCACTGAATTTTTTAATGAGCAGTGAATTTGAAAGGTCCCAAGCTTCTTCCTGTGACCAAAGACCCATGACCTCTTTTTTTTTCTTTCTTTTTTTTCTTTTTTTTTCTTTTTTTTGTTTTTTTTTCTTTTTTTTTTTTCTTTTTTTTCCAGAATATCAGAAAGTTTTTAGTGGTCTTAGAAGAAAAACAGAAATATCTAAATTACTTGGTAATACCTGTTATCTTGCCAACCTAAGACTCACACTGTGAAGATATTACATTGAGCAAGTTGAAAACTTTTTTAAGAAGAGAGGTAGGCTCTATCTGTTTTCATCCATGCTGTTTGTAGGCAGAAAATGGTTCTGATTTTGTTTGATCTTTCTTTTCAAAATGCAATAAGGGGAAAATGAAATAATGGAAACTACTGTTCTTAAGATGCTGAAGGAATTTTCCTGAAATAAGTATACAATAAAGCTGAATGAAACAATAGCAAGATGGAAAATAGATTTAAGCTTCCAAAATGAAGAGAAGCATATTCACAAAGAGTTCACTGAATTGTACAGTCTGACTCCATCACTGTCAGAGTTAATCAATGTTACTACTATTTCTTTTTTGGGTTATCATAGCACAGAACAGAAAATGCTCTATGTATTTTAGACAGCAAGCACAACTAGGTAGTTATTAACCAGTGTTATTGTGTCTAAATCTGAGACAAAGATAAACAAATGTTTTAGAAAATTCCATGTTAGAACTGCTAGTGTGTAGACTTCAGTATAAAGTGTAATAACCAATCTGTAACAGGAGAAACCATGAGTATGTATATTTTTAAAGGTATAGGAATGTTTTAAATTCAGCCTGACTGGACTACATCAAAAATGCTCTATAAAGGATGTTATTCCTGTTATTTATTAACTCATAGTGTCAATGATTTATTTTAGACAGGCAGGCGAGATGCTATATTTCAGGGCATAACAAATGAAAAGTTTAGTTCATGACAAATTATGTTCTTTTTCCAGCAAAATTGTCTGACTGTAAGAATTACTAAAGTATGTTTTTGAAAATCACTTTTGTGAGGCTAATTTTCTGAGGCAAAAGAAAAGAGAAGAATAGAAAAAGAAAATGGAAGTTGAGCTAAAAAAAAAAAAACAACACTACTATCTGTAATATAGTTTTAATGTAAATATTTTAAATATTAAACTTTTGATCATAAAAGATTGTTTTGTACCTTCTAACCAAACTGAAAGAAAGGCAAAGGAAACAGTCTGAAATTTCACTGCTTAGTATGAAATAGATCAAAATGCATGCCCGTGTGAACAGTAAATGTGTTGAACAGGGAATTCTAGAGGTTCAGTTCTGATTTATTTTTTTTTAACTAACTTTTTAAATAGAAATAAACATTTGAACCATGGGTTTACCTTTCTTATTTTAATTTATTTTCAGACAGCATGTCAAAATCAGTGCAGTGCAAGAGTATCTGATCAAAACAGTAATCAGAGAATCAGACTTCATTCATTAGTTGTATTTTAAAGAATTCTGCAAACCAAAGGCACTTCCTAGAGACTATTTTATATTTCTGTGATCAAAACCAAAATTTTAAGCAAGCAAACAGTATTGTTGACATTGGAGCCTAATAAGGAGGCTTGCAAAACCATTAATGATAATTAATGCTAGAACCAATGTGTATGAGACAAACCATTCTAAATACAGTCTCAGAAAGCACCTTCAGCAACAGTTCAGTTTCTTATATAAATACAGTATAAGAGAAGTAACCACTTTGTACTTGGTGCATTACTGCAAATGCATGAATGGGTGAAACAAAATATCCTAAAGTCTGTTTACAGAAACTTTTGAAACTTGACCAAGAATGTTATAATTTGGTCCTGTTTGTTTTAGAAGAGCAGGCATATTTCCTGACACTAAAATATGGAAGTTGAAGAGAACGTAATCCAATTTTCTTCCCCACATATGGTCATCCAACCTTCCCTGAGAAGTCTCTGTCAAAAAAATCTTGATAACTCTCCAAGAAACTCATTTACTGCACATTTAACTGCTGAACAAGATGATGGGGTGATGGCAACTGGAGGACTAGACCACCATCTGTGTCTGGTCAAGTAACCCAGATGCAGCCACCCTCACTGTATCAGATGATCAGGTTTGCCCCACAACCTTTTCATGAGACATGGTGGGAAAATCAGTGGCAGGTAGCTGATCTATACCATAGCATTTCTTAGGGAGAGAGGGAAGCTATAGGATGGCACTGCCACTAAGGACTGGACGATGTGTCAGGGAATGAGAGAGGGGAGCTGAAAGATTCCTGGGTGACCTTAGTCTTCTTCATCTTCACCCCTGATACAAGAACATCTGAAACAGTGGCAATCAACTGTGAGAGAGAGACCAATGTTGCATATGTATTCACATATACACATATACATATGCATACACACGCATACACACACACATATATGTAGGAGAGAAGAAAATGGGAAGAAAGAGCCTTCAGTGCCGTCTTGAACAGCTAATTTTTTGATCTTCCCCAATTCACCCTTATTTTCCCTTTGATGTTATCTCAATTTTTGTGTCTTTACACCTCAGTGTACCCCTCTTTCTGCCGCATACTTTTCACTATACTCTGTAACAAATGCAAAAGACAGTCTCAGAGGTACCAAAGAGGCTGGGAAATAAATATAGCCAAGCTGCCCTATGAGCCTATGTAATCATACATTATATCATTATTAGATATATCGTCTCTGATACAAAGGTTTGTATCTCTGAATTAACATAATATTTTTAATTCTTTTGCAGTTTTAGATGCAGAACAAGAATTACAAGGAGTACAGATTTAAAAATAAATACATCGATGATGTCCAAAGAGTACAGTGAATGCATTATTTCCTTAAGATAAAAAGTCTCTATTTAAATCATTACCAAGGCATGTTGTGATTGTCAATTGAATTTGACAAACCTGAATCATGCATTCATCTGTAACTATTTCTCTTTTGTCCTCTTTATCTGCTACAGAATTAGTGGTCAGAGTCAGTTCTGAAGGTGTCATTTATCATTTTGAGTATTTTCCTGTGAATCAGCCCTGCTTGACGAGTCTAGTCACTGGTTTGTCTTGTATATTCATTCATTCATTGGTTCGTTCGTTCATTAAGGTCAAAGAAACTATAGTCATATTCACATCCAGTTCATGCAATATTCAAATATTTGTGTTTAGGCCTCAATGCCTCAATGCTGTAATGTGATGGACAGCTGGTGTTTGATATAGAGTTCCACTGTTTACTGTGGGAAATAAAAAAGAAATGCACAATTTCTGAATGAGTTTTTTTTGTTTGGTTTGGTTTGTTTTTTTCCCTCATAAGGAGCTCACATGGACTAATCTACCTGCTGTTAGTTGGTGCAAATGGAAAGAAAGATCAGTTCCTACAGTTCTTTGTTCGTTACTGCAGTTTTTGCAATGTACTGTCATTGCAGAGGTTTCTTCTTTAAGCCTGCAGACAAATGCATCATATTCTTATTTGTGAATAGTTTGGTTGGTTTAGGATAAGAACACATACCAAATGATTCTCTTAGAGACAGTCTTGGCAAAAGAAAGTCATATGGAACTGCACTGCAGTTCAGGATTATTTAAACTGTGAATGGCTTTGTCTCTCTTTTGATCCGTTTACTCACATTCCTTATGAATGAACCAATGGATACTTTGTCAAAATTTATATTCAATTAATGTTCTTCACATCTTGCAAATGAAGGCAAACTTTTCTATTCCATCAGGTAAGTCCTAGACCATAGGAAATCAATACTCCACAATTCTTAATTTCAGCTTTAAACTATAGGGGAAAAGGTAACACTATCTGCATACCGAAAGAAAAGTATTCCCATGAGACCTGGAACTATTAAAGCCTGCATTTTTATGGGTATATGTTATGTTTGCAATTTACCTATTATGGGCATACATTCCCATCAACTTTTAAAACAAATCTTTTGGCAGCAACTTTTGAGTACTACATTAAAATATAGAAATTAGTTCACTGTAAGTGACCACGAACCCTGCAAATTTTCTTTATGATATCTTCTCTACTCAGGACAACAGAAAATTTCTATTAAAGAAAAAATAACAAAATTGTAGGAACAATTCTGTCCCAGATCATACTGAAAGTTCTTGACTTCCAGTCTCCTCTGTCCTATTGAAAACAAGAGTAAAGCATGTTTTTGTTATTTTTTTAAAAATAATTATTTGTCAGTTACCTATGAGCTGTGTTGCCTACCAGTTTAGCTATTGTTGATACTCTCCGGTGGCCCGATTTTTCTGCTATGCTCTATTTGTAGCTATCTGCAGCCATAAAAAGCTGATGGACATTGAAAACAAGTCAGCAAGACAGTTCTTTGCACATATTTTGTCCTGCCGTTTTGAAGACTTTCCCTTTACTCATAGAATCATAGAATCATTAAGGTTGGAAAAGACCTTCAAGATCAGTTGGTCCAACCATCACCCCACCACCAATGTCACCTTCTAAACCATGTCCCTAAGCACCATGTCCAAGCTTTCCTTGAACACCCCCAGGGACGGTGACTCCACCACCTCCCTGGGCAACCCGTCCCAATGTCTGACTGCTCTTTCTGAGAAGAAATGTCTCCTAATTTCCAACCTAAACCTCCCCTGGCACAACCTGAGGCCTTTCCCTCTAGTCCTATCACTAGTTACCTGTGAGAAGAGGCTGACCCCCACTTCCCCACAACTTCCTTTCAGGTAGTTGTAGTGAGCCATAAGGTCTCCCCTGAGCTTCCTCTTCTCCAGACTAAACAACCCCAGTTCCCTCAGTCGCTCCACACAGGACTTGTGTTCCAGGCCCTTCACCGCCTTCATAGCCCTTCTCTGGACATGCTTGAGGGCCTCAATGTCCTTCTGGTAGTGAGGGGCCCAAAGCTGAACACAGCACTCAAGGTGCAGCCTCACCAGAGCAGAGTACAGGGGGACGATCATCACTTCCCTGGTCCTGCTGGCTGCACTGTTCCTGATATATGCCAGGATGCCGTTGGCTTTCTTGGCCACCTTGGCACACTGCCAGCTCATGTTCAGGCGAGCATCAAATAATACACTTTAAGAGAGATGATATGTGCATATAATTGAATAATAATTAGAAACGGATTGTATCACAAGAGTATTTCTGCCAGTTGTCAAATTAATCACAAATATCCTTCCATATTGCTGAGCCTCATTTCAGAAACTAAACAGTTTTGAGCCAGAAAGTCATTCCAAAATTTATTTATTATTTTTTGTCCATATGCAAGCAGCTAAACCAGGAATGGATTTCTACAGCCAGACCAGCTGCAGTGTTGAGCTGAGCTCTTTCCTTCCAGGGCTCTTCCTTGTAACTCTGAGTTATGTGCACCCAGGAGTGGACTGTAAAAAGGAACAGACAGCCACTCTTTTTTTCCTTCCTTCAAATGCTGTGCCACACCATATGCTTAAAAGAACACAGCCAGACAGAGAAGCCCGTTGTACATAGACTAAGGATTCTGCAGACCAGAATAGTAGTTCTTTAACCTAAGTAGTTTAAACATTAAACTTCAGTAGTTCTTTAAAAGTGTCTTTCTCCATCTAGCATGATCCATCCTATACCTAGTACAGAGCTGATATAATAGACTAATGACGAAAATGACAAGGAGAAAAAGTAGACTGGTGTAAGTTCACTACAGATCCTGCCATCTGGTGACACCTCATTGGAGGCATAAGGTAAGAAATGAGAAATTATTGTGAACTTTCCATATTTCATAGAGCAGGGAGGATGTTTACTTCCACTTGGTGGCTGCATATCAGAACTTTCTCAATATCTGACCTGAAGCAAACAGACCACTTTATGACGACTTTGTCACCTCACTTTGGATTTATATGTAGTCTCTGTGGAGCCTGAGAAGCAAATGGATGTGAATAGTCTTGACCAACAGGTGAGCTAAACAAAGATGTTGCCAGAGCAGAAAGATAGCATTCCTCCTGTACAAATGTATGCACCATTCAGCAGAGGAGAGAACAGGACCATGAAAGTTGCGATGGAGAGTAGCATCTGGTTAAAGTTAAAACGGATGAAACAACGTTAATGAACAGGACTGAGAATGAGAAGAATGCAGGGGGAGCTATCTCAGAGAGGTTAAACAGTCCAGGGAAGGGAAGGGAAGGGAAGGGAAGGGAAGGGAAGGGAAGGGAAGGGAAGGGAAGGGAAGGGAAGGGAAGGGAAGGGAAGGGAAGGGAAGGGAAGGGAAGGGAAGGGAAGGGAAGGGAAGGGAAGGGAAGGGAAGGGAAGGGAAGGGAAGGGAAGGGAAGGGAAGGGAAGGGAAGGGAAGGGAAGGGAAGGGAAGGGAAGGGAAGGGAAGGGAAGGGAAGGGAAGGGAAGGGAAGGGAAGGGAAGGGAAGGGAAGGGAAGGGAAGGGAAGGGAAGGGAAGGGAAGGGAAGGGAAGGGAAGGGAAGGGAAGGGAAGGGAAGGGAAGGGAAGGGAAGGGAAGGGAAGGGAAGGGAAGGGAAGGGAAGGGAAGGGAAGGGAAGGGAAGGGAAGGGAAGGGAAGGGAAGGGAAGGGAAGGGAAGGGAAGGGAAGGGAAGGGAAGGGAAGGGAAGGGAAGGGAAGGGAAGGGAAGGGAAGATAGAGAGTAAATTTTTTATCTAGGAGTTTTCTTCCATTGAATGTCTGAATAGCTTGGAAAACATTGGAGAGTGGAAGGGCAAAGAGTGAACACCTACTATTCTGGTCCCTGCTCCCAAGACAGTTTTTCTTGTTTATCTACTAACAATCTAATATAAAAGGGATGCACTTTGCAGTTAGCTGGTTCTAGCTAGTCTCCAGTAGGAGCTCTAAGGGCTCCACATGCTCTATGGATGAAAGAAAGATGCTAAGTAGCATTTCTCTTCTGTTGTCAGTTTTCTGTCAGTGTGCTAACCACCCAGCATCGTCCTTCTTCTGTCAGCATGTTAGACACCAAGCTAATCAGCAACACACAAGCAGTGTCACTATGTCAAAGGAAACTAATCAGTGATTTGATGAAATCTCATTTTTCAGGTTGCTTTTTTTTTTTTTTTTTCCCCTGAGGGATTTGGGCATCATTTGAGCTCCTGTCTTCCTCAGCTTGAATCAGAAACTACTTTGGATGACAGATAGGCACCCATTTCCTAGCAACAGCAATCTGAGCATTTACAGGTGAATAAAATCAAGTTACCTCAGAGAGGTTTTAACTAGGTAGTTGGCTTAGTGAATTTTGGTGCATACAGAATTAAGCAAGACAAGAAATGGAGTAGTTTTGGGGAATCTAAGTCTTAGCATAAGCAGGATTTGCAGACTGGATCCCTCTGAATATTTTTTTCCTGTGATATGGTTAAATGAAGAAACTCAAAAATCTACAGAAGAAGCCTGATTTCATTGTTCTTCCACCTCCTATATTTCCTTAACAGAGAAGCTTTTGAGCTTAGAAATGCCTATGAAAATGCCTAAATACATTTTCTGTAGCTGCATTTAACCACCAAATCTTGACAGCTTGAATCTATAGCAATCAATTAGAATGTAGCCAGTACAATTGTATACCCTTCCCCATAATCATGAACCAGTGATTATTTCAGTTATATTTTACACTGTGACTCTATTTCCCATTAGCATTACCTTGGAACTAGACAACATCATTCACCTTATATGACACAATTTAGTACTGTTGCAATAGCTGATAACACGCAAGAGAGGAAGGAAGGGAGGGGAGGAGGGGGAGAAAGACATGCCAGGGAATAAGCAGCAAGTGCTTGCACAAACCTTTCTTTCAGTTCAAGTATGTAAAGTGAGATAAATGGTCAAACTGCAGACATACTGCATGCAGTGGGAGCCAAAAGCTGCTCCCTGGATTGGCAGCTCCAGAAGCCATCAGCACCGGATCCTCTCAGCAATTACCAGCTCGGAAATGTCCTTCCATTGATTGTGATGGACGTAAACCAGCTGTGTTTCAATAGCGAGAGAACAGAGAGAGGAAGAGCCAGACGGCAGGACACAAACAGTACCGAACACTGGGACCAGCTGCAGCCTGCAGGTCACACTTCCATGTCAACAAAAAATGTTATTTAATATTTGCCAAACACTGAAGTAATTCATCACAAGGTATAAGTGGATCTATAATGTCTGAAATCACCCGTTGAAGATTAACTGGATGTATCACGTTTCCAGTGCAGTGACCTAAATGGGAAACAAAACAGTCTGAACCTTGTAGGCACGGCACTTATTCACTCCCTGCAGTAGCAGGGTTCCCATGCTGGTCAGCCTTACCCATGTAGTTTAGGAAATCCTTGTGCCAGAATATTTGTGAGCACAAAGGACAGTGCTAAAACAGGACAGTGCCAGACTGTCAAACCCAGCTAATGTGAGAGTCTGATCAAATGTATGCAGCTGCCTTCATCTAATCTAGAGCCTGTATAAGACAAAATTACTGTGAATCACTGAGAGCGGAAGAGGTTGATTATTGTTTAAACATAGAGATAAGCTGGCAATAAACTGCTCATTGCTGGAGGGTGCCTCTAAAAATATCTGTTTTCCCCTGCAGATGTTCTTCAAATGGACTCCAGGCTTCCTGCCTGTAAAAGGTGGCACTTCCAAGAGAAGTTGCGTCACAGCAAGCTGCCGACACTGAAATATGGTGCTTGGTTTGAACCCCTTCAAGTTTTTACAACAAAACAAAGAAAAGCCTTTGAAACACAGAATGGAGGGAAGTCCCACAAGAACTTCATAGAGAGAAGAATTATCACACATATCCCAAAGTGGATACAAGAAAAAAAGAAAAAAAGAAAAAAAAAAGAGAAGTGGCTTGTAATTTGTTTTATTATGTTTTAGTACATCTGCCTGAATCTATAACTGCATCTAACAAGAGAATAAATGTTAATTCAATCCAAAGAGTCATCCAACAACTGTAATGACTAACATTTCTGTTCGCTGACCTCTGTCTGTCCGCACCCCAGTTGGACTCTGGTACTGCTAGACGTTGCCTCAGGTAGAAAGCAATGCTCAGGTAGTGACTATGGAGCAACGCACTTCTGGCAGGGGCTGCAATACTGCCCCTTGTATTGCCCCTTTGGAACTGCAATTTCCTATTGCAGGCATCAAGAAGCAGTAAGCTAACACGTTATGTACATTCTTGTAGTTATTATAACTAACCCATAGAGTGCTTCTACAATATAGTATTTCACAGGATTTCCTCAATAATTTCTTCAGGATCTACTCAGGACTGTTGTGCAAAAGCCATAAGTATGCCTCTAGAGAACTGAGTAATTATAAGAGGTTTTAAATAACACAATTAAGTATTTAAAATAATAAAACATATCAAGGTCACACAGTGATGAGAAAGTACAACATGAAATGTTCTCCTTATTGCCATAACAGTCTTCCTGGAACTCTGCAGAGCTCATTACATCAGCTTTCCAGAGAAGCTTTCTGCACATCATAAAAGGCAGCACTCAAATCCTTTTTTTTATTCTTTTTTTTCTTTTTTTTTTTTCTGACCCCTGAGGCATGGGTTCAATGCTGCAGCTGTGTGAGACTCAAGCTCAACCTCTTTCACACTTTGAGGGTGTAGGTCCTGACCCTGCAGGCCCAGGCCCAGTTCTTCTTCAAAGATGGAGGCCAATGAGGTTTTGTACCCAGATGCCCACCCGCTAATTCACCCTATTCCACTTGTCTTCTCTGCCATCTTCCACTCCTACTATCCTTCTGCAAAATCCCAATGCCAACCCTTATCTTATCTACACCACCCCACTAGTTCCACATTCTGTTTACCAGTTCTAGAGCATATCATGAATTTCCTTAATATTTTTTTCTTAAAAGTTACATTTTTACTTGAAAAGCCATAAGTCAAATGCTACATTAAAAGATTTAGAGATTATCCAAGATGCTAATATTTGCAATTAGAAGATAATTTTTTTAACATATGAATACTTAACAAGGTAGTGAATTTCACAGGTCATCATTCACAAGTCTTTAATTAACCTGCAAAATTAACAAATGTTGCTATTTCACACAGTCAGTGTAGATCCCAAGGCACCACTTCATCCATCCATTCCCCTCTCTCTAGTCATTCTCCAGTACCAGAGTCAACAGTATTTTTGCTTGAAGCACTGCAGATGCATGACCCTACAATTCTTCATGGAAACACTGATTAAATGCAGAACTTATATACTGCAGTACCAGTTTTTCCATTAGACTGCAGTCATGGGATTCATCAGCACTACTGCAGGTGTCCAAAAATTAGATGGACAAGTCTGAATTCAGTAAACAAAGAGACAAAAAAAAAAGTCAACATATAAGCAGAAATTTCATCTGATGCCCAATATTATTTTTTTTTCAGAATGTTCCTTCAGTATTTTTTTAAATGTTCTCTTACCACTGAGAATAAAGTTCAGTGCTGACAATTTGGAAGTCTGGTATAGCTTTTGCTTCCATATAGATCCAGTCCGTAGTGCTGGAAAAACATTGCCAGAACCATTTGTTAAGACTGAAGAAGGAGAAGAACATGCCTATTCTGGTTTACTTTTTCACTGTTTTAAAATTATTTTTAAGACCTCTCTCATTTTTCCAAGAGCAGCACCAAGGCTTGTCAATACACATCTCTCTGAAACTGAAAGCCTAACAAGCAAGAACTGATGGATATACAGCCAGTAAAATTTCACCTTCCTGTCTGATAAAATTCCATCTTTCAACAGCTTTCTTAAGAGTTAATTTTACACTGGAGTAATGGAGAGGTGGAGAGGAACATTCCCTGCTACATGAAAAGAAAAGAAAAGAAAAGAAAAGAAAAGAAAAGAAAAGAAAAGAAAAGAAAAGAAAAGAAAAGAAAAGAAAAGAAAAGAAAAGAAAAGAAAAGAAAAGAAAAGAAAAGAAAAGAAAAGAAAAGAAAAGAAAAGAAAAGAAAAGAAAAGAAAAGAAAAGAAAAGAAAAGAAAAGAAAAGAAAAGAAAAGAAAAGAAAAGAAAAGAAAAGAAAAGAAAAGAAAAGAAAAGAAAAGAAAAGAAAAGAAAAGAAAAGGAAAAGAAAAGAAAAGAAAAGAAAAGAAAAGAAAAGAAAAGAAAAGAAAAGAAAAGAAAAAAGAATTTATGCAGTATGCATAACAATAACAATATGGCTATTGTTACTTTGATTTCATGTAAAAGTAAAAGAAGCAAGACCTTTTTTTTTTCTTAGAAGCAGTCAGTGTATTACAGCATCTCTGTGCTACCCATCATACATAGTAACACCCTTTCAGGGTACTGTAGCTGTCTAGCTGTGTTCAACAGAAGCCAGTTTAGCCACAGCACAGGCAGCTTGTGCCCCAGAAGTCAGATATATTAGTTAATAAGTGAAGGGGTGAAGCAACAAGCCTGACAAGAAACTTCCGAATGATGTCATCAGGACAAGGGCTCGTCTCAGCGTGATCCCAGCAGGAGAAACCACTGGAGAGAGAGAGAAAACTCGCCGCATAACATGCAAGGCTTTGCTACAGCCGGACCTTTCAGCATAACAGACAGGAGCAGAGCAGGGAAGGACTTTGCCCTGCCTGGAGGAGATGTGAACTTCTGATCATTAATAAAAGAAGGATGACTGACAACTGATGAAATCAATTTCCTTTATCACAGCTGGTGGTCTCACAATTAGCAAAGCTTTGGGCAATTACAGGATTTAAATCTCTTCCCTTCTTGGTGTTGTGGGTTTGTTTAGGTATTACTTTACAGTACAGTATTACTCTAGCATTTGTGGGCTGAAGTGAATTTTCAGACCATGCGCTGAGGTCTCAGTCCTGCAAGCCTGTCAGACAAACAAAGTGGAGACTCTAATACCATGACTTCTGAGAGTGTAGTACTCACCCCATGAAATTAGTAGCAACTCAGAAAGAGGTAAGAAAATATGCCCTGGTAAAGTCTGTTTACAAGATTTGGGCCTGTCAGTCCTGTTCAAAGTCCACCCCCCACACACCCCTACACCTAAAGTTGATCTTGACTTGTCTTTTTTAGAAAGATGAATGGACAAACAAGTGATGTGTAATCCTAGGTGATTCATACATTTCAACACTAAAATAATATATAACATTATTTGTATTGTTTGCAATGGTGATATGTACCTACAACATTCAAATCAACTTAGAGGTATACTGTGCTGTGCACACAAGCAATAAAAGCCAGTCCCCCCACCCCTCATCACCTTATTAAGGAGTTTCTAATCAAAATAAACACAACAGACAAAAGGTGTGAAGAGAAACCACAAATACTATGTTGAAATGTCCTTGTTTGCAGTAAGCCAGAAGCTCAGCAGCAGGGAGGATACTGATGCCAAGTCTGTCCACACTCTTCCACCTGAACATACCCTTGCTCAGCTCCACCAAGAGCTTTTCCAAGATCTCCTACAATTGGAATTGAGAAGCCAGGCCTTTTCTTCAAAAACTGTTCAGCCTTCTTTCCTTCCTTTCAAAAGGTGTAGTGGAAGGAAGGAGTGTCCACTTCTATATAATAACACTATTTAGGGAGCACTTCTGGTTTGTGGGTAGTGGAAAAGAGCAGGAAGGAAAGCTCTGCCTTGCCTTCAACAGATTCCTTTCATGCCACTATCTGCAAAAACGGAAACACGGGTGGACTTAATTCATTAGGTGGGTAGTTTGGACTTGCTGAGTGGCAGAGGAATGAAGTGCTTAGTCGTCTTTCATTTAGGAATGTCTCTAGGAGCATCCAGGGCTGGGGAACCCCAGTGTGAAGCATTTCCAGCTGACCAGGCAGGTTGCTCCTCTGAGGCTAACCTGGCTGACTCGCCACATTGGAAGCGCCCATGCTAGGTTATGCAGAGCCTCCAAACACCTATGTTTGCTCATGAATCTGCACCTCTTGGTCCTCATGGGAAAGATGGGAATAAAGGGCTTCCTTGTTCCACAGGGTGTTGGGAATGCAAATATGTGAAAGACGTGCAAGGCTCAGATTCCATACTGAGGGAATCATCCTTTTGTCCCACAAGCATTATATTTTAGCAAGAAATGCCCACGATTAACTTTAAGACGGGGTCTTTTCAAAGTGGCAAAATGTGTGTCCGAACACATTTTAGGAGAAAACTCGGCATGCATTAACCTCTAAAAAAGCCAGATTCTTCTCTGCGCTGAGTTTTTAAAACTTTCTCAAAAAAACAATAACCTGCCCTTCCACCCCCCCGGATCTCTTACCCAGAGTCTCCGTCATGTGCCTAACTGAAGTGTTGTGTTATGATTGCCATAGAAACAGCAATCCAACAGCTGCCTTGACATTTTGTCTTCTGCTGCTTTTAAAATGCTTTCTTTTTGCCAAGAAAAACTTTTCTCAATTATTTATTTTTTTTTTTCTTTGCTGAGCGCTGTTCATTCCACTTTTACAAAATAAACATTTAGAAAAAAAAAAACAGCGGAAACTGCCTTGGTTCTAACCACATATTTTTCTAATTGCTTTTATTCTTCTCTCAAGTCATTTTAAAGGTTTCTGAGGCTGTGCACTAAAAAGCTTACGCTTTATTTTGCAGATAAAGTGATGATTATGCACCACTGTGCAGAGCCACCGTGGATTGCCAGAAGACACCTCCAACCCCATGTGCAAGGGCAGCTGCGCAGCCCTACCCAGCCTCTCTAGACCGAGAGATGGAAACACTAACCTCCTCCTCACCCCCTGAGTCTGCTCAGATCTAACATTCCCACTTAGATTTCTCCCCATGTTGCTACTCACTCTCCACCCACCAATGCTTTCAGGTCCCAGCTCTATCTTACGCACTTTCCAAGGAGCTTTTCCTACTATTTCCACTTCTTTCTTCTTTTGAGGAGTTTAGGAGATAAGACAATATGCAATATGAGTAAACACACCTTTTCACTCTTGTCCTGAAAGGGGCAAGGTTGTGCGTAGTGAAGCAGGATTTTGGGGATGCCAAAGAGGATGCAGCCACAGAAGGCCACAATCCCCTGCTGGTGACCCAGCCAGTGTGTTCTAGCATCTGAGCTATGTTTCGTGTACAGACAGCGATAAACAAAGCACCACACAGATTTTAAGTATATACAAATGGGCTCTGCTAATTGATCTTTCATTTTACTAATTTCACAATTAAAAAATAAAAAATAACAAAAAGCCCACGAGTTTTTAATTATCTAAGCTAGTCATCCCTTTCTTTTCCAAAAGGAGAGAATGGCATAGTGTTCCTTCAATGCGGCAGCAGACAGGGAGGTGTGAGAAAGCACTTTCTCTGCAGCCTCTCAGAGCGCTCCCCCCAGGATTCTTTCCCATCCCAGCCTGTACTTGAGCATGGTTTCAGGTAGCCTGGTGCCAGGAAGGTGTGGGCTGGAGACGTGCTGGGGCATGGAGACACACACAGGACATATTGAAAAGAGATTGATTCAAAGCCTCAGTAGGCTGGATTGTCTACAGCTTGACCAAGGTGGGAGAGGCAGGATGCATGTGTGTGTTGAAGGGGTTTTGGCAATTGTAAAATAAGGTTAAAACTCAGACACATTTGGGCTGAGAAGATTTAGGGTTTAAAACGAGTAAAGGGGTGAGGGTGAAGGCACGGGCCTGACAGCTTCAAACTGCTTTTTAACTATTTTTCCTTTTTTAATTATTGGATAAGCTGACAAATTAAAATTAACAACCTTTATCTGAAATGCACGTATGTTTAACATGAGGAAGAAGGAAAACACCTTCAGAGGCAGTCAGCTTCCTGTCTTATGCTTTTGAAATCTAGCTGATGGCTCGCAGAACGGATCTTAAATATGTATATATATAATCCGCACAGCTAAAAGTCATCTATTTTAAAAGACAAGTGTTTGCTCACATGAGGAACATTGTACTCAAGAGTTCAGTCTTTGTGATCCATATGGATTTCATCAACTTGTTTGCCAGGAATTTAGGAAAAACAAACTTTATTCATGTTCCTTAGAGAAATGAATTCAGTTCGTGGTCTGTGCAAAAAGAAATACAGTTTGGGAACAAAAAAGCCCAGGGCATTCCTGGAACTGGAAGGTCAGAGAGCCAAAATAAGTGATCTACTTAATATGTGAAATGAGTGACTTGCAATGGCATCTTCATCAGCACTTGAAGTATGGGGTTTCAGCTTAGGAAGTGATTTCATGTCACATCCCATAAAGGGCCCCCAAATGTGAAGTGTTTTCCCAAGCCGCCCTCTAAGCCAGGCACTCCTGTTGCTCTGAGAATAGCATTAGTTCCTAATATTGGATTCCCATTTCTGCTCTTCCTCTGGCTTGAGAACCCCTAGAATCCCTTTTTTTTTTTTTTTTTTGGGCAGTCCTTCATCTGGACTGCATGTGCCTTGTACATTGGGTGTAGGACAGAAAAGGAGAACTGCCCTCTGAGCACAGACCCAAATCCTCGCCTTTCCCCCAGCCCAGTCCTCTGGTCAAAACACAAGCACCATGTCTCCTTGGCCTTTCTCTGTAGCACCACACAAGTTACAAATTACTCATTTTCCCTGGGATCTTTTTTTTTTTTTTTTTCTTTTCTACTTCCTGGTCTGCAATTAATTGGGAAAGGATGGTCCCCTTGTTCATTTGGATGAACATAAAATATTAGAGCTCGCCACTGCAATAATATAAGAAAAGAAGAGCTAACAAATACTAGAGGAAAGAGTCCCTGAAAGAAAGGAGGGAGCTGCCAAGACCAATGACTACATGACTTTGTTTACTGTCTTTCCTTTCTTTCATGAAACACATTTATACCAGGATCTGCAAGTGGAACATTCTTCCAAAAATGGATACCTACTGCTAGCTAAAATACACTTGATATGCCTATATGGAAATCTGAGGTTCTTCTTCTGCATCTTTGAGGGGGTTTACTTCCAGTGAATATACTTTTTTTCTAATTCATTACATTTTCCATGTCTCATAGTATTTATATAGAGAAAAAAATAATGATTTGTCTCATTTGATGTTAGATGTTTAGATATTTGGGGGGGGGGGAGGAAAATAAAAACCAACTTCAAATGAGAACCTTTTCAACTGTCTTAGACTTCCAACCTAAAGATGGGATGTATAATTGTCTAGAAGTACCTGAGGCCTGTTGCCTAACCTCTGGAAAGCTAAATTTAGGTGAAATAAGATCTACCCAAATTATTCTGTACTATGACTTAGTACATCATTTTTGAGTATATGAAAAATTTAGTTGCATAACCCTGAGTTTCATTTTACCAGTGATGATGAAAACCCATGTTCTTTTATACAATGTACTGGTGTTTTGTTTTCTTTATCAGAAAGAACAGGTTTTTTGTTTTGTTTTGTTTTTGTTTTTGAAGATGTGTTAACGTATATTGCTACTACAAATACAGGCATTTATCTCCAATGACACTTATGTTAAAAGTACAGTCTAATGCCAGAAATATATACTCTGATTCATTCTCAAAGCTAAAGTTAATAATTATGCAGGTTAATCTGTATGCTGCTCAATTTTAAATAGCCAGGTCTAAAAGTAATGCATTACAAATCTTTATGGTTGAGACATTATAATATGGTATCTCACTGACTTTTAAAAGGAAGCGTATTACTGCTCAGTGAAATGTTTGTTACATTGAATTAATGTTGCATTAGAGCCCTTTCAGTAAATCAAATGACATTACTCACTCATATAGCATTCTTGGCAAGCCTCAAAAAAACATTTTTAATACTTAGGAACTATGAGATAGAGCCAGACAGTGATCTGATGTTTAAAACGGGACTAGGCACCTTATTTCAAAATTGAAGTAGAGAAAAAAAATAATTGAGTGATTAGTTTTTTAAGCCTAAAGGCACTGCATTTGGTAAATATGCCTACGTACCCTGCATCCAGACCAAGGCAGAGAAATCGAGTCTTTTCTTCATGTGTAACTGTGAAAAGTAATGTGTGAAACCAGAATTATTCTTCAAACAATGTTGAGAAAAATATGCTTAGCTGACCTGTTCTGAGAAAATGAACCCGACTTTTTGCAGAGAGGCGCTGAACACACACAGCCTGCTGCTGTCACTTCAGGACGGGGAGGGAGGGACGCCCTGTCCCTGGCTGCAGAGACCTCAGCAGTGTTTCCTCCATCCCTTTCTGTGCCCGAGCAGTGCAGAGGGGCCAAAACATGTAAGCACATCTGTTGTTACCCCGTTTAACAGTGACACTTGTCCTGTCTTTCTCATGGCAACAACCACCCCCAAATGCCTCATTCAGCTCCTCGTCTGTGTCCATCTCTCCATGAGTCTTCGGGTGGTTACGCACAAGGAAAGTGAAAAATCCTGAATGGCACGGGTTAATTTTTCTACTGGTGATGGCTGTGGCTGTTTACTTTTTAAACAAATGCCTAATATACACTGCAACTGGCTGAGTGCACAGCCAAAAACAGACCACAGGAAATCTCTTTGACAGCCAGGAAGGCAGAATTGTTAACATGGGTCTGCATTACAGTGAAATAATAATAAAAAAAAAAAAAAAAAGGGGGTGGGGGTTGTGAAATCTCAGTTGATGCTACAGAAAAACACCGCAAATGGCTGTTTTCTAAGAAGAGACATCTATTAATAGCACAGGCATAAATAACTCTTTCCATTTTGTCTGAAGGATTATTGTGGCTTTTCACCTCAGTTTTTTCAACGGAAGTGAAGAAGACAGTGTAATACCAAGCAAATAAACCAGCCTAATATAAAGTTCTCACTGGCGATAAGAAAGCACACGAGGTTATTTATTGCTATATTTTTATATTTTCTTTCAGTTCTCCTTTGATCTGTGTTAACATAGGCATTAAACTGACAGCTTAAGGTCAAAATATGTACTGCGATATTGAAAGCCAGCCATGTATAAGGGAGTATCAAATCATTCATTTAGAGTGAGTTACAAGGCTTGGTTAATATAGTTCTCCAGGGTCTAGCTCCATCCACACAGACAAAATATTTACTGGCTTTTTCAGGAAAAAAAAAAAAAAAAAAAGAGTTAATAGAAAATCTGTGCGTGCTTCTCTCCTTTTTTTTTTTTTTTTTTTTTTTTTTTTTTTAAGGTACAAACATCTGCACCAGACACTGGGTTTGATTCTCCATCCAGTTACGGTGGTGTGACAAGAGCTGCTTCACAGACAGCAGTGGAATTTCAGCCTTAAATGAAAAAAGAATAAGGCTCATTGTGCTTTTAATTTTGTTTCATGTAGGCAAGAGGGAAGAAAATTGATTTTGGTCTCAGCCTTTTTTTTTTTCTCATACATGTCACTGATGCATTTCCAACCCTTGGAGAATTGGTGAATGTGGGAATACAGGCTCTAATACAAAACACTTGGCCTGTTTTCAGTTCCTAACACATACTCCAGAGTTCATGTTATGGTTATCAGAAAGAATCTATGAAAAATGAAGCTGTGCACAACTGCACACCATCAGCGTGGCTTAACCTTGTCAAGCGGGGATGAAACAGGAAGTGCTTTGTGACACTGACTGGCAGAAATACAAACTGATGAAGAAAACACACTGCAGGAAAGAGGATCTGAGACAGTGAGTTAACGCTGAGGACGTTAACTAGAGCTACACTCTGCTACGGCCAGGATCAGAGCAGCCTGACATACTTGTCAAATGTTTCATCAAAAGGATTAGTTCCAGCAGCTTTTTTTAACCTTTCCTACAACGCAATTTACCCGAAGGTGGCCGGGGGCAGCAGGGCTGCCCTGTGAGATAACATTTTTAATTGTACAAATGCCATTCTTGATGTCATAATCCCAAGGTTAATGCAGTTGCAGGTCCTGAACAGATGTGCTGTAGGCTGCTAATAATGCAGAGAGGTGGCCACGCGGGCCCCAAACAGTTAAAATATCCACATTTCAGTGGCAATTTAAGCAATCGTGGGTGTTTTCCTACATGTCACCCATGTATTTTTGCAGGCTATTAAACATTCTCAGCCCCTCCATAAAACAAACAGATCATTCATACTATGTATGACCGAGGAACAGCAGCCAAATACAGCCACTGCCTAGTGGGACAGCTCAGGGACAGGGCAAGACATCCTGTGATTTAAGGAGAGGACAAGCAGAAAGGGAAGAGATCCAAAAACGTATGGATACCAGCATGCTAAATCTTACGCCTTGCAGTACTTTGTCAGTACTGATTAATAAGAAATATGTTTTGAAAAGAGAACCTCAACATGTTCTATTAAATATAAATACACCTGCTGGATTTTAAGAGAGATCATATTTTCCACATGCAGAGAATTTGTCGATGGGTTTGCACATGACGCACTCTCTCTTCACTTAGAACAAACATTTCTTAGAAGAGATGTTCACACCACACAGTTCAAAGAGCACAATTTTCTTCACTTTTAAATCGAGCTAATGGTTTGCTCTACATGCTAAGCTGACGCCTCTGCTGCTGGTTCCTAAGCAGGGAGGCATGTCTCATTGATGTGACTCGAGAAGATGAGAGCTGCAGTTCAGTTAAGCAAATAAATGGAACCTGGGCAAGTTTTACACAGGGACAGCTTGGACATTTCTGCACCGTGCTTCCAAAATCCATAGAGAGGGATAGCATATTTCAGAGACATTCACATGGGGGTGGGAGTGGGCAAAAAGCAGCAGGCTAGGGCACTGGGAACGGGGAGAGCAGTTTTAAGAAGGGGCAATTCCTATTGTGGGGTCAGAATTTGGGTTTGGAGTGGCCAGAAGGTGTATCAAATTGGGCTACTCTCTTATGGGCTTCAGAAAGTTTGGGAAAGATCAACAATTGGTCATATTCCTCTTTCTTATGTGGTTGCAGCATCGGCTACAGGGAAGGAGTTGCTGCTCCCAGGTGCAGCAGTCATGATCCAGCATCTTCTGCCCTCAGACCGTGGTTATCAGAGGTAATTCCATACATCACAGGACTAAAAGGTATCTCACCGTGGATCCACAGCTCTCCACTGTCGGCCACAATCTTGTACCACACATCTGGGGAGGAGTTAAGCAGTCTGGCAGTGACACTTTGATTGTCAAGGACATGACTTAAATTCTGGACTTCTAGGTTATTAAATCCTCTCTCAAACCCTTTCAGTCGAACCTTATGATCTTAGGCCATGCCCAAACTTCAGTAATATGGCTGGTGTAGTATTAATGCAGTTTATCCCTGCACACATCTCTTTATTCCAGTATGACTACACAGACTTTAGGGCTTCTGCTAGTATGAAATTGCCACATAAATCCTATCCTGAACTGCTCTTCATTGCTGCATACCTTGCAGCAAATGGCAAGGATATTTGCAGAAGTGTGAAGGAGAGTTACTTTCCTATATACAGGTTAAACTATGAATAAGGAGGGGAAGGGTCTTACATAGAAAGAAGTACTTAGTGTGGCAGAGCCAAGTTATTCAAAGCTGTCAGGACTGAGAGGGGAAGGGGTTATTTAAAACAGGAATTGGGGAAAAGCTAACAGGTGCTGGGAAGCACTCAAGTCAGATAAAGACATCTGCTGGAGATGTCAAAAGCACAAAGGTAACTTTTGTATATTGGTAGTAAAGGGTCGGATAAAAATGACAACTGAACAGGAAATGGGAAAGATTGGGACTGTAGAAGTACATCCCAGTCCAGAAACAGGGTGTCAGATGTCAAAGTAAAACACAGACAGAGAAACTGAATACAGATTCTTGTAAGGAGGGGAAGGGGAAGGGGAAGGGAAGGGGAAGGGGAAAGGGGGAAGGGGAAGGGGAAGGGGGAGGGGGGAGGGGGAGGGGGAGGGGGAGGGGGAGGGGGAGGGGGAAGGGGAAGGGGAAGGGGAAGGGGAAGGGGAAGGGGGAGGCGAGGCGGCAAGGCAAGAGGAAAGGGAAGGGAAGGGAAGGGAAGGAAGGGAAGGGAAGGGAAGGAGGAAGGGAAGGGAAGGGAAGGGAAGGGAAGGGAAGGGAAGGAAGGGAAGGGAAGGGAAGGAAGGGAAGGGAAGGGAAGGGAAGGGAAGGGAAGGGAAGGAAGGGAAGGGAAGGGAAGGGAAGGGAAGGGAAGGGAAGGGAAGGGAAGGAAGGGAAGGGAAGGAAGGGAAGGGAAGGGAAGGGAAGGGAAGGGAAGGGAAGGAAGGGAAGGGAAGGGAAGGGAAGGGAAGGGAAGGGAAGGGAAGGGAAGGGAAAGGGAAGGGAAGGGAAGGGAAGGGAAGGGAAGGGAAGGGAAGGGAAGGAAGGGAGGGAAGGGGAAGGGAAGGGAAGGAAGGGAAGGGAAGGGGAAGGGAAGGGAAGGGAAGGGAAGGGAAGGGAAGGGAAGGGAAGGGAAGGGAAGGGAAGGGAAGGGAAGGGAAGGGAAGGGAAGGGAAGGGAAGGGAAGGGAAGGGAAGGAAGGGAAGGGAAGGGAAGGGAAGGGAAGGGAAGGGAAGGGAAGGGAAGGGAAGGGAAGGGAAGGGAAGGGAAGGGAAGGGAAGGGAAGGGAAGGAAGGGAAGGGAAGGGAAGGGAAGGGAAGGGGAAGGGAAGGGAAGGGAAGGGAAGGGAAGGGAAGGGAAGGGAAGGGAAGGGAAGGGAAGGGAAGGGAAGGGAAGGGAAGGGAAGGGAAGGGAAGGGAAGGGAAGGGAAGGAAGGGAAGGAGGAAGGAAAGGAAAGGAAAGGAAAGGAAAGGAAAGGAAAGGAAAGGAAAGGAAAGGAAAGGAAAGGAAAGGAAAGGAAAAGGAAAGGAAAGGAAGGAAAGGAAAGGAAAGGAAAGGAAAGGAAAGGAAAGGAAAGGAAAAAGATAGAAAGAAAGGGACAGAGAAACAGAGAAAGTGAGAGAGAGAGGGAAGGAAGGAAGGAAGGAAGGAAGGAAGGAAGGAAGGAAGGAAGGAAGGAAGGAAGGAAGGAAGGAAGGAAGGAAGGAAGGAAGGAAGGAAGGGAGGGAGGAGGGACGGAGGGAGGGAGGAGGGAGGGAGGGAGGGAGGAGGAAGGAATGGAAGGAAGGAAGGAAGGAAGGAAGGAAGGAAGGAAGGAAGGAAGGAAGGAAGAAGGAAGGATGGAAGGAAGGAAGGAAGGAAGGAAGGAAGGAAGGAAGGAAGGAAGGAAGGAAGGAGAAAGTGTACTAGAGAGGTTGGCACAGAAGGATGATGGTAACATAAAATCATTTCTGAAATGTGATGGAGTGGTAAATATTAAAGCAAAAATGTCCTGCCATTAGGCGTCGTAAGTCAATGAGATGTCTTTTAAGAGACACTCCAGCTTCTATAGACACTATAGGCTTGATTCAAAACTGTTAGTTGACCTATGGTCTGCATTGCACAGGAGATGTAGGATGTTCATAACAATCCTCTGACTGAAATATAGAAATAAGTCAGTATAAAATATAACAGATGGACAGATCAGCTTGCACAGATGAAGCAATTTATATCAACAGTTCTGTGAGATTTTAAATCATTGAAAGCTGATCTTTTTCCTTCACCAAATGTGTCTACATTTAGTCAGCTTATGGTAAAGCATATTGCAACATATGTGTTCATTCATTTAAAGGAGTGAAAAAAGAGTTAAAAAAATAAACTGCCAGAGCTTTTATGCAATATACTTTTGTTTAATACAAAGAACACAGAACCTTTTCAGTTAATTGTAGGTTTGATCATCAATATCCTGTCTTTTGCAAGTAAATACTCCCACGCAAGAAGTTCAAATAAGGTATTTCTGAGTAGAGAAGCTTTCAACTACTTTCAGTTTATTTATCAAGATTGTTCCACATGTTGGTGTTCATCTTTCTCATAACAGGACTTAAAAACGATCATCATGATGAACTTTAATAAAAGGCACTAAACAGAGCTAACAATGTAAATTGAAAGTAAACACAGAGGACCAGTAGCATCATATAACATGATCAGATTTATGAAATGGCTCTCTCTGCAAAAACACTCCATTAGATTTTCGTACCCAAAACACATATACCTAGGACACGTGAATTCAAACTGTCTCCAAATTAATTGTTTTTATGAAAGGCAAGCATTGCTTTGCTTCTGGCTTCTCTGTAAAGAAATGTTTGTAAGATAAGTGTGAAGTCTCGTTTGTGGTAATAGCACAAGATAAAGTCCCCACATCAAGCAGTACAACCCCCAGGCACCTCAGCTTAAAGGCAGGGGTACCTTCTCTCTGCAGGTAATCTCTCTCTTTCCTACAAAGGATTTCAGGTGCACCTAGGATCCTAATGCTTCTGAGGTTCTGAGTCTCAGGGGCTAAAAGCACAGTCTAGAAAATGTATGGGGTCTATATCTCTAATATAGTTAAAAGTGACCCTGCAGCATATGTAGAAATGTTCATAACTTGGGCAGTAAACCACAATTAAGTCAGTTGCTTCCACAAGGCCATCATGGGCCCATCTATTATTTAGTTATTTAGGAACTGGAAGTCCTCTAGCCCCTACACCCTGCAATTCATGGCAGACTGCACAAGTGAAATCTGATAAACACTCAGAGGGTGATCCTGGTTGCCATACAGAGCAGCTATTAGGACATGTCCTTCCAGAATTGCTTTATTGTTATTTTATGTCTCTAGGGCCAAATTTGGATTTTCAAAATCTCTGATTAGATGCCATGTCACCTTGGAGACACCTAACTCATGATTTCAAAAGTAAACTTCCTTTGATACCAAAATACATTTCTCCTGGGCACTCCCAAAACAACCTAAGATGTGATGGTGTCAAGCAAGCTGACACACAATTCACATCTACAGACAGAAAATTGAGAAACTGCTCACAGTTCTGCCTGCAAATTCCAGTCTGGGCGTTGTTTTTGTGCCATCTTTCTACTTTTCTCAGAACAAAGTAGACACCTATATCTGAACAGCAGGAACCTGCATCCGTCCATGTGTGGAATTCTCTCTTGGACTTCAGTTATTAAACCAGCCTTTTCTCTCAAATGACAGAAGAAAGCAGAAAGGCAGGCTTCATATTTCTCACATTGCCAGGGAATACTTTAATTGCTCTCCAGAGATATGGCTCCCATCTTCTGCTGACCTTTGTGAGAAAAAATATATTAAGGTAACCAGCTCCGTTTGTTTCGTAGTTATGACCCCAGTTAGCAGTAGGCATTTCTTTGCAACCTCAAAGTAGGTATTGCACTTTCAGAAGTATTGCCTAAACCACACTATCTCATAAGTATTTCCTAACAGCCAGCTAAGTTTTTCCACTCTGTACTGACTTCTGTGGATTTGCTTTCTGGCACTTTCTCTCCTAGTGGTTTGATTTCACCAGTGGCAAAGAGTTAGATGCCTCTAATCTGATGTCAGCAGTCTGAAAGATGAATGTGCAAGCTAAGCTAGTCCTTTAGGCTCCCTCTACAGTAAGTGAAGAGGAACTGGTGTTTCCAGACAGTGCCACATCCCTTACCACAACAGCCCCATCTAAGATACTGGGTTGAATCCACTTCTAGGAGGAGCTTCTAAAAGAAACAAGATACAATGAAATTGTGAAATATGGTACCAGTTAGAAGAGTTTCCCATTTTCTACTCAACAATATTGGGAGGTCTTTGAAGGCTTTATCTAAATCCTCAACACCAAGGGAGTGTAAATCAGTCTGTCAGTTCCTGTGACTGTAAAAGCTGAAAACGTTATCTTCCAAGTCAAGGCTACATAAGGCTTTCCAGTCCCAAACAAAGAATATTGGAAACGGCAAGAGCATGTGCAATGCAGAGAGCCAAGTACTGACAATGTTTGAACTCAAGCTGAAAATACAGCCACTGTCCAGATCCCAAAGAAGGCAGACAACAACTGCAGATGGTTTTAGGGGACACAGTGGCAGGGATACATGAACACATGTGCAGCAAGACACAACATTACATAATCGCTGTGTTACCACACTCATGTGCACAGAAAGACACAACATTATAAAATCTCTGCATTATCACACTGCCTGCTACCTCTGTTCAGTGCATTTCCAGCAATTTCTTACAAATACTTATTTGTTTTATATTCATTCTGGAAGATGTTTTACCAAGTTGGCAAATTGACGTCAGTCAGGGCTTGGCTGCTTGGTTTCCAGGTTTGTGTCACGTATCTCATTAATTCAAATGGCTTTTCAGCAGTCCTTGATGAGCAATGCGGTGCTCATTCAGAATTCTGTTATAACCCCTGTACTCGCACATTCTTAGCACTACATAAAGTTTTCCCACAAATCCAGACTCATCGGTTCAGCCGTTCTCAAATGCCTTACAAGTCAGCCTCCTCCTTTGGATTCCTGCTCCCCGCAGAAGCACTAGAAAGGAGACTTCTGTGCCCAGAGGAAGCATTGGAAACTTGTGTGTTGGGAAGCCCTTGCTGTAACTTTGGAGAAAGATCCATCTCTCTTCAGCTGGTCTTGTTTCTTTATCCAAACTACGCCAAAGTTTGTCTAACCTCTTACTGAAAAAACTCCAGTGGTAGATTTGCATGACTTCCTCATTCAGTTTAGCATTTAGTCATCAGAACAACATTTTTTTTTTATTGCCAAAACCTCCTTCAATACAGTTTAATGAAATTACTTCTTGTTCCTATGAACCTGAAAAGCAGAAGATTCCTCTGCTATTGGAAGAAATCAATTAAACTCCATGATCATTCATCCCCCACTTCTGCTGCATCTTCTTCACTAAGTCATGCTGTGCATCAGCAAGTAGACTTGGTAAGTACGTGCTGTCACATGAGTTGCAGGTAGAAGCTCCATCCATCTCTTAAGGAAGTCCTCTGGGTAGCTTTGTGCTGTGGGATCTACTGAGGAATTGTTGCAAGCATCTCTGTATTAACCTGATCATTGTCTGGGTACCTTGGCTTCCAGCTGGGAAGTGCTTGTGTTTGGTGGGATTCACTTTGTCTAAATGTAAATATATAAAATGCAGTCAGCTAGTCTAAGCTGGGTTACCCGTGAAGGGAGGGAGAGAAGGATCCCTGCAGTGATTTGCTCCACCTGCTTTAGACTATCCATCTTGAGTGGGATGAACCTGTCACCCTCAACCACGGAGTGACCTTAAGGTTGAGTTTAAGATGGAGCTAGAGAAATTTTAACCCCTGCAACCAACTCTGGGATCACAATTTTTAAAATTAATTTAATGTTTAAATTTAATTTTTAAATTTAACCATTTTTCAATTTGTGTCCCATGAGTTGTTCTAGGACAGCAGCAATACAGTCCCATCCTATGTACAGTGCATTAGGACCCTATCTTGTCAAGCAATACGCTTGCACAGCTTTGCAAGCACTACCCATGTGCTGTAGCACTGGTGGGAATTCACATGACCTGCATGGAAACTAGGAATTTGCCACATAGAGTTACATGAAAAAATGTAGACAAAAACTTGGGCTTCAAAAGCCAGAAAACAAACCTATTAATTGGGCCTAAAAGGCAGACCATAAGGTTAGAAAACATTTGGACATACTGTTGCACATCCTGCTTCTTTTCAAAAGACAAAAAAAAAAAAAAAAAAAAAATAAAAGCAGCAGATCTCTCAGATCTCCCTCAAAGTCCAGGAGGATGGTGGTGGGCAGGATGCTTTCCCCACTGACGTTTAGATACATTTGCTAGCACTACACCCTGCCATTTAATTTACTGTGTAATTGTGCCTTAAAGTGACAATCTAACCCTGAATAAAGATTAGGGGATATGGTTTTGTAGAAGCACCAAGAGCTTCTTTTCATTGTGTTTTATTTTTTTTCCTTCTCTTTTTTTCTTCTTAGTATTGAATGCAGAGAGGAAAAGACAGGCAGATGCATGTCATAAATAAACCCAAAGCGAACAAAGAACAGATCTCCCGAGGAACTTGCTGTCTCAGTACTTGGAGCACAAAGAAATGAAGTCAGCATGGCCCTTCATAGAGGAAGTCCTTCACTTCCTCAGAAAGTTCGAACATGCCGAGAAAGCAAAACAATTTCACAAGGCCAAAGTATATGGGCTTCTAATCCCATGAAAGTAGTATATGCTCAGTTGCAAATCCAGAGTCAACAGAGCTTTCCTTTAGCACAGGCACAGCACAGCTACACCGTGGGTCTAGTACCGATACGGTTGTTATCACTTAAGATTTCTTTTAGACAGTGTCAGGTTTTTCTGTGCAGGGTTAAAGCAGAGATTAGGAAAAAAAAAAAATCTATCATTTTTTTTCTCCCTTCGCTAATTTAATGGATTATAACATGGATGGATCTTAGTGTGAGTCACACCTGGGGGACAAAAACAACACATGCACAAGGAAAACTCACTGAAAAAACAATTTTCTTTGAAACCTCATGATCCAAAAAACAACCAAACAAACAAAAACCAAAAAGAAACCAAAACAACCAACCAAACAAACAAACAAACAAGAAGCAACAACCAGCAGACAGCAGGTTAAAATATGCAGAATTCACCACACATTGCAGCGAAAGGTGGGTAGGACCTGCTTTATTTACTCTGCACCATCATTTTACTTCCCTTTCAGCAAATCTCCCGGAGCCAGCCGGGTGCAGCGCTGGGGATGTGAAGCAGGGACAGACATCCCTTGCTCCAGGGGCATCTGCAGCCAGGCACAGGGGCTGCAGGGCGGCTGCAGGGGGGTGACGAGGAGAAGGCAGCTGGAGCTGGAGGCAGCCTGAGGGAGGGATGGCTCCGAGCTCTGTGGCTCTGTCCCTCTGCCCACAGACACTCAGTGATAAGCCCTGATGGAGCTGTGATGGTCTGGGCACATAAGCAAGAAGAATCTGGAAGGAGACGTCGTGGTTTTTGTTAGACCCGACTAATAACTCCGGGAAAAAAAAAAAAAAAAAAAAAAAAGAGAGAGAGAGACTCACAACCTAAAGACGAGACAGTATGTCTGAAAGCTGTCTCTATTTTCTTTTTTTTTTTTTTCAATGTGCCTAATGAAAGACACTGCCTTTCCCCATGAATCTTGCTTCATATATAATTCCGGATCAGCATTTTTAGCCATTACTTTTCTCATCCAGGCTTTCAGAACACTGATGTGAAAATAAAAATTAATGGGCCACCGACCATAAACCAGAGGGAGATGTACATAAACAAACAGACCGGAAAAGCTGCTCTAACCCTAGGAATCGCATGGTCCTTGCCAGTTGCAGTTTTTGGCACGTACCTGTTTTGACAGCTCTAAGCACTGGCGTGTGCTCAGAAGGAGACAAGGTGGGGCGGTGGTGGCTGGAGCTCCCAGCTTACCCACAGCAGTGTCATGGCAATTGCAACACTCGGACGTGAATGGAGCTGGATCCCTCTTCCAACTCATATGGGAGGTGGCCAGTGAGGGCAGGGTACGTGTGGCCGCTGGATGTAGATGTCTGTTCCACAGCAGAGCTGTGACTCCTCAAGTCGTGAGACCAGCCCTGGAGCTAAAGGCAATCTGTCCTCGCTCCATACACAGGGGCTCTGTTTTTGTCTTTATTGGCTCATGTTTAGCTTCCTCTTTACCTCCCACCTGTGGTCTTTTTATTCTCTTGCTTTCTCGCCTCTGTTTCTGTGCTTCTCCGCACCTCCCTTCCCCACTGCATGCTCAGCATCCCCTGCCCCGCTCCTCTCTCCTCCTCCTATTTCCTTCTGGGAGCAAGCTGCTTGGCCCATCCAGCTCTCCTTCCCAACCAGCATGGCAGCAAAGCTGTCCCCAAGGCACTGTCATCAGACTTCTCCTCAGCAGGAGATGGCTCCTCTAAGCCCCAGCTCCTGATCGCCCTCAGCCTGCCTGTGCATCACCAGAAGCACCAGAAAAGGCAGGCCTGTCAGCTAAAGACATATTAGCCCATGGGCACACACTACCAGCAGCCCACGTTTTCCTACACTGCCCAAATTTCCACCGTCCTTCCAGTACCTAAAGGGGGTCTACAGGAAAGCTGAGGAGGAATGCTTTGTCAGGGAGCGTAGTGATAGGACAAATAGTAGTGGTTTTAAGCTGAAAGAGGGTAGGTTTCGATTAGATATCAGGAAGAAATTCTTTACTCAGAAGGTGGTGAGGCACTGGAACGGGTTGTGCAGAGAAGCTGTGGGTGCCCCATCTCTGGCAGTGTTCAAGGCCGGGCTGGATGGGGCTTTGAGCAACCTGGTCTGGTGGGAGGTGTCCCTGCCCATGGCAGGGGGTTGGAACTAGGTGAGCTTTAAGGTCCCTTCCAACCCAAGCCATTCTGTGATTCCACGAATTTTCTGACAAAGGGCCCCTGGCATCCCTGTCAGTGGGCAGCAGCATTTTGCAGCAGGGGGCAGGGGAGCTGGGTGACTGCAGAGAGCAACTCACACCTCCTAGTACAGGAGCATCATGCAAGACAGGAGCATGCCTGGGTTTTGTAGTGTGCCTGAAGAGAAATGCAGAAACCATAGCTTTTGGAAAAATCACATCTATAACTATGTGACCCTTTTTTTTTCCCCTTATTTTCCTGTATCAGCTTTCTCTCCTGTGCATGATACATACATATGTCTTCTTATATATCTTCCCAGCTGCAGTGACAGTGTTTGCCTTACAACCTCCACAGAGATGAACTATGAGTCCTAGCTGATCTTAAAGCATGTTTTTATTTCCTTCAGTAGAAGAAGCGAACAGAATTAGAACAGAATTAAAATCTTCTATTTTTTTTTCCTGCAATTAGCTTCCAAAGGGTTAACTTAGGATGATGTTTTTCAAAAATAAAATAAAAGCTTACAGCTCCTGAGATAGTATCAGCCCATTAAACATAGGTAAGAATATGAGAGGGAAAGAGAAGGGAACAGATATTATATATGTAAGGAAAATTAAAACTCAGGATGTTGGGCGTGGGGGGAATGTGCTTTGAAGTACAAAAGATCCATTGTTAATGTAGGACAAAACCTCCCCAGTATGGGACAGAGATAAAAAGGAGGGAGTTTCTAACAGATCAAGGTCAACCAAGATATATGAATAACATAAATGCTATTAATCTCGTACAGCATGAATCAGAGAATTGCAGCAGGGTATAGCTGTGTGGCGGAGTTCATGGCATGAGTGTTTTATGCCACTTTGTATTAGATAATGAGCGTATTCATCACAGACTCCTACACATCATCCAAACTGGCAGAGAAGGAGCTTTAAGGAGCTTGAGAGAACAAATCAAAGAGCTGGCTCTGAAGCTCATAAAGGTAATAGGGATGTTCAAATACTGCCCCAAGTTTAGATATTTGCAGGCATCCATACAATCTGACTCTGCAGGAAATAGCGTGAGAAAGAAGCTTTTAGTTGGACAGCTTGCTGCTTATTATTTATGATGTTGCCTCTGTCATAACAGCCGATTTTACCAATTAGAAAAGATGTAGAGCAATACAGGAAAAGATTACACCAGAAAAAAAAAAAGAAAAAGAAAAAAAAAGTCTCTTTCTTGCCTTTTTTGTTGTTGTTTTTTTTTTTTTTTTAATTCTCATGACTGCAACTTCAGAGGCACAAAGAGAATCGATTTTCATCTTGGAGGGCTTAATCTAAACATTGTTGGGAAGCAAGAAGCTGAGCCATACTGGAGTCAAAAAGTACATAACCAGATGTAATTCTGATTTCACATGTTGCATTTCCACACATTTTAGTCTCCTTAAATTCCAGAGACACATGTGTTCCACAGGAGAAGCTTAAGGGATAATTTATCTTGAGGAGGAAGGAAATGAAAATGTATACGTGTGTATATAATTCTGACAACAATCTGCAAACAGATTGTTTGGAGTGGTTTGCACTTCCATTTATTTATTCCAAACAAACATTTTAACTCAATGACATGGATCTATGTAGCATGGTTTTCCTGATTTTTATGCTTTTCAGATTTTTGAAAGAAAGCTGAAATACAGTTGGGACCAAATTAAAATTCCAGAACCAACTAATTCCTTCTCCCTGAGGTTAGCAGGGTTTTCTCAGCATGAACCTAGACTTGCATTCAATTCTACATTTCGGTGCCATGTAATCAATGGAAAAGGGCAAGCCCCATAATGGGGCCAGCTCTCCACAATGAGCATATCTAAACATTAAAAAAAAAAAAAAAAAAAAGAGAGAAAGAAAAAAAAAGATTTTGAAAGAGGGGCTGGTTGTTGGTAGTGCAGTTGCATCTAAAGGCTATGCAAAATTCAGAGCTATTCTGCAGCGCTCTCTCTCTATATGCATATATATATGTATGTGTATGTGTACTGTACATAGACACATATGCAAGGTATGCTGTTAACTGTTTGTCTACCTGACCGTTAGGCAACATGTTGTTTCAGCTTAGTGAAGGGGAGCTGGAGGCGGGGAATGTGGAAGGGAACAGCTGAAGGTAAGGCACCCTTCAGCAAACTGCTGAGGACTGTTCAAACATAACGCTATCAGCGTGAAAGATACTGTCACTCCTCCAGCCAGCTTACAAAGTGGGCTGTTATAACAATATACAATACAGAGTATATATAATAATAACAATATAACAATACAGGAAGAGCAATGGGAGACCAAAGGAAAAGCAGCAGATTTCTTTTAAAAACTCCCAGAACAATCTGCAATTTGTGTGGGGAAAATCAGACAAAAGCACAGAGCAAGACTCAGAACACCAAATTCTCCTTGTGGTTACTTACATCCAAGTACCCAAAGGACCCTGAAAGCCTCCCAGCGGTGCCTAAGCCTGAAGATCCTGCAGTCCATCAGCATCTCCCTGGTGAGCTCAGGCATCTCCAGTGCACAGCCTTGGGCAGGGTGATCTCCAGGAAAAGGCACCAGCAGAGCAACAAGGCTCAACCAATCTGCCACAAGAAGATGCTCTGCAAGTCCCAGCTTCACATCCTGCAGACCTTATCCACAGTGGAATATGACAGGCCTGAGAAAGCTAAATGCTCTTCCTCTTAAAATAGGTGTTGCTGCATCCAATGTCCTGTCTGGGAATTGCTCTGGCACACACAGTCCCTCATGCCCTTGGTGGACAGTATCTCTTAGAGAAGGTGTTTCAGGTTCCTCTCACCTAAGAGGTCTACATAAAGATCCCATGTTGCCAGTACTCTCTACCTCGCCTGTTAGGGACAGGCCACCATGTAGCCAAGGGTAGAAATCAGAGGAGAAGGTGGAGTCAGGGGAAGAAGAAGCCTGACCCTGAGTTCTGACAGTCAGCGCATTAAACTGAGAGGGGAAATAAGAAATATCAGACACGGCTTCTACAAGTTTCTAGCCAATGTTTTCCCAGACTCCTTCTGCTTCATGAAAATTGCTGGCTACACCAAACAAGTGCAGTGGTGAGGGAAACCAAGGCAGCCTCTGTTTCTGTAGGTGCGGAGGAACAACTGTGAGAGAAGGAACAAGAATCGGTGCTTTCCCACGAAAATGTGGGCTTAGAGCATCTTCTTCGTAGCTAGAGAGAATTAAAATGTGAACTTGTCATTAGTGACAGATCCCATCCTTCCAGAAACCCTACAACAGTAGGATGATGTTCCCAGGTAGGATGCAATTTTTTCATTTGGGTCCCTAAGATAACAAATGAGGCTCTTTAGGCTCAACACTTCCATCCCTGACATACAAACACTCAGCCAGGACATAAGAACAACCCCCCAAAAAATGGCAATACTCATTCTTATATAGTTATGGAGCTGTGAATGAAACATTTGTTTTCATTTCAATATAATTGCTATGTTTGATTCCTTTGGATGTGTGAGATGGAAAAAAAGTCTTTCAGAGGCTTTTACCTCGTGGTTAAATATAGTGGTGAAGCAGTTAACATAGTTATATATCACCGTGTTGGCATGGGTTTATCTTTTATTGGCATCATTTTATCCCTGGAGACAATAGGAGATTGTTCTTGCTGTGTATAAAAAGATCTTGTTCTGGCAAGTAGGGTTTTCCCAGTCAACAGGTTTAAAACCCTTGGTAAGGGAGACGTGTGCCTTGCTGGAACCAGCCTGTGAAGCATCTCCTCACTGCAGCCATCGCCTCGCCATTAACATTTCCATGGGCTGCAGAGCACGCAGCCAGTGCACGGTTGAACCCAGTGAAGGAGAAAAGGCAAGGCTCACAAGTCCCTACAGTACTATTATTATGAAGATGGGAAAACAAAAAGAAAAAAAAAAAGTTGATTCATCTTCTCTAGGTGCCACCTGTACTGTCACAGGTAGACACTGCGTGGGGAAATGAAAACCCTTGTGCTTGTAAACCATTTTGTTCGCTAAAAATGTGAAATCCATAAGAATACAATGGCTCTGATTCCCTGCATCAGGTGCTTCTGTGCACTCTAATATATATAGGATTTTCTCTTTTAATTTTATCTTCCTGATTGTATAAATAGTGCACAACACATAATTGCAGCAGTCAGAGGCAGTAGGAATAAGAAGATATTTACATCAGAGATGTACATACAAGATTGTGTGTGCATGGTAAATTTTTATCTCTGACTTTAAATAAATATTATGCTTCATCCACACCCAAAGTCTTGAAAGAAAACTGTTTTAGTGTAAACAATTAGCTTCCTGGCCAATTGTTAAATTATTTGATGACTTGTTGCTGAGAAATTCAGATTCTGTACTCCTGAATACACTTTACAAATTTTGATTAGACAGATAATCCACCCTAGATTTGTCCAGACATTGTAGTTTATTTGTAGTCATATCACGGCATTTGGCTGGCCTAGTATTTCAGTTGTTCTCATTTGCAGAGGCTGTAAAGTGCTTTGGTTGCTACCAGACTTTCAGCGATTAGAAATACAGGCATGAACAAACGATGGCAGCCTTCGCTCTGTGTTTTATGAATACCCATGTTTCACCCTTCTGCAAAATATGCTCTCCAATCTCAGGTTACACTGAAAAATAAAGTCTAGCAGTTGGAGCTGCAGTGTTAGCTTTCAAAATGTTTACTGAGCGTAAGGCAGTGCAACCCATCAAATCACCAGGCTTCCGAGCGCTATGAACTGCCCAGAAGGTTGTAGCTGAACTGAGATCCTATAGCCATGACTATTTTCCAGATGCAGTGAAATTCATCATCTTGTGGCAGATGGAAAATGAAACGTCGAGAAACTCTCTCTTTGCCCTGCAGGGATCAACCTGCAGCTGCATTTCCCTCTCTGTCTTTTCTCTGCAAGGCCCAGGTAGTTATAGATGTGTGAACAAATTCATTTTTGTTGTTTGTTTTATTTAAGCCTTGGAATTAAACCACTGAAAAATTCAAAAGGCATTTTTTTTTCCAAAGCAAAATGTGGCTTGAAGAGAGGGGTTCTCATTGACATTCAAATAAAACAAAACAATCTGTTCCAGGTCAAGCAGAATCTCTTTCCTAATGGTTCAGATGGCTGTGCTTAGACACTGTTTGCAAAATGAAGGCAGCAGCGCTCTTATTCAGCAGCCCACGTGCAGGATTTGGGAGATTCCGGTTCAACCTCTCGCTTTCCCCACTGGGGATTTGAAAGCCGCAGCAGCCCTCTCTGGGAAGAGGATCCTGCTCGCCATGAGAAAGCAGCCATGCTCTGCCAAGCTCTCCTCCTGGAGCTGTTCCACCCCTTTGTATAGGGTAATTACTTAAATATACATTGAACAAAGAGAGAGGGAAATGACTTTAAGGCCTATCAGTTGGGGCACTCTACTGGGAGGTATAGCAAACCAGTGAATAATTCATTCACGATATTATTTCAGTAAGCCAGTCGTTTTTATTGAAGAAGGAAAACGTCATCACCAGGGATTGCGAAAATAGCCCCCAGTCAGCCTGCTACTTCGGGCACCCCTTTGGGAGGTAAGTGTCATGGTTTAAATTGCCTGACAGTGAAACGAGGATTGAAGCCTCCTCAGACAGGTGCTCTAGTGACAAAATTGCTGGACAATGGGAATTGGGTTTGTGTGCCTCTGTGTGTTTTTTTGTTTTCTTTTTTCATTTGCTTGTGTTTCAGAGCCTTTTTAAATTCACATCATTAAACAAAATTGCAACTAAAGCTTTTAAGGAACTCAAGTCAGCCCACGTATTTAACAAATTAATTATACATAGGGCTGAAGTACAGAGTTATTGAGCTAATTGCTTTCAAAAGAACCCTCCCTGCCTCATTCCCGGGCCCTTGGATGCAGGTGGCAGGTTACCTCCGGGTCCTGCCGACGTCTGGTCTCTCGCCCAAACCCAGGCACGGCTCCTTTGCTTCTTGGCACCACGGTCCGGGAACGGCCGGAGGTGCCGGCTGGCCAAATAGACTTCCTGAGAGCAATTTAGATGCTGCAAAAATCAATAATAAACTCCCACATTTCCTGATACATATGAGAGGAAGAAAACTGAGATGCTCGACCGTGCCACATTAAAGGACCCAAAAGTGTCGCAGAGGGACAACTAGAAAATGAAGTCTAACAAACCATCAGCAAGAGTAATGACTGTGTCTGTCAAGGAACTTTATACCCATATTTTCATTTGTAAGCCACAGTAAAGCAAAGAGAGGGTAGCTGGTTACGAAAACCACATTATTGTGACAAAAATCATGTTGCTGGAGGATTTAGACATTCCTGCTACAGAAAGAGGTCACCCGGTGCCCTGAGGAGAACTCATCCCACCTCGTCTGCCTCCTGATCATGGAAAAGCCTCCCTCTGACTTCCAGAGCCTGAAAACATTGCCATCTGTTCTCACTTGAGGGAAATACTTGTTTTATCTTTTCCATTTGTTTTAAGCTGTTTTTAAACAGGAGAGGCTCAAAATACAGGCTGTGCAACAGCATATGATACAGTTAATTTCTCTCGTCATCTAATGTTAACAACATATGGAGAATGGCCTGAATTGCCAAGGACATAAATCTATCTCTGCCTGCTGGTTTGTTCACTGAATCTCCATTTTTTACGACTACACATTCCTACACAGAACTTCACCAAAACACCTGGTGGGGACGTTCCAGAGGAATGAATCTCACTGTGCAGAAGGGACTCCTCTTCCCCCTCCCCCCAGAAAACATTTCCCATCAATCTCCTTTCCCCCAAATCCAGATTCCCATTTCCATTGATAAATCCCAGTTCATTAATAAGCTTGATTCCTTTTTACAATTTTATACAAATGTCTACAACTCACTGGGTTTTTCCTTAAAATTGTTTGATTTGTCAATGACTTCAGGGCTCATGACAGTAAGGGACATTCATATCAGCTAGAGCCAAACCAACTGTGGGCAGGTATTGTGCAAGCTTCCTCACCATTTTGCCAGCTGACCTCATTCTTGACCTGCAAATTCTCTGCTATTCCCTTCCCATGCCAAACTATGCAGTGGTTTTGAGATGCACACAAACAAACTCTCAAGCTCTTTCCAACATGCTGAATTAACCAATATTTGAACTCAAGTTTCAGGCTGAAGACATTTACACAAACCTTGAACTGCATTGTAATCAAAATTTGGCATTTCAAGGCCACTTGTTCAAATGGACGTTAGTCTTGTACCCTTTGTAATTGCTGTAGAAAAATAGCTGGCCTAATATTGGGAAGCAAATTATAACAGCAATTTTTGCAGAGTTGCAAATGGGCCTACAGGGCAGCTCAGTGGAAAACCACTGAAACACAGAGTGATGCTGAGGACTTGAAATGGACATTTTTATTTCACTTTCTGTGCGCAGCTTCAAGACAAATGTGGATGTTTTTGCCCTTTTCCCTGCGTACAGCATTGAACTATGTGTTTTTAGGTACCTTAGACATGAAAGATGGACTCTGCTTGCAATCAGCATGTGCATCTGGTCTCTTACAAAGCCTATACGTAACTAAAATGGAACAAAGTCCAAGATGTGAAACCCACATGTCTCAGGTGAAACCAGATGGTAATGGATGCTTGCTTATTCTCTTATGTATCCTGTCTCCTTACAACATACATAATGTATACATTCTGGTATGAATATCTTTTAAGTCTGTCAGAGACAGAGAATGAAGCTGTCACCAGTAAAGTCTATGAGCTCCTTTCTGTTAAAGGAAAAGTTACATAATGGAAGTTTACTGGTGATGTTTTCTTTAAAAAGCCTTAGCTAACTGTCTCAGGGACAAATTCTGACCACAGTTCTCCATAAGCGTTAACTCAGGAATATTTTCATAAAAAAAATCTGATTGCACAGACTTGAGCAATATTTCTGTTTTTCAGCATTTATGGGCTATCATATGATGAACTGGATTATTCATTAGAAACTTCTCGTACCATGCCATCTTACACAGTGTGAAGTCACCTGGGTTTCAGACAATGTATAACGTTGCAACTTCACTTTACCTTTTTCCAACCGCTTTTTGTTAATTATTGTGATCATTTCAGGTTTGGGGATATTTTTCCCCCAGTTCAAATTCTTAGTCCCCTTTCAGGGAACACATTAAGATTAAAGAATATCAACATGCGATAAATATAATTTCAAGAAATTGTCTTTCCTTTGTATGGAGAAATTAATCCAATGTTTCCTATGCTTGGAGAAAAAAAAAAAAAAAAAACAACTCAGACTGTCATGTGAGGAGAAGGAAGCAGAAATGAACATTATACCCCATCCAGACAGACATCAGGATCTTTCCTTTTAAAGCACGACATGCCAGATCCAACCCCATTTCTTTTTTGGTGCATTACACCTTTCAAAAGCAGTGAAAGAAAGCACACTGTATGCCACAAATGCTGTTTTATCGCTATGTCAACAATAGCACAGGCCTCAGCATTTAGCAGGAGCTATTTACTTTAGGGCTGAAAAGTCTCTCATCGGCTGGGGCAGACGGTACACAACACCAGTTTCAACACAAGGTGCCTATTTTTTTCTGATGTTGATACAGCAAGGTGCAGAAATGCTGTGTCCAGCTGTTGTCAGCGCTGTATTTCGCTGCTGTCGAGTTCAGTTCAAGCTATTTCTGCCTTGGTCACGTTCCAGCTCGAGGGGACACGGAGGAAAGGGGGGGGTTGCGGCGCAGAAAGCATCAGGAGCTCCATATCAATGCTGTTTGCCAATCCGGAAAGGAGTTTTGCAAATAGGTCACTCATTAAAAGTTTATAGAGCTGAATTCAGGAAGCCTCCTCTAAGTAGAACAACGGTAATGAAAAAAAAAAAAAAGAGGTTTTATTGAGCCTTCTGGGTGGGCACAAGCATCAGGCAGAATCGAAAGCCTACATAAAGCATTACCCTTCAGATACTTATCTAGCCCCTCTGTAAGCGGCCAGTTATTATTTAGCCCTGTGTAAACAGCTCTGAAATCATTTTTGTACACCTTTACAGAAGCCTTAAGGAGGAAAAGTTGACTACAATATTAAACGAGTCACATTTGCTGTGTTTTCTTTTTAACCAAAAAGACTAATTGAGATGGAAAAAAAAATCCAGCTGAAAACCTATCGTACAAGAGAGGCCTCTCTTCTTAACTCCTCCTCTTCAAAAGCGAGGGGACCACTTACAAACGTAAAGTGAAGATTATGTGCTAATGTTGGCAGGATTCGAGACCTTACAGCTTGTGAAACTATCTGAACTTGGTCTCTTTGGCTGGGCAGGGCAAGTGTATTCTGTAACACACCTTCCTTTCATAATTGTTCAGATCCAGGGATATTTTCAGAGCTTACTGCAACTCCCTTCCTTTGTACGGAAACTGGCGTGCCAGAAGATGGGACGCAAAGCCGAGTCAGGAGCTGGGAGGCACTCCTACATCTTACAGGATGGAAATTAAACATTAACATGCATCTCCTGCTACCTGCCTGGAACTGATACAGCATTTTAACTTGTCGAGTACCAGGGAGGGCAGGTTTGAGCTTCAGAGTTGTGGTAGGCTCTCCTGTTCCCCAGCAGCCGAAATTAAACACTCCTCAAGTCCTTCAGCTTACAGCACTGCATTTTGAACAATTTCTTATAAGAGACTGAAACATTCAGACCTTTAAATTCTGCTTAGTTTGGAGCAACTGAAGCAGTTTTCTGGAGCTGAGAGAATCTACACAATTTCTTCAAGGGTATAAAGGCTTGTTCCAAATTTCTTTGATTGAGCTTGTAGCTAAGTAACTTTGCATCACAATGGAAATAGGTTTTAAGGTTATGTCCACGTTGCTAAATGAAAGAGTTGGGGATTGAATGCAAGCACTGGAGCCCTGATCTTCTGCACTGCTGAGCTGTTAGGTCATTCTCTGGCGCTATTTTGGATGCTGTAGCTAGGCTCTCTCCCCATGACCAAACTTGGATGAAGTTCTGGTGAGAAACTGTACTCCAGAAGATGCTCTCAAAAGGCAGCATGGCTAAGACTGCACCAGGTCTGAGTCCTCCAAACACTGTCTCAGCAGCCTTTGAACCCTTGAACTCTTCAAAATATTGCAGACCATCTGCTCCACACTAAGAAAGCGCCAGCCTGAAAAGCTGCAGTGTAGGTCGCATTTCAGACACTTTGACTTAAAACACGAATGGAAAAATAACACTTCTGACTTAGGGCTCAACGACAGCCAAGGCCAAACGCTGTGGACATATGCAGTGTGGATGCAGCCAGCCCGCTCCAGGTCTGCTGGGTAGCAGTAGTGCAGATGTAAGCCACTCTCCACCACTGGCCATGTACCAAGGATCCCTTTCTGCCGGTGACACTGTTAGCAATATACTAAAAGCTGCAGAAACTCTCTGAAAATTGGTTCAATTTATAGTTCAGGTAGCTCATATCTTGAAAGTGTTTTCTAGCAGCAGAACAGCATTTGTGGAGCAGGGTTTGTTATTCTACTAATTAAGACTCAGGACTGATGGATCTCTTTTGTGGGAGGAGGACCCAAGAGTGAAATGAGGCCATAGGTCTAAGAGTACTTGGGTGAACTCATGAAATCTCAAGGCCTATCTAAAGTAGTGATTAATCCAGAAATAACAGCTACAAATGCCATTCATAAACTAGGTAAACATGCTAGGAATATAACAAATTTTGACTGGAGGCTTGCTGCTCGGCACTCTTAACACACCTCACCAGCTTTACCACAAAAACATACAGACCCCACAAGCCAATACCAAAAAGGAGCACAACCATGGAAAGCTGTTTCTTTCGTTTCTCTGGTCTTTGTAAAGAACTTAGTCACTCTAATCACAGCAATATACCAAAATACTGGCGAAAGGAGTCCCACATCTCAATGCCATGTTTTGTGAAAAAAAATCAACATCTGCGTACTTGCTTCATTATGTTCCCTCAGTTCTTGGATCAGAAAAGAGCAAACAGCTGATCCTTATTTACTTGTGAAATAGTCAGTAGGAAAACAGGATTTCACAACGCCCAAACCATTTAATTTGAAACACCACAGACTGAAGCCTACTGCCAAATACAAGGCAGGATCCTGGGGGAACCCAAGGAACTGGCAGCTCTGGAAGTTATAGTATCCTCAGCCACAGGACAGATGTGCCCAAAGGGCAGGAACACTGGAAGCTGGGGTAAATTGCTCAACAGAATGCCAAAGAAAGAAAAAGCCAGTTTCCTATAAATGAGAAACTCTTCAACAAGCTTCAATGTGACCAAAAGCTATTGTTTTCTTAAGAATCTGCAGGGCACATTCTTTAAAAGGTACTGAAAGGTGCAGTTTGCAGTCCAAATACTTTTCAACACTGATTCAGTGGACTCCATTTTTGACAGGAATCTTTGGGTATGGAAAAAACATCATTTGCAGATGAGTCTCTTGATCTGACTGCAGAGTAATCCTTCATGACTAGCTTAGACTAGATGACTAAACTTTTAGGTAAATGAAATTAGATTATGTAAGTCCCACTCCAAGTGATTTAGATACTTAAACCTGGAGTTAGTCTAAAACAGTAATCACAGGAGAATACCTAAGTGCCACGTACGGAGCAAGAAGCCTCCTAAAAGCGACAATTTTAGGAACTATTAAGAGAATTTACAGCATCCAGAGCTCTGAGCAGTAAGATCCTTGAGGAAGCTGACAGTGAAAAAAGTAGAAGGCCTGCCATGCCTTTTTCAGTGTTGGAAATGTCAGCAATTCATTGGAGACTGAATATTCTTTCTCCCTCTTTACACTTGACAGTTGAGCAGTTTGCACGGCTACTCAGTAACTAAGACATCCTTCCTCGTGCCCCAAAGCCTGGGATTCACGTGCCAGGAGAGAGATCAGAGCTGTGGGGTACTGCGGAAGAAGCCACTGACCGTATCTCTCATGGAAACTAGGTCAATAGTGATCATGACTGAGGATAACGAACCACTGGAACAAACTGTCCAGAGAGTGTGTGAAATCGCTGACCCAGCTGACAAAGTCCTAATGTGGTCTGAACTCAGCACTGGCCCTGCTTCGGACAGGAGCTTGCACTAGGTTACCTTCCGTGCTCCCCTCCAACCTGAATGACTGACTGCCGCAAGTGTGGAGACTGCTGGTCCAAAGGAAAGAAGGTAAGAGGATAACTAACTCTTTAATCTAGCTGTAGCACTCAGTCAGGAGCTGGGATACTCAGGGGACGATGTTTTCCTTCACACTAAACACAGAAATGATCTTGAGAGTAGGAACTCAGCTTCTACCTGCTGTATACCTGAACTATACACCAAAACACAGGTTCCTAAAGGAACTTAAATACTATATACCTCAGCTTGATATTCATTTCTCACTACCATGAAAAAAAAAAAAAGAAAAAAAGATCTATTTAATATGGATACTAAAGATGTGCTAAAGAGCATGATGCTGATGCTCTGTGGTCAAAAAAGGGTAAGTTTGAGCCTGACCAAATTTGTTTTACCTGAGTTACAGCCATGACACAAGCTGGCTCCGCACTGAAATCTCTGCAGTGTTTCCCACTAGTCCAAATACACAGACAAATTAGAGACTAAGATAGCTCTGAATGCAGCTAGCCTGGGTTCAGAGGACTTACCTCCTCAGGATCTGTGACATACAATGGCAGCAATGCCATTTCCAAACTCAAACCTAAATCAGGACTCACAAGCAGCATCATTGCTGTGACTAAACTGATGAATGCAGAGCTGGCAGCCAAACAAAACCACTGCAGGTGTCAGCCCACGGCATTAATTGATTTATAATGCAGATAAACTACCTCTGGATAATTGAGAGTTAACTGTATGGCATTTTTCATTTGAAGGGCAAAACAATTCTGTACTAATTAGGAGCACAAATACTAATGGATTGCATATTATGCGTTTCACAAGCCCCAAATCTGGATTAAATCATACACACTGGCTGTTTAATCACTTTTATAACACAGATGCTGTATAATTAGACGTTTTAAAAAGATGCGGTGCAGGATTGTGCTCAGCACTGCACAATAGTTAACACAGGACTCATAGGAAAAAAAAACAACACTGATTCTACAAGGAAATCAAGAAGCAAAAATCACCATTATCTCTACAATTTACACTTGAGGGCAGAGAGGTAGAAGTGGTAAATGGCCTGCTGAAAATTCCAAAACAAACCAAAAGCAAGACTCATTAGATTTTTATTATTATTTTTTAAACACACACCATTTTTTCTCTTGATATCATTACACAAGTGCATACTACTGTATGTGTATAAAATGCACATGACCATAAGTATGGAGTCATTATGGGTATAGACCACAGATACAGCTAAAATTTTACACGCATTGTATATATAGCACAGCTTTCATCGTTAGAAAGACTTACAAAAACGGCAGGAAAATAACAAACATACAAAAAAACATGCTGTCAGTAAATGTTATCACAAAGCATAACTAAATAATTATTTCTAAGTTCTTTGATTTGAAAGCACAAAGCATACAAAGAACATATCTTCTCATTTTCCAAAAATATTCTTTTTATACTACAGAGTCAAAGCTGAAGTATCTTCTTGCATTATGCATTTTCAAGAGAATTGAGGAAGGCAAGAATTATATACCTTGCTCCACACATAGTTGTCAGAGTTACCTTGTCTTAAGTGTACTCACTTCACAACATGGCTTTGCAAGAGTCTGATCATAGGAGGGGAATTTAAAAAAAAAAAAAAAAAAAGAGACATTTCTCATAAAATGGCAAGTGCACCAAATTTTAGGTTAATTACTATCATAGGACAGACACCTTTCCTGACTTACAAAATCACCAGTTTTCTCTGTTTTTCTGAGTTTCTGTAAAACAGATTATATGCACATTAACTGTGGGAAGCCTAAATACAAATTTAATTGTAAGAAGATAATTGGAAGGATTCTTTCCTCTGATGAGATTTTATTAATAGTGATGATTTGCAAGACAAGACCTTGCAGAACTGAAGTTAGTTTAGCATGACTGGCATATGGAAAGTGGAAAAACTGAAAGAGATTCCCCCACACACCCCTTTTACTTTATTTCTTGTGTATGTCTTCTTGATCAATTTGATTCTTAACTTCTTGATAACTCATTGATCTAAAAAACTCCCTTAGTCATTTTTACATTCATATTTCAAAGAATAACCAAATTTCATGGCCCAGCTTTTGAGAACGTTCATCCTTTAGCTGTTACATCCCCCAAAGAAAAAATTAAATGCAAAAATCAAATGAAAGCAGGTAAAAAAAAAAATCAATCCAACGTGAAAAGTTTAACATGGTGCTTGATTTTTCTTTTCTCACTGAAATCATGTATTATATTAGGCACTATTAGCAAGAATGATTAGTGTTCTGGGTAATATTCCTCCTACAGCTGTTGCTGTAACTGGATAGATAATATTTCTAGTAAGCACCAGTTTGTCTTACAAAGTGCAAATTTTATGAGTAAAATGGTAATTCCTAAGAAGTCAGTCACGAATCACAGTACCCCCTTTGTATCAGGTAGTTACAGAAAGTTCCACACAAGATTAGGAGCAAACGTTTATGGATATATTGCACCAACCTAAAAGATGTTCAGAAATATGCTGGGAAGAAACTTTTTCCCAATCCCTCAGCTGAACCTTGTGTAGCTACCAATCTAAGTAAAACAGTAAGAAAGCTGCCCAACATCACAAGATTTGTGACAAAATACAAAAGCTGACAACACTGATTTCTTTGTTAATGTAAACCTCGATATTGCGAGAGTTGAAAAGGCTGCATATTCCATGCAGATTGTATAATCAAAGCCAGGGCTGAAGATTACACTCTTCCTGGGAAGGCAGGGAAACAGCCAGAGGCCTTTCCCATAGGGCCAGCTAGGCTAATAGCTGTTGGCCAAGTGCCTTCATGGACAGCCAGATGGGACCTCCTTTATTCTCCTCTGTCCACGTGGAGGAGGATTTGCTATTCTAGTTGCCTCCAGGAAGCAAAGAAAACCTAAGGACTATTTCACAGATTACGTGGGTACACAAAGCGGCATAGGCACAGTGCTGGTCAACTGGGGAGAAAGAGGGTGATGACCGCACATAAGTGTGCTCACATCATGTTGCCAGAAACACCTGCTAAATCAGCTGCTGCAAACGCAGAGTTAAAGGTCCGAGTAGTTTCTCTCGCTCCCTTACTCCCTTTGCTGTAAATATGCGCTTAACATGTGGGAAGAGAACATGCAGCAGTCTCAGTTTGAACCTGTGACATATCCCGAGCACACTGCATAGCAGCACTCATGATCCCTAAGGAGGAGAAATCAGGTACAGGCCTGAGCCAAGCCACATGTAACCGAGTCCAACGTGGCACATCAGTCAGCTTACAGTCAGAATTCACAAACATTTAAGTCTCTTGGATGTTTACACTTACAATTTTTTAACCAGGGGATTATGCTGTCAGTATTTCTTGTATTTAACGTGTACCCATGTTATAATGAATACCAGCAGAACTGGTATGAGCACTGTGAGTTTCCAAATAGAAAAAAAAATTTACTAAAACACACAAAACTGACTCCTCAGCAGAAAGAGAGCAGCAATTCAGAATTCAGAGTAAAGTAACACAACAACTGACTGCTGGTAATTATTTACAATACAAAATTCTGTTTTTGCTTAACTGCAGTGTCAGACTATCTTCAAAGTAACAGCTTTCAAGTTGGATTTGATTTCCAATTCAGGTAAAAAGTAGTAGGATTTGGCTCAATTTCTTTTGCAAAAGTGATCCTCATTACAGTGGGAAGTGAAATGACAGGCCTGCCTTTAAAAGTTTGTTGTTCTGAGAGGTACAGAGATAAAATGATCAAAAAACAATTTCTCATCCTTTAAGACTAAAAGCAGCACAAAATGTTTCTATGAAAATTACAAGAAACAGATTAATTAGCTAATTAGAAGTCACCTAGGGATGCAAAGAACAGACCAACTGAGCAATGACCCCACAGGCGCTCATTCTACAGTTACACAGTGACTAGCATCAGCTTTATTCTACTAACACTTCCAGCAGACTTTACTCAACTAAATACCCAGTCACTGCCAGTGGAAAAATACACCTAAAACTTCAGAATCTAGGATTGAGTGCTCATCAGCTATGTACAGCTGAAGTGGCCTGACATTATATTCATGCAAGAAGGAGAGGATCTAAGGAAGCCAGCAATGCTACTACAATTACATTAAACTGCAATACTCATTTAATAAGCATGTGCAAGTGAAGTGTATTTTACAGTTATTTTGCTGTTAAACAAATTATACCATCTGTTCCACGTGAAACTGAGTATTTAGAAGTCATGGTACTACACCAATCTAGAAAATGAAGCAGGATGGGCCTCTGTGCACGCATACATAGTGATGAATCAATGAACTTCTTGGATTACATTAAGGATATCTCCACAAACATACTGCTTCTTTGACCACAAGAAAAATTGAGAGTGAAGACTACAAGTACAGATGTAAAAACAAGGGTAACTGCAACCATCCCTCCATATGAAAAATCCAAAAGATTTTAAACTTTCTCTTTTGAATATATACTTCTCTATTTTCCACAAAAGGAACAATAGCTGGAGACCTGATGATGTTTTTAATACTTAAGTCTCATTGCTTGCAAGTTTCCTAAAGTAGAGAACAACTTTAGACACTACAACAAAAATCCAGAAAGCTGACTTTTCTTTCATTTGGAAAGGGTGGGGGAAAAAGGTAAATATATATCAGGAAATGGTTACAGTAGATTATGTAGACCCTTAAGGAGATAAAGGAAAATATACCTACAACAAATTCTGCCACCCTTTTAATGCCACTTGCACATGCAATACTTACAAACGCTGGATGGTGCAGTTACATATTTCACACATTTTCAGCTGTCTGAAAGTCATTGATTTTGAAAAGTTACCTGTAAAATATGGACTTACAAAAATACAAACTATCATTGCAGTTAATAAAAAAAATTGGAAATTGCTAGGTGGGTTATTTATTAGCTGCAGCCAACATGCAGTAGCATAGCCTTCTGCCTGTCCTTACTGTCCTTTATGTACTTGACAAGTGCATAACGAAATAAGAAAGGACATGAAAGTGGAAAAGATATGCAATGTGGAGAAGATATAGACAATGAAAGTATCCTAGGAAGCTGAGGAAAATGATGCTAACGATCTTGGGATAATGGAAAAGAATAACATATATAGGACATACTGGACTCCATTTCTGGCTAGCTGTGCACAGATGCTAATCCAATTTTAGGATAATTAGAAATGTTTTCCTTATTGAAAGATACCTATTACCATACCAGATGTTATTCACTTTTCAGAAGTCCAAGAAGCAATGGTAATTTCATGATAGGAATATTTTGTTTAGGTGAATAAAGTAAGCAACCACACAAGAGGGACTAATGCAGAGTATTAATGGAAGAACATTCACAAAAGGTGGAAAAGAGATTAAAAGCTTTCTGATATTATGATAGTATGTTACTAAAATCACTTTTCCTCATCTGTTGTCATCATTCAAAGCGAAGGAGGCAGATTCAAAAAGAGTATGGCATTCAAAAAGGTTAAAAGGTGTTGTAGAATGAGCATTACACCCACACTGCAGGTGAGTCAGCAAAATGAAAGACTGGAGACAACCTTCTCTCCCCAAGAAGTATAATTTCATCAGTCATCTGCACAGGAAGTGTTAGTGATGGATCGTCTCAGAAGTGTGAGTTCCAGGCTACCTGAATCACATACATGATGTCCATCTTCCCGTGGTGTCCACGTCAATAAAAGTAGATGACAAAAACTGAAGAAATTACATTCAGCCAGTTACTTGAATAAAATGAAGTTTTCTCTCTCCCTCCATTTTCTCCCTCCCCTCCAGCTGTTTTTGCCCCATACTTCAAAGCCTTATTTACATTCATACCAAATCTGTTTACAGTCAACTTCACTGTGATACTGAAGCTTTTTTTACCCCAACTAAGACACAAAGCAAAGCTGGCCAGGTGTCTCTAAACCACAGAGCCAGCTGCTCCTAACCAAGCTCACAGGAAATAGCAAGGAAAATATGCAGCATTTGACACATCTGGAATAGATTGCAGAGTCTTTGAAAACTGTGTCCCAATTCCCTTCCTCCTGCTGATGAGATTTCAGGCTACCAAACTGCTGCATCAACTAAAGAGGATTAGATAATGTGTACATTTTTAACCCTACATATTGTTTGTCCAAAGGAGAATTTTTGCAAGCTACTCCAGCCAAAAAAAAAGACAAAAAAACCAACAACAGAGTATCTGTAGGAAGCTTTCTGTAAAAATGTAGTAGAGCAAACCAAAATAAATCAGTCAGAAGACTGCTATTTAATTTAGGAAAATTGATACAGATGGAAAATAGTACTAGCTGACACTGGTAAACATAGAAAAGGAATCAATACTGCAGGCTTTGCACAGTTGCATTAACTCATTAAAAGAAATGTTTTTACAGTATGTTGCCATAAAGCATGAGATGAAAAGGAGAAGAGCAGAGAAGAGATTAGTACTTATTTTGCCAAGTAATTTGTCTGTAATGCCAGAAGTACTGCAGTGTGCTATTTTCAATGTGAAACCTACCTCCACCCCCAAAACAAAAAGCCTAAGTCTTAATTAGCAAAACAAAGCAATGTTTTATTATCTCCATTTCTTTTTCATAAGGACAATGAATGCAAAAGAACACAGAAACAAACAGCTAAGTTTAGAAGGAACTTCCAATCAGATATTGAAGATAATACTTAATTTTATTTTCCATAAAAAGCTGGGAAGTGAAGGTGCCCCTAAAGTTTTAGTCACTTTCAGCACCTCTGAAAGTTTAAGAAAATGAATAATGTAACCAGTTTACATATGCATTTTTAACATTCATTATAGATACAAAATTGAATACAGCACTAGCTTAAAACAACATAAACCTCATTATTCTTAATGTTAGTAATAAAAGGCAAAATTCTAATACAAAAAGAAAAACTGGAGGAAAGTATTTGTAATTTTTCCCCAAAGGTGCAACCAATGTATTTTGCAACTGAGATTCCAGTTGTACAAAGGACTGAGAGATGTGTTCTCCTACTTAGGTAGAAGCATAAACCATTAAACATTAAAGGAAATCAAATGTGCATGAACACTAGAGAGTACCCCTTATAGAGATGATATTTATAGGAAAGTAATGGTATAACTTAAATGTATACTGAGAGAAGTGCAACACACTTTTTCCAATTTCAGAGCTTTAAAAGTAAGATTTCCTTCATAGATTATTTCCAAGGTTTAGCTTAAATTAGTTTATTCTTATGAGATAGAGTATTTATTCTAAACAAGCATTATAAGACAGCTTTTTTTTTTTTTTATACCCTAAGAGTGGATGTTGAGTTTTTATTGAACTCAAGACTTCTTAAACAGAGCCACTGTTATAAGTCAGGGGATACATTTGCAATACTCTGTTTCAGGAACAAAGGTGCACACATAAGGATCCAACTGCATAACCAAGGGCTACAGACACAAGGCTGTCCATCCCTGCTAACATGAACTCCATCTTTTAATGGGATCGTGCATAAGAACAAGGGCTTTCAGGATCAAGCCCAAAAGAGATAATAAAAATCTATGTGAGGAAAGTTGTGACAAGACAAACAATTCAATGCTTTTACCTCCAAAATTACATCTAACAGTAATTATACCCTTAATGGCCAAATTAATAAGAAAATATGTAGTCATATGAAGATTAAACATAATTTGGAGAACATGCTGTTGCAAAATATATTTTGCTGTAATTCGTAAGAAGCAACTCAAACAGTAATTTATGCAGAATTATTTACAGGGGACTCAACATGGAGCATCAGCTTTAAGTAAAACAGTATACTGGTTTGAATTTGATAAAATATTAATGAGTACAAATTTGTGACACCAAGGAACGTTGGGTTTTAGTAAACTTAACAAAAAAGTTCTACATAATTATATAATTAAATGAATCTAAAATATAGAAAAAACTGCCTGAACTGGTTAATCTGAATCATTTAATGCATTTCATTTTACTCAAACTTCAGGTCAACAAGTCAGTGGTGTACACGTGCTGTGAAACAAGTTACCACTTACATCTGTCAGATACAACGATCACAGATTAACCAAGTCTGACTGTACCTAATCTATACTACCAGATGGTTTGTTCTTACTTCAGCATTATCTTTTTAATAAGCACATATGCAAATGTGCCGAAACAAAAGGCAGCAGTTATAAATATTTACTAGAATGACCACAGCGGGCACTTGAACATAAACCATCCTGTCATTCATTTTTGAAGCTGTATCTTCACTAATTTGTCTTCTGTTTTTAGTAGTCTTCTATTCTATTAACTTGGAGGGTTACAGATCATCTGGAAATTTCACACTGGTATAGGAAAGGAATGTCTGTTCGATGCAGTCTGAAGATAAAGAAAGAATCGTACTTCAGTTCATTGGAGCGATTAACCATAAAGCAACACTACTAAATGATGTTAAATGTAGAAGCAGCAAAGAACAGCCTTCCCCCACCCATGTTAGGATGGCACAAAAAGTGAAAACTCACTATTATTTTGTCAAAGCTACGTTTCCTAACACCACCTCAAAATATTTTATGATTTTAGAGTTAACATTTGTTATTTATTAAGAGTAACAGACATTGTGCAGGAAGTTAACAAGCTACTTAAGAAAAAGGCCATTGAAGTGTGATAGCAATTAATTTGAACTTGTTTCAATACTTAAGACACTTCAACAAATAGTATTTAGGTATCCAGCTCTCTAAGAAAACTCCATACCCTTATCAGCTCATACATCCTGGTGGTGAGAAATGCTTATAGCTAAAAGAAGCCGCTGAATTCAGATAGGACAATTCATTAACATCACTCACTACTGAGTAAGGCCTTAGTGTTTTGCCCTAAAACAGATTTTAAACACCAGGAGAATAAAGAATCACAGACCATGTTTTCTACACTCTCATTATTCTCTACAAGGTACAATTTTCAAATACTGCTCAGTCCTAATGATATTTTTTAAAGTGTTTTTACACTTCATTATACTGAAAGCTAATGGATATAAAGATGTTTTCACACAGTCTCTACTCTATGAATTTCAGCATTCTGAAAGGGTTACCGTACTACTAAGAAAGTGAGAGACATGTTACTCTTACAAAAAGGAAATGCTGCCATACAGGTGCCATTTTAGGTTGATTACTAAAATGCAATATATTATTATTTAAGTTCAACTTACCGCATAGCTTTGACAAAATGACACGTTAAAAATAAACGTCACAATGATGTTAACAGGGTCATTCCATGATCAGGAACAATTACTTATCATTACTGTTTTTATATGTATATCACTGTCTTATATAAAAGGAATCATCTTTTCTAGGCAAACAACATTTCAGTTTTTTTCAGACATCCAACAATGTATTGCTGGCTACCTCATATTGATCCTGTGTCCAATCTTGCAAAAAGTTAAGGAAGTCTGCTTTATTACAAACAACACTGCTTCACAGTTAAGTCAAAAGACAGCATTTAAAACATTTTAGGTAAACTGCAAAACAGTGAAGATGCTACAGTACTTATTTATGGATTTAAATTTAACTTGTCGTGCAGTTTAGGTAAAAAGTTAAACACAAATGGAGACCTCTAGTTTAAGATACATAGAAGTCCAACAGGTCCACCTAATGGATAAAGCACATTTAAAAAAAGGAGTGGATATGTGCCAGACTGATTAGTCAGCTACCTGAAAGGATATATAAAGCACATTGTTGCATACACAGTAATCATCCTTGTATAAGACTATCTTAAGCCAGTCATGTAAAGAGAGGCAATACTTATCTACTGTTTGCATGTTCAGACCCACGTCAATCAGATTTAACATGCAGGCAGATTAGTGCTTCCTAGCACACTGACAACAGGTTGACTATTAAAGCCAGTTTTCCTACACAAAGTACAGTGTCCTGACAGGATTCTTGCATAGGATAAACAACCAGTTCTGCTTTGTTTTTGTTACTGAACATTAGTTCCAGGGAGGACTAGGGGCAGCAGTGAGGACACATTGTTTATTTTCAAATTTAATGATTTCAAGAGTCTTAAGATATTTTCAAGTATATGTAGAACATATGCAACATTCATGACAGATGTTGAAAAATCATGCAACAGCAAGATGTTCTTGACATGTGACTGAAGTTTGATTTTTTTTTTTCTTAATTGAAAGTATTGTATTCTTCTCAGTGTGCCTGGGAGAGAGAATCTCATCTCAATACTAAAAATTGCTTACCTTTAGTACAAGAAAAAAAATCTTGTTCTGTGAGCAGCTGCCATGCTTTCAGACATATTTCTGACTTTAAGATAATTGACAAAGCCTCGAAAAAACAGGAGGAGTCCTGAAAGTGTAGAAAATGCACAAAATTAATTATACCAACCTAAAGTATCCTACAAATTCTTAAGATTATTTAAAAAATTCAGATTATATAAAAACAGTGAGATCTTTACGCATCACTCACAAATTTAACAAGCAAGTCTTCCACTTTGATCTTGCGTGATATAAGAATATATCATTATGGAAGGCTTTTCTGAAATTTTACACGCATTCTGTGTTCACGTATCATCTGCTAAAAAGACTACGTGAAAAAACTTAAAGGAAAAAAAGAAAAAAAGAGATACGTTCCACATTATCTCCAAACATACTTTGGAAATGTTTAAGATTAAAAATGTACTGCTAGTCAACAGAAAAGAAGAAACAAGTCAGTACAAATTGTTCTAGCAACAAGCCAATAACAAATTGTAGGAGATTACGGCTTGAGATTTAACCATCCAGAAATATGCACCTGACCAAGAGTAGAAAGAACAGCAGTTAGTTCAAAGAAAGTTACTCAATGTGTGTTATTTCTTTGTCAACTGCACAATTTAAATTATTTTTAAATGTTTAAATTTAGCCACATTTGAAAGAATATCTCTGCTCTAATAATAAGAGCAAAAGATAAAGAACCGTCACACAATTTACAGATGCAACAGTGGAAATAACTAACTTTTTTTTTTTTAAACCAACACAGATTCACACGCTGGACAGGTCAGCAAACCAACCCAGAAAAACACACTGTTGCATAGTGAACACAGCTCTTTGCTCCATTCTCTGTTAAGTAAACTCCAACAGATTATTTTACGTCTGTTGGATTCTCCCTGATCCAACAGATGAATTTGCCCAAAATGTTGGGGTTGAAATCTGAATTATACATATAGCAGAGAAGCAGATATCTGGAGAGCAATTCCATCGTAGAGTACGTTGTATTCTCTAAGCAGGCCCCTGTTTTTTTCCCCACAGTTGAGCAAGGGCCTACTGCCAGTGGTTCAGACAGAGAAAACCAATTTTTAAAGGTCCAGGGCAGGGCAGATGAAGAAACTTCAGTGTTTCCCCTAACTATAAATGTCATGCTATCCATCTGAGAGGTCATTTTTCATTTTGACATGCATCAAAAAATATGGTATTATTAAATATTTTCAAAGTTTATGGGAAAAAGAGACCCTTAACATTTTAAATTTTTTTTTATCATCTAAGATTGAGATGTTGGTACATTAAATCCTTGTACTTTCTTACAGTGCATCTGGTGCTTGCTCATAAGACAACATTCTGGATAAGATCAATACTCAATTGAGTTGAATCCACCGGGAAAAGTCTTTGGTTAGTTTAGCTATGCACCTTTGTGTTTAAAAAGCAAGCTGACCACAAACAGAAAATTAAGTTTATCATAAATACATCGGAACTAGATAACCCAATTCCACGTGTAGAATTATTATACAGGGATTGGGTTCATTTATATGTTTAAATGAACATGTAGGTTCCTTTAAGATATATACACTTATATAGTGAGATTCCAAAAGTTCAAATGAAAATCCAAACAAAAGTTAACAAATTTAGCAAAGGATTACATCCTGTTCTCTTACATCTTAATAAACAATCTCTATGGTTACACTGATATTTTGCTATGTGATGCACTTTTTCTTCCTGCTGTCCCTGCTGAGACCCTGACTGTTTCCCATGCTCATTTATTTTGTAAAATAAAAATTGGCAAGCAAAAAGCATTTACTTTTTTTGCTTCTTTAAACCCAAGCCTCCATAGGACACACACCCAAGAAGAAAAAACCTACCCAGAGAATGCTCTGCTAACTTTGACCTAAGACAGATACATTTCTGTACATTTCTACCAAAGGTGCTACCCAGACGTTACCAGAGATAGTCCTACATTCAACTAAAAAGCAGCTGAAACAGCAAAAGGTGGACAAGAAGATTTTAAGGTGCCTGAAAGCATATTTTCTGCATTACACATGCTGGGAAAACAGTCCAAGTTCAACCCATACTTTTATATTTCGCTGTTTAACGGAGGAGGGAAAAAAAAATACACCACAGAAAAAAAACACTTTCCATTGTGTTCCTCAAAAAGAAACATTGGCTAACATTTAAATTTAAAAATGAAAATTGTCTCTCTCTCCAATTTGTTCACTGTGCATGACAGGTCTTTGGAAGTAGACCATTTCACTTTTCCATGAAGCGTGAGCAAATTTTTCCAGACTTTAAATAAAGTAAAGGGAACATAAACAGATAGGTGAACACCAGAAGAGAAAAAGATAGCAATGCAAGGGCTCAAGTATGTCAAAGGATCATCCAAAAGAAAGGCTCCAGTTTATTCACTTTGAAAGAGACACAGGATATACTACTTAGCATGTTCTGATTGGAAAGTTATCTGAAACAATGAAATACAGATTTGGTTGGCAGAACTCCCATGACTTGATAATAGTCCTTCATTTCCTACTAAGTAGGTCTATTGGGGTAAATTCTTCTGTAGTGTTCTAAAATGCTGTTGGCCTACGTCATGCAAAACATTTGTAAAACAAGGGAATGCTAACTGCTGGATACATACAGTGCCTTTTATTGCAAGCTCTGTGAGTTTAAGAAAAAAGTCTTCTAACAGTTCAGGCTGAAAATAAGGCTTTCCTAAATCTAAGTGATCTAACTTCCGAATGTGAGAAGTGCTGTGAAAGACTAGTAAAAAGAACTACAAATGCACAACTTTTTCTATATGCCTCATGTAGCCAAGTATACAACGGTAGAGCAAGCTATTAAGAAATCTGATTAATACTCTTAAATTGTATTGAAAGAAGGATATGGAAAACTTTTTTTTTTATTAAGGATTTTTGGCATTTATTGTGAAACAAATAAATCAGAAGCAGTCAGGATCTCTCAAAAAAAAAATTTACTCAACATTTTACTCCAACATTTGCTGTTAGACCTCAGTTGAACTGACTCAAAGGGAAGACTGCCACCTACTGAATCATCAGCAGCTTACTATGCTTCCAGAGCAAGAAAATAAAATAGATAGTAGCATTCACTCCTGTAAAAGCATATCACTCCAGACTTCACGTTCAAATCACAAAATCCATAGTAGGAAAAAAATTATAATGGTTGGTGTTTGGAATATCAAAATTAAAAACAAAGGCAGAACGTGATGTGTATAAAACTTTGAACACAGGCAGGCAGACCTCTTCAGAAAAAGCTGACGTCATGGAAGCACTGTGATCAGCAAGCATGAAGCCATTCTCTTGTCTGACTGAGTAACTACTGATGCAGCATGCATTTCAAAGGAGTAGAAAAGGACATTTCATGACCTGTGTACAAGACAACTGACTCCACCTTCCTAGGATCAGTCACATTTCATAAAATTTAAAACTTGACATACAAGCATATATATGTAAGTACCTGGTATCACTTACTTTCACTGCATTCTCTGCATAAAACCTAGAGGTTTTGTTACACAATTCTGCACCCTTAGACGAGCATGAGCAGATTAAAAAGCACAAGCTACAAATCTCAGGTATGTACGTAATTACAAATGTAGAGTAACATTTTGAGTTGAATGTTATTTGAATAGTCTGCAATCCACACTGTAACACTATGGTAATAACCTGGTGAACACTACAGAAATAAGAACAGCATACAAAACTATCAACAGCAAAAGAAAAACATATAGCTAAACATGTTACAGAACTCTAGCTACAAGGACATGATATATCTTTAAGTACTTCATCAAAACAGAAATGTTTTCCATTGCCACTTACCAAGTACAAGGAATATCCACCAAAGCCAGTACTGTCCATTGAAATATCCAGTAAAGTAATCTGAAAACTGGAATTCATACACAAGGCTTAGCTGTAGCAAGAAAGATGACTAAGACACATTTAATGCTTTATGCAAATACAGGAAGTTGAGGGGAAAAAAAAATTAAAGAAAAATACTGTATTCTCCTAAAATAGAAAACTGGTATTTGTGCCATAGTTTAACATACAAATAACACTTCCAGTATCAGGTGGTCTTTGACAAAGTTATTTCAAAAGCTCTAAAATATATATATACGTGTGTATATACGTGTATATGTTGCATATATTACTTGCCAGAATCATCTGACATTTTCTATTATAATGAATCACCACTGTCAATTTCCTACCCCCCCACCCAATGCCTGCCGTCCTGAACACATTACGGCAGCCTGCTGCTTTAGATATTAACACCAAAAGCCACATTAGTTTAATCTTATCAGACAGGGATGTTCTGCTGACCCCTCAAAAGAAGAGCTTTTGACCTTCTGTATACCCCCTACTGTTAATCGCTGCCAAGAATACCAGCCCCATAAAGACCCCCAACTCATTAAAGTCTTTTCATTTTCAAACCAGCATTCAGTTCCCAGCAGTGAGCTGAACGCAACTAAATGAACCTTGAAGAGGCATTTCAACTGTTCCTGTTAGTGACCATGGTAGACAGTTTTGTCCTCTCTGATGTGGGAGGCAGCTGGAAGGCAGGGTGTGATGGTATTGGAGACAGGTATCTTTGCCTTTACCCGACTCCAGACTGCATGCTTCACTGATAAAAAAGGCTAATCAAATGTCTCCAAAACTCACACAAGAAGTAGGAATGAAGAGATGTGTGAAAAGTTGCCAGAAGGAAAAAAATAACCTTTTTAGTAGCTCTGCACACTTTTCGTACACTTCCCATCCTACTGTCATTCAGTATGTTTACTGCATCCTGCAACAGCACATCCTATTTGTCATTTCCAGTGCATTTCTGTAGTTATCAACCAAGAAATCAAGTAATTCAGGCATTATTTTCTCTAAAATAACCAGAGATGATACTGGGCAACATATTCAACCAAATAAAAATCAGAGCTGTTAAAAGGGTTTTTTGAAAAAGGGTTGAGGGGTTTTTGTTCCCCTCAAGTAACTATGCATTGAGATTCACGTTTTCTACAAAATAAAGCCAGATCATCTGAATTTTTTAAAGGCTCAATAAAAAAAAAAAGGTAAAGAAACAGAATTGCCAAATTGAATGAAAAGAACAATTTACATTATCACTATATAAATACTAGCATATCTATTATTCAGCAGACTAAGCATGTTGTATTTTGACAGTTCATTAAAAGACCAAATGAATATTCAACTCCAAGAAAGTTCACTGCATTATGAATCCCACTTCACCTGATAGTCAATATTGTAAATTTTCTTAAGCATGGTTTTTTTTTTTTTTTAACTTACAATTTCATTTAATTGGAAAGAAGATTTATTAAAACCACTAACCAATCAATTACTGGCCTAACATGCATTACTCCCACGTTTTTAAGCAAAAGAAATCATTGCTGCAGAATTTACTGAACCACAAATCTGTGCTTTTGTTTCCTAGAAAAAAACAACACTATTTTTTCTGGATATAAAAAGTGATACAGAGAAAGCATATGTAAACTAGAACTGTTTAGACACTATATAGTGTCTACTACAGTACTACTGAGCCTGAGTGAGAAAGTTCAGTACAAGCTTTCTGAAAAGTCTGAAGCAAAGGAAATACAATTTTGTGTATAAATGCACACTTGCATGTCACCGTTAAAACAAAATTGTTGGCACATATCCTATGTGCTTCTGCTATTTTCTCCAGAAGAGGATACAGCACAGGAGGTTTATTATCTTGACTACGAAAAAAGCAGCCCCGAGGTCTTGGAACTGGTCAGCTCTAATATTTTGAGATTAGTAACAGACTATACACAAGATTTTAAATGCAGGCTATAACTCAGTAATTCTTTAAAGAAGTTTAGCATGTATTCATTTTAGTGGTTGTTATGAGCACATTCTCAAGTAGACAGGAATAATAAAACTGACACAATGAGCAAGTTCTGCCCTCTGTTTAGTATGCCTCGAGGGAAGTTCAAAATAGCCCCAATGGATATACAGTTGAAAAATTCATGTCTTCATGCCCATTGAGATAAACTCCATTCCAAACTCCAAATTCCAAATAATTACACCAGAACTGCATCTGATCTGGTAGGATTCCTCTGCCCTGGGGAAGCAAAAAAGTACCTCTCAGCTGTAAGAAGGATGCAGGATGTGTGCCATAAGGACCAGGTAATCTCTCCTCTCTACAATCCTTGCGCTAATTGTACTAACAGCCAATCAAGTTAGATTACTAGCACATACAGAAAAAAAAAAATCAGAGTTGGCATGGCATAAAAGATTACTAATAACCAAAGATCTTTCTCTTTGTTAGACAGGATGAGATTTTAATGTTGTGTCTCAGAGATGCGTAGAACTCAAGTTCAGAAAGAATTACCAAGTTTCACCTAGCATCCATTTAGTCAGCTAAGGAACTTCCACTTAGCTAACATACCTTTCCAAAAAGCATCTAGTCCCACACTAAAAGCATCAAGAAATTGAGTATCTGAGCTGGTAAAAATGCGACCACATATTTGATTTTGACTCAATTTAGTATGTATGTGCTTTTCTTTTCCCCTGTAAGATACAAGTGAGAAATGTTTTTGTTTGCTTGTTTTTTCCCCGATAGACTGTGCCACCATTTATGTTTTTCTTTTAGAACACTTTCTGAGTAATATGAATGACACTTCTGGTACTTGCTCCACTTCTGCATGCTTTTTAAATACTAAGAATGAGTCACTCCATTTATCTTAGCTGGAAGATCAACACAAAATGATAAATCAGATAAAGACAGATTCAGTTTCATTCTTAGTAAGCACGTATGAAAATATATTAAGTAAATTCCCTACGAAAGCGGAGGTTAGAGAAAGTTCTACTCACTCTGTTAAGTGCAGAATTTAATATACTTATTTTTAATTCTTTTACTATAGATGCTTGGGTAAATTATTATGGCTTGGTTCTACAAGCAGAATCAAGAAACATACCCGTACAATGAGAATCCATTTGATCAGGGAGAGACCAAATCCACAGATTGCGCCATACCTTCCAGCTATGGTATTTGTTATACAGAAGGATAAACAAAATCCAATCCAGTTGAAAATAAATGCCACTATAAAATAAAAGAAACAGTAGCTTCTGTTAGTCTGCATAGCTAAGCAAACAGACTTAACATTAATTTCACTTATAAACTAATAAGGTTATAAACTAATAAGGCTATAAACTAATAAGGCTTATACAGTCAGTACCAGTTCCCTTCCGGTAACTCAAGATTTCAGAGATTTACTTTGAACCTAGACATTCCCAATGGTATAGTCACTTAATAATAAAGCAAATGGTAAACAGACTGTAACCTACTACTTTAAACAAGAGAACATTCCAACACAGAGGAAAGTATTACTTTGCTACAGAAATCTGACCAAATGACACTAGATAAGTAAGGTAAATGCAAACAGAGGACTATAGCATACAAATCTGGATTAAAACAAAAAATAAACCTTGCTGCTACACTCTTATAACCAAAACCAGAGTTATATGCACACAAATGCATGCGTCAAGGCTGCATATTCAGCTTTATCCAGTTTGGATAAAACAGAATAAAGTATCTGATCCTGCTCTTTAAACACAGTATAGAGATGAAGATAAATTGAGAAGCTGATGTTTCACTGGTTACTGTCTTCTCTTTTAGATCTATGTCCAAGCCCACAAATGCAAAATTCAAACAGTCTGTAAAACTGAAGTGGAACTGTAAAGAAACTGATGTTCCAAAAGAAATTTTGGAAGACTTTGCATCATCGCCACAGTCATTTTGTACAAGCGAGAAAACATCTTGCCTAGGGTAGTGATAAGAAAACTTACTTTTATGATAATTACAAATCCTCAAAACAAACAAAAACCTTGAACAAATGCTAATAAAAAATAGAGTAAGCATTTAACTACATAACAGCTACAGAACAGCATGTTCGCAATCCTAACGCCTAGCTTTCCAAAATAGAAAAGCATTTACATTTGAGAAAGCTTGGATACACTGTTCTGAATGCAGGATTTTCCTTTTTTAAGCAAGCTCTCCGAATTCAACATACTTTTAAGAGTAACAAATTTTGGAAGCTAGTTCTTCGGCGTGTGTCTGTTCCTGCCTCAGCATAACAAGCTACTGCTCTGTCCCGTCCTCCCTATTACTCAAGCTGCAAAGGGTGACTGATCATGGCTCCACTGACAGGCATGCCAAAGAGGACGAAAGACAGACAAGTTTCTAATGGACTATGGGAATCCCCAGAATACTTACAATTTTAATGTGTACATAAAAAGATAAGGATTTAAAGTACCTAATAGCTATTTTTGCACGTAATAAAAAAAATAATAATTTCCCAATCAAAGTATATGAAGGGAAGAAAAGTTCTTTCGTTTCTTATAACAAAATTTGAACACATCAACAATTTTATCCTCCTTTCAAATTAACCTAGACAAATATTCAAAATAGAATCCACAGTCACTGGATGAGTATTAGAAAGATATTTAAGCTTACGTTATTTGCCCAGCTCTTAAAAGACAAGGAATCATCTTCCAGCACAGTTCACAACAGTTCCCCCCCCAACTCAGCGTGCTGTTCCATCAAGTTACAAACTGACAAAGAATATAGGAAAGAAAAAAATATATAAAAGTTGTAAACTACCCAAGTTCACACATTTTAAAAAAATGAACTATAAATACTGAGATTTGTTTTCTGTATAAGTTTCTGTCCATTTCTAGAAAATTCTGCAGTGAGGACCTAATCAAAAATCCATGTCTTCAGCAATATGAGAAAATCATTACTTCTACCTCTGTAAAACCTAAGCAACACCTTAGGGAGCTTCCCCCAACATTTCCTCGGCATTGCATCACCTTAACAAATGCTAAAGTCAACGTGTTTTCAATATTTCCCATTGCTTTTTTTCCCTCCCTTGTGTCCTATCTCTACCTCTAAAATCATCTTTATTGTCTCATTCTGTTTAAAAAATAATAATTCTGTCCTTGCAGAAATGCATCTGCAGCTTCTGATCAGACTGCAACAAATTATTATTTTTTTTAAAATCTATATTCAAACTCTCTACATCAAGATTAGGCTCATTTATCTATCTTCTTCCATCATAGTTTCCATGTATATCCTCTGTCAGTGATGCAAATTCTCTGAGTTTTGTGGCCTACACTGCATCTGGAAAGAGTTACTGAAGTAAATTTATGTAAAATTTCTGTCTCACATAATTACTGCAATAAAAGCTGTCTACATCTTTCATCTCCGTATTGCCGTTGATAAACCATAGCACGAGTTCCCCACCACACCAACAGAGAAAATAGAATAAGGAGAGACTAATGGAATGAAGTATCTACTGCCTTCTCTGTCTGCAAGATGGAGACTAATAAATTGTGCAAGCTTCTTATTGCAACAAATGCAACCATCTGTATTCTGCAACAAAAAGTGTTTCTGAGGTTGAAAATTAGGAGAAATTTCTTCTCAGAAAGAGTGGTCAGGCACTGGAACAGGTTGCCCAGGGAGGTGGTGGTGTCACCGTCCCTGGGGGTGTTTAAGGGAAGGTTGGACTTGGTGCTTAGGGACATGGTTAGCAGGTGACATTGGTGGAAAGGTGATGGTTGGACCAGATGATCTTGGAGGTCCTTTCCAACCTTAATGATTTTATTAATCCTGTCCCAGAGATGACTAACAGTTGGACTCATATTTGAGTTCAACTTTCTACTACTGGCCTCTTCCCTTTAATAAATTTAAGAGAGAAGCTGCTTTTCAAGAGGAAGATGGATAAACTAAAGATTTTTTTTTTCTCCAGTAAAAAGTCTTCTTGATATCTTGTAGCGCTTACAACATTTTATTTCTTTCTGAATTGTAGTGCTAAAAAAACAGTTGAAATACAAAATGTAGGATGTTCTAAATGTTATGTAAGTCTCAGAATTTGACACTTCAAACAAGGTCATCCATAAGCTATTTGAAAAACCAAAGCCCTCTTCTGAGTGGCAGTGGTCAGCATATGATTTTTGATATCAAAAATCAAAAAAAAAAAATCAAGTGTTTTATCCATCTGCACTTCTAAGAAAAATGGAGTACCACTATCCAACTTGGTTTTGACAAACAACCTTACATCCATTGGTATTTTTTATACTCTAAGAGATATAGGGCAAGGCAAAGATTATGTATGATGCAGTATACTTTGCCATTACTATTTTATTAATCCATCAAGAGTACCACCTCTTTCAAAAAAAAAAGGTTTTTTTTTGTGTGTAAAAAGTTGCTATCATTTTTATAAGCTCCCTTTAAGTACTGAAAGGCTGTAATGATGTCTCCTAGAGCCTTCTCTTCTCCAGTCTGAACGTTCCCAGCTCCCCCAGCCTTTCTTCACAGGAAAGGTGCTCCAGCTTCATCACCTTCGTAGTCCTCTTCTGGACACACTCGAACAGACCTACATCCTTCTGGTGCTGGGGGCCCCAGACCTGGACACAGCACTCCAAGTGGGGCCTCACAAGGGCAGAGTAGAGGGGGACAATCATCTCCCTAAACCTGCTGGCCATGCCTCGGTTGATGCAGCCCAGGATGCAGTTGGCTTTCTGGGCTGCAAGCACACACTGCTGGCTCACGTCAAGCTTTTCGTCCACTGGAACCCCCAAGTCTTTCTCTGCAGGGCTACTCTCAGTGAGTTCTTCTCCCAGTCTATACTCATGTCTGGGATTGCCCCTATCAATGTGCAACACCTTGCACTTGGCCTTGTTGAACCTCATTAGGTTCACATGGGCACACTTCTCATGGTTGTTCAGTTCCCTTTAGATGGCATCCCTTCCTTCCCTTGTATCTACTGCACTACTCAGTTTGGTGTCATCTGCAAAATTGCTGAGGGTGCACTCAATCCCACTGACCGTGTCACTGATAAAGATATTAAACAGCACCAGTTCCAATACTGTCACATCATTTCATTCTATTCCCACAATTTAGAGTAAACATAGAAAACTGAGTTTTTCAATCTCGTGTACATATTGCAATACATCAGAAGATACAACAGTAGTGACAAGCATACTATTACAAATCTACATCTTCAATGTTCTTTTCACCTCACTTGCTGATCTTTTCCACTTAGCTTTCCACAGCTTCACATTAATCACTTGTCTTAAGTTTACTACCTTCTTTTCATGATACTAAACGTAGAACTGGTCTGAAAACACATGCTGGTTCCAAATTTTAAGCACAGGTCAAGTCTGTGACACTATTAAAATGGCAACTATATACAAAATGAAACCATGCTCAATTATGTCCTTTATTCCCTGCTTTGTCTGTCCAAATAGTTGTGTTTTTTTTCTTAAATATACAGCAAACACCAAAAGATCTTAAAGCGTCATACCTTGCCTAGGTTTACTAAACATACAGTAATAAATAATAGTTTTCATGCACCACTAAAAAATGTTCTTCCCACTTCTGCATAGAATTTATTCTACTCTGAACTGGTATACATTTTTCCCCCTTCCTGATGGCCTCACCTTAAGTCTGCTGATGATCAGTGACAGCATTTGCTACCGGCCTCTTTTTTTTTTTTATCCGACTCAGTGATGAACATTCAAAAACTTCCCTAGGCAGTTTATCTTTAGTACTTCATTACCCACGTTGGTAAATTTCTCTTAATGCCCAATTGGAAGCTTCCTCATTCCAATTATTTTGTATTACATCCAATGCATACGTAGAAACCACAGAAGTCAATTTCTTTCTGCATAAAGAAAGAAGTTTGGTGATTGTGTGTGAAGGTCAGCCAGACTCCCCGATGATCAGAGGAAAACAAGCACAATTCCTTTATCTCGTTCCAACATTTGCTATTTCAGTCAAATGACTTTCCCTTAGTTTCTCTTGCATGACTAAGGGAAACCCGCATAGCATTAATACATGCACAAAGTCAGGTTTCCTAAAGTCACACAAAGGAATCCTCCCACTGGCAATTTAGACCATGTTTCCATTTCTCAGGAAGCATACAACAGGAGGCTGTGCTAATCTGGGGCCTGCGCTACAATTCTGCCTCCCAACTTATGCCTGCTTGCAATGTCCCAGGCAGATATCCTAGCTTGTATGCAATTTATTGATCATTTGAAGCATCTACTAGGTTTGAAAACAGTGTGAACATTAATTTCTGAACTACTGTTATGGGTGTTATCTGTTCCAATATAACATCTTGGACTAAATTTACATTTACGTTTCTTTGTATTATGAGTTTTTTTTTTGCTGTCAAGTTGTAGATGTGTTTAAATTGGCTGGCCACATGTCATTCAAAAGTGAATCACATCTCCAGATGAGAACTTAAACTTCAGCTGTCTCAAACATTTTTCTCCTTTTCTACCTCCTTATCAAACCATTTGTGAGATTCAAATTAATATTTAGTTCTTCCAGAGCAAGGATTGCCCAAAACTCTCTTCCATGGTTTCAAAGAATCCAAATGAGTTCCACAATTATTTTGGGGTCCACAGGTGAAAATGCTGGTAATATTCTAAAGCACTCCTTAAATACAAGAGAAAAACCTTTTATTACTGTCAGTTAGCCAGGATAAGCCAATCGGACATGATTCAAACTTCCACTATGTGCACATTAAGCAAAAAAAACAAACATTTTTGGGCATGACAGTTACTTTCTCTATCACCGTTACAGCTGTGTTCAAAATGATAAGAAACAGCTCAGAAGTTCCTCCTTTTTGTTATGCATACCAAGTTTACTCAGAGTAACTCACCTACTAACTTATTTCTCTGGCATTCTGAAAAGTTTATACTATGTTGTATAAGGCACATCTGACTAAAATACATAAATGAAAAATATATTAAGTGGTCTGGTGGCATAATTTGCTGCATTGACTTCATAGATTAATTTAGCTCCACATTAGAAATTGACAGACACCAGCCCTGACCATTAGAGAGCAGAGATTATTTACTTATCAACATAATCACAGATTTCGAAAGTGACAGCAGTTTCTTAAAACAGTTTCACCACTTAAGAGATAAAATAGGTAGGTTTCCAAATTTTTCTACAAAGTTTCTGAACCAAGTGTTCAAGCAAAAAACACACAAAACCCAAAGACATTTTACAAACACAAAAAAGATGCTCAAAATACCTGCTCGTGTAAAGGGTTTTTATTCTTTAGACTATATTGTCTCCTTTTATTTAGTTATGCTAAACACAACAGTATTTTTCAACTTAGACGAGAAACAGATTTATAACTTGCATGCACCAAGATCCAAAAAGACAAAACAAAACAAAAAAGACATCTGGCCACTAGATGGCCTCAAGACAAATATTTTTGCAATTTAGGCAGCTACCACTAGATGGTAGCTACTCATCACTAGTTCACTGTAGCAAGTAGGCAAGAACAGTAAAAAATGTATTTGGTTATATTTTGGTTGAATAAAATGAGGTAACAAAAGCTAAATTCTGTTTTATACTTAAAATAAAGGTAATCAACCTCCAGGATCTTACTACAAGTGTCGTACCTAACAGTCACAAAAAGGATGAAGGAGAGCTCATCTAGAACAAGTCGTTCTTTCCACAATTCTCTCACTACACCACAGCTCCTGACATTGTTGTCCTGAATTTTAACTACACGATGAAATTTACTCTAGATTCTCAGTGTTCTGCCACCTTTGCTTCCAGCATTTAAACATATTCCACCCAGGAAAAAAAACAAACAAATCCCACAGATAGCTGTTCTGGAAATTTCACTTCAACTCCTGCTTCCTTAAGTCTACATACATCAAATTTATGAAGACTTTGATCTCCTTATGTGAATACATCACACACTATTTAAGATCTAACCTTATTAAGTTAAGCTCATTTTTTATTTAATTCTCCAATCTCACCATGAAAAAAAAACTTCGAAAATGAACATTATAAGTCTATACATGCAACCAGTTTTCGTTAACTCCTCATACTGTGAACACAAACACCGAGTAAACTATATAAATTCCCATACATAACTGGTAGCCAGTAACAGTTAACACAGAGACCAATTAAGCATATATTTTTATATATACCTTGCAACACGTTTAATTTTGAGAGCACTCATTTTATGCATTTCATTCAAACATGATCAAAGTTGGCAGTTACACAGTCTCAAAATGATCAAGAAAAAACATGATCTACAGGGTATTTTTGACAAATATATAAAAGTAGTGCTCTGTGCAGTCAGTCTCAAATAAATGACTGATTTGAAGAGGAAGAAGCCAGTTTATCCAAATTAGCCTCTCCATTCTTGAAGACGTGCACAAGGTTCTGCGTGTGCAGTTTTGGCCAACTGCATTTGAGTATCAATGGAGTCTTTGCTTCTGCTTCAGTTTCTGCATAGCATGAGTTTTACTACTACTATATTCCTAACTGCAAGCTAACAAGTCTGTTTTAAACTCTGATATAAAGGACTTAAAACATTTTAGACCCAAAAATTCACCCACTTGACCTCCCAGTGCAGTGCTAATGAAGGCCTGAACGAGGACTTGCAAGAGCAAGTTCACGCAATACAGAACTTACATAGGTTAAATACAAGACATTGTAGTATATAGGGCAGGGGAAGAAAATAAAAAAGAAAATGAATAAAACCCTTCACCCCCAAGAATACATACCCTTTTTATAGTCCAACTACAGATAGAGGCCAGACTACAAAAGTCACTTTGTTCCCGTACATACATATTTGTATATTTGCTACGTGACATATAAAAATTATAAAAAAAATTATCCGAAGATGCAATCCCCCAGTTGTCCTAGTGATTTATATATCAACACTAAAAAGCTTTCATAAAGTTCTATAACCTGGACCTCTAGCTTTTAAATCAAGAGACTATGAAAGACATAAAAGGTACATGAACTAAAATGAAATTTCGGTTGAAAGACCTATTTCAGACCAAAATTCAGTGGATAACCAATCAGGTTTCATCCCAATGAATGCTAAAAAGAACAGCTGCATCCCCCACATCAAACTTTCATAAAGGCTGCCAGAGAAGCATTTCAGAACAGGGAAATATCTTTAGAAATGATAAATAAATATGCAAGTGGAAAAACAAACGGCTTTTTTCTACAAGTAATTTCCAGTGGCTAAATCCAAGTTTGCTCAACACAGTAGGTAACTTATAAGACAAGGCATGCACAACACACACAGGGCCTGAATAATTGTAAAATTAGCACCAGCTACAATCACATATTACCTAAGAGTACATATTTATATGCTAGTGGTTAGTTCAACCTGAAAGTAAGTGTGGCTGGACTTGTTCCATAATTAACTTCACTACACTAACACAAGTAGTTTCTATATGGTACATCATTTCTCTCTAAAATTTCTAAGAATTGATGGCCAGATTTCTGTGATCCAGCCCTTAAAGGTCGCAGTCCAACTAGAAGATGACAGGATTACTCAATTCAGAATTAACAGTGCAGTCTTATTACATCTCAGAAGATTGTGATTTTTGGTCCCCTTATCTATGAAAGGTGCCACAGAAAAATAAGCGGAACACACTTGCTACACCTGGAACAGTAAGTGCATACATCTCTGTACAGGTAAAAGTAATAGTAATTCATTACAGTACATTAATTCAGTTTATCACAGTTATCTTCCATATTCCACAGAAATAAGGTAAAATTAAGATATACCTCAATAGGTCTGCAATACCAGATAACTTACTGAAAAATGCCAACATGAAGATGCCATCATTGCCCACTCTAAGCTGATCTGCATCACTGAAATCATCTCGTGGTGGATACTCTTCTTCCTGGATTTACAGGTTAGTGATAATTTAATTAAAAATTTATTTTAGAATAACTATCTTTAGGACTAAATTGCGTTTCTAGATCTAGAAAAGAATTGACATTTCTATAATATGTCCATATCAAGGAACTTCAAAAGAAAAATAATTCATATCAATAAAACAAGGCTTATTGGTACTTATGTTGACAGAGCCCAGAATTAAATCAAAATTGCTGTAGAAGATACATATTATATATTCATCTTAAATGAAACTAAAAATTATTTCAGATGAGTACTTTAAAATCAAAACCAGCAGAATTCCCCCTTCTTATTGCAACCATCTTGGTATGCAGCCAAGATGTTAAAAACTTATTGGATAAAAATCATTACATAGTATGTTCTATTTTCTTTTCCTGACAGAAAGGCCTTTTAATACTTTACAAACTATAAAGATTTAGAATAAGGTGTATCTTAATATTGCTGATGCAAAAGCACAGCACTAATCAATTTATAGATTATCCAACAACCTGCTGCAAAACATACATAAAGCAAAGAAAACCTCTAGGGACACTAGAGGGCATGAGTACATTAAAATTGTTTTAAAGACTTCTAAACTCAGAAAAGGCAACTCTTAACTTACACAAAAGTAAACAGAGATATCAGTCAAAACAATGCAGAAATTTCTCTGGTCATGTCAAAATACCAGATCTTAAAATACGGAAAGTATGAGTTTGTTTTGTTTTTCAGTGCTTGTTTTTCAACAGGGCTTGGTAGCTCTTATATACTGTTCTGTAGGCTGGGAAACAGAAGTTTTCATTATGGCAGCTCTCACTAAAGAGAGCATGATGAAAACTAGAAAGAACAGTTAAACAATATGTTAAGTAAATAACAGCAAAACAACACAGGATGATACAAGTTAAATAATGCTGCCAGTAACAGTAGCAATCTGATTTAGACAGAAGCAGGAGCAACATTCTTTGACTTCTCCTGTACTTTTTCTCCGACTGCTGATTATAATGACTTAGAACTGAGGTAAGAAGTAGCTTATTAAAAATGGTAATAAAAAAATTATATCAAGGAAGATTAAAGTGAGATTTATTTTGCTGATTCACCCAGAGCAAACAATTACTACTGAAATAATGTAATTCTGATTTTAACATGTTATTCACTCACTGTACCAAATGTTATTTTATGCATGTTTTATACATACATACATATATATATGGATATATTCATAACTAAAAGGGCATTAAACAGTCACAATGATCTAGAGCTCTGTCATGAGATTGACATATTCACCTTTGTGAACAGTGCAAATTAATCTACCGGGGTATAGTGATTACAGTTAAAAGTATGCAAGAACAAACTGTACCAACTCCAGGCAGCCAGCACTACCCTTCATAACATGGCCATGAAATTCCAGCTGCTCTCTTTCCTTTCAGATTAATTAACTAGACCTCTGTATCACAAGATATTATATTTTAAAAACATTGCTGTTCATACAGACAATTCCAATGAAATCACAAAAAGCTGGTTGAACAGCAATCTTAAGAAGCCATAACTCAACTGTACATAATTTCAGATGTCCCTAAATGGTCATCTTAACTGATTATGAAAATATTAATTTGTTTAGCATAATTTTGCTGCAGCTGCAAGACTGATGGGGAAAAGTGAAGGAAGGACTGAAAATACATTAAACAAAAGGCTACATTTGAACATGTTTATATCAGAAGCGTATGCCTCAAAAGTTTTGCTTTCAAGTCAGACTATTTTCAACTTTAATTTCAGAAGCTCTGTAAAATAACATTTTTTTAAAATAATCTGCTAGCTACTGTACTTCATACTTGCATTTCCACATCAGTTATCAAATTTGCTCTACACAAATTGTTCCCTCTGAAAAAAACAAGATTTGGCTTAGCTACATTAACAAGTTTAACAGGTTTCTCTATATGCATGTTGCTAAGGCTTACATGTATAAGAAATGTGAATCAATAAATAATCCAGGGACATGAGAACAGGCATTTGCAATAAGCGTGAGCAACTTATTTATTGTACTCCATGTCAAAAGACAATTATAGTAAACTAAGCTCTATTTACCATCTCCAAAAATTGGCACATTGAAATTATCAGAATCTTTAATGAAATGAAATAGTTTTCTCCCTTTAAACCAGATTCAGCCCTCGCTTACATCACTTAGTATCTGGTTTTACAATCAGTCCCACCGCTCAGTTCCCACTAATATAGGCTGTCCTTTGCAAGACAGTGCTCTCATTTAATCTAGTTATTGTCAACAGTCCTAACTTTTCTTCAAAGTATAATTGTTTGCCACCTTTTTGGTCCCATTTTTGAGGAATGAAAAGGGACAATGCAGAATGACTCTGTCCTCTCAGCTGATGCTCAGAAAATGAACAACTTTATAGTGATACTTCTATTTTATATTAATGACATTTACTGAATAATTATATTTATATTTTCTTCTTAGTGAGAATGTCATTGATACCTAGTTATATAGAGATAACTAGTTATTGACACAGTTTATACATACACACATACAAACTCCTAAAAAATAAAGCACTTTTTTAATATCTTATATTGATTTTTGACAAAATCAGCCATTGTAAGGATCACAGACAATTCATTTGATTGCTAAATATGCTGAAATTTGTATAAACAGAAAAATTAGTATTCCTATGACCAGGAAAACAGTTAAATAGCAAAATATATTATCAACATGAATAGTATATCAAACAGAGGAATTTCTTTAAGCTAAAGGATATGAAATACTACACAGGATCTATTGAAGTCAAACCTATTAACTCCTCTGGAAACAGTGTTCTCTGTAGCTGTTTTACAAAAAGAGGGCTGTGTTTTTTGTTTTTTGTTTTTTTTTTTTTTTTCCCCCCCCCCAAGGCTTTGTAGCTTCTTTTAAATTGAAACCTAGCATGGCATACTGTGAGACAACCACCTTTACTCAAGGAAAGAAACTGTTTTCAGTAACCCTTTGGATAGCTAAACTGGTAACTCTTCTCAATGAAGAGGATTTTCAGAAGAAAAACTTGTAAGGAAAAAGGATCAAGTTACTTAGTAAAATCCGTAAATGATATCTTCAGCATACAAAACAATATGGAGAAGTTAAGGAGGAGGAGGTGTGGGGGGGCATAATGAAACCCAGAAGCATTTGTTTGCCAATAGGAAAATTCATAGTTAAAGTCTAAACTAGAGAGAACTATACCATACCTCGGGACGACTGAGGAATATTTCATCAAACAGACTCCTAGACTCCCTAAACTGGGCGTGCTAAGCATGTAAAAACAGAAAAACGTAAGACAAATGCAACTGAAGAGCATTAAGTAAAAGCCATTCATTGCAACATACAAACAAGCCATTTACCTGTTAGCAATATGTTTGCCCGTTTAAATTAACCTTTTAAAACTGACCTTTAGGATTTGAAAAGGAAAAGATGAAAAAAGCCAGCATAACTAATGCTATCACAACTGATGACAAAGGATCGCTACAATTTCTTTGGTGCATTGAGCTAACTGGAAGAATTTGAAGGGAATAAAAACACAGATTGTGTGTAAATATTTATGATTAAATACACAAAATTAAGTACAAAAAGCACCCATAAATTTTAAGTTTGGATCGTTCATACAATCTATGGAAGCAGGGACTATGAGATCTATAATGTGATTACGGTAATTTTTTTTTTCCATAACATCCCTACCTCATTCAGGAAAAGAGTATGAAAGCAGTTCATTAAATGTGCTATCTTCTTATACCATTTTCCTTTCTTTTGTTCAATTAATAGGTTTGAAGCCTTCTTTACTGCACACTTTCGACTGTACCATGAAATAGTTACCAGCTTCATGTGTCACTCAAGATAATGTAAGGGCATCTAACTCTTTGCCTCTGTTCCCATTATAGTAGTGAAGAGGCACTACATCCTCATTTTACAAGCAGGAAGCTAGAGGCACATCATAACATAATTTACATCCTTAAAGCACTAATTTCATAAACCTGAAAATTAGAAACAGAAAAAATACATTATGTAGTTTGTGTACATTTTGCAAAGTGTGTAATACATAACTCAGACACTGTGTGCAGATGTCACTGCTTGTGATCTCAAAGACAATGAAAATGAGAAAACAATTGCAAACTAGTAAAGTCCATGTGACTTATTCTTCAACAGGTATGTAGAGCTAAGGATCAAAATCCTTCCCCTCTGGATGGCAAATCACCACCCTAACCATAATGTGACTTTTTCCACAGTCTTAATACCGAGTCTTTAATATAGCTTGTGCGTTTATGCATGAGTGTGTGCTGAAAGGGAAAAGAGAGGAAAAAAAAGGGTAGGAAAAAGAGAGGAGAAAAAACACAGAAACAAAACAAGCAGAAACTATCACATCTGAGATCCTTAGCACTCTGAGGCTTTTAGGTACACTGAGGCGGCTTCTGATACAGTACTGCCTTAGTCTACAGCTTTCCAGTTAATTTCTGCTTTGGTGGAAAGATGGTGTGTTCCTACCTGTTTTTCATAAGTAGGTGAAATTCTTATAAATTTCACTTAAGTGTAAGCACTTCCTGAGTTGTTCTGTGTGTTTTGGAAAAGCATGTATACTGACAGGCTTCATGCAAAAGTTCATTTATCCCTTTGTCACCATAACCTACTCTCCTACTTCTAAAATCTAGATTCCTCCTCACCTCCATTTTACTTATTGTTCTTCTGTCATGGCAATTCTTTCTTTACTGATTGACTGCTCAATCATTTTACTCACTTTTTTTTTTTTTTTACTATACTCACATTTTTCAAATACAGTCATTTCCCTTCCTCAGCTCCACAAGTGCCTCCTCACAAAGCCACATAATCTTAGTGTTCCTTCTCCATTCCTATTCTTTTTCTCACTCACACACTTCAGCTGCTTTTACAGTACCACATTTTGTCTTCACTTGGTTTCCTTTCTCCACCAATCCCAGTTTATTCTTTTCCCTCTTGCTTCTCATTAAGATCGCTCTGTGCTCCTTACATACCAATGCTCTCCATTCAGTTTTGCCTTTTCTCATTTTGACTTAGACCCATCCGCCCTCACCATGCCTGTGTTCACTAAGTTAGTTACCTCTTTGACCAACCAAAACCAGACTACTCTTCACAAAACACGTAAGCTGTAAGCTTTAGAGACTCGGTCTTTGTCCTTTTACCCTTCTACCTAATACAAATAACCTCGTGGTTATGTACTGATCAAAGGCCGAGAATAATAAAACTATTTCACAGCACACCAGAAACTCACAGTTCCAGTGTTTTCACCAGTAGTAGTCATGAGCAGTCACACGGTGCATTTATAATGATAATCCTGTTCTGATACAAGACATCTACAAACATCCTCTGGTGACAAAACATCTGAAGTCCTATCTCCTTCAGAACTATGAGCAGTCTGAACTTGTTCATGAAGGACAATCTCCACAAATGTATTAAATTTAAAGCTGTATGCATGTGCTATGGAAACTCATTTTTCAATAATTGAATTTGGCCAAAGCCAGGCAGATTTTCTGAGAATGAGCAAAAGATGTTTCTGACACAGTGACCTAAACATGTGAGAATTCAAGTGCTCCAAAATAAAAAGGCTTAAGAACAGTTTAAAAACTATTGTTTTTGCTTAACTCTATTCTTAGAATTGGCTGAATCCCAGCCTGAGGTTTTTTTCCAATGAAATTCAGGTCAAGGACAATTGCTTTTAAGTCTACAGCTTTCACCCCATAAGGTTCCAGACGTACAAAGTTAAAACCAACAGGAATCTTGCAAGAAAGTTACACGTGCCCCATCTGAAGTGTCATAGGACTAGTAACAGTACCCTTAGAATTAAGGTTTTGGTTGCTAATGTTTTGAATGTAAAGGTTTGTAATTTCAGATTAAGGATTTCTTTCTGACCAATATTTCATCATAAATTGTACTTACATTACAAGCAGTAACAACAGACAACATAATTGCTCTAACAGAAGCACGTATTAAAAGGTTACAAGATGACCACCTCCTAGCAGGGGCTTGGCAAGTAACCATGCAAATATTCCAGATTCACTGCTACATTTAGTAAAACAGGCTTGTACAACACCTTCACTGGTGACGTTACACAAACCCATTTTAAATTTAGCTGCATATACTTAAAGCTGCATATACTGATTAGTGCATGGCAGTCAAGGAAGAAACCAACTCCACCTGTGTGAGTAAAAATTTTTTTCCATTCACAGGCACAATGTGCCCAATAGCTACAACCCAGTCAGTAAGATTTTAGAATTATAAAATCATTGAATGGCTTGGGTTGGAAAGGACCTCAAAGATCATCTAGTTCCAACACCCCTCTCAAAGGCAGAGATGCCAGTCACTAGACTAGGTTGCCCAGGGCTTCATCTAACCTGGTCTTGAAGAAATGGGGTATCCACAACCTCTCTGGACAACCTATTCTCAGAGGGTGGTGGGGCACCACTTCAAAATCCATCTGAGGTGGCAAGGAACCACCTTAAAATCCATCTTAAATCACCTTGATCTCAAAATGGGGATTTCTAGTGAAAGCACTGGAAGTCTACATTAAATACAGCATATTATGGCCAATCCTATCAAACAGCAGAATTTCCACCTTTCAAAATTTGGGAGAGAAAAAGAAAGAACAAAATCATCAATTGTTTACAAAACTAACATTTAACATTAATGCAGGTATCGAATTTTTGGGTTTACTCCGAATACTGCATTCTTTATAACGTTAGTTCAAACAAAATTAAAAGCACTGGTTATATACCTATTCATTTACTGTGTACTATAAATAAAATCATGTACCACAAGTTATTTTATTTTTAAGTCATAGAATGGGTTGGGTTGGAAGGAATTCTACAGATCAGCTAATCCCAACCCCCCTGCCATGGGCAGGGACACCTCCCACAAAACCAGGTTACCCAAAGTCCCATACAGCCTGGCCTTAAATACCTTCAGGGATGGGGCAACCACAGCTTCTCTGGGCAACCTGTGCCAGTGCCTCACCACGCTCTGAGTAAAGAATTTCTTCCTTATATTTAATCTAAATCTACTCTTTCAGTTTAAAGCCATTCCCCCTCATCCTATCCCTGACAAAGAGTCCCTCCCCAGCTTTCCTGTAGGCCCTCTTTAGGTACTGGAAGGTCGCTGTAAGATCTCCTAAAGCCTTCTGCTGTTCTCCAGGCTGAACAACCCAATCTCCCTCAGCCTGAACATTCAGGGTTACTTCGAACATTCCTTCAAACTTCAGTATTAAAGCTTTCATGAAACAAGTAGCAGGGACTTTTCTTTTTGGAAGATCTCTGCAGTTTGGTATTTCAACCCTTCCAGACTATTAGAATCCCCTTCCTCTCCAAAGCTCTACCTTCTTTACTGATTAAATTTTTTAAACCATCTGAAACACTCAAGATCAGCACTAATTGTAGAAAGTAACGTTAGTAGTGGATACTTAAAAGGTAACAAAATAGTAAATTAATTATTAAAACAGAGTAATATTTGGCTTTCAGAAGTGTTTAGCCAGCTGCTATGCCTCAGAACAGTAAATACTATACACTTTCCATAGTACAATGAATTTAATCTATAAAAAAAAATCTGAAATATCTAAAATCATCTGTTTACCTTTATTTTAATAAATAGGCCATAATACGATCCGAATTACTATAAACAATTAGATTAGCCTCAGGTTTCACAAAGTTGAAATAAAGAACTACAACACTTACTCGCTGGGCAACTTCTGCTGCAGCAGCTGCCATTGCTGCAGCTTTGGCCTTCTCTGCTTCATCGTATGTAGGAAGAGAGGTAGCTACACTGTATGGAGGTGGTACAGGGTAAAATTCATTGTGTGTTTCTGTTCAAAATAAAGAGGTTATGCATTTTTAAACCAGAAAGATATCAAGAATAACAAACTTTATGTGCATAAAACTACTGAGCTTTAAAGTGCATATTCTCTAGAATCTGAAACTGATGATATTGGGGTTCAAGTTCTTATGAACTTTTAAAAAACGTATTTTTATACAACTAAGTGGTGAACATGTATTAATGGTTCTCTTAGCTGCTACTCACGGCAGTAACCTTAAAATAGATGCTGCAAGGAGCAAACAGTTTATGAAAAAAATTCATTAGCTTAGTTATATCTCTAGGTGTTCCAACCAGTGTTGTTTATAATACCATAGAAGAGACATGCAAAGAAACATCCTAAAAAGCTTTTAATTTTCAACATCAATTAGTTAAGTCTATTAATAATTACAATGTATTTTTATTAGCAAGATCCTGTTGCTAACTCCAATTGCTCCATGAAATTCATTTTCTCCAGATTTTCAGTTTCATCATATTCTTTTGAAAATGTTCCTTATATCAAAACGAACCACAGACTTCATTGTTACATACCAAAATAGCAAAGTAAATATAGCATACAACCACTAATTAAGTGAATAAATCTATTTAAAATGCACCTCAAGGTTCTGCCTACAGCCAGTAATAGTTTGCACAAGATTGCTTACATGGGAAAGATTTGTCAGCACAGGTCACATGGCAAAAATATGTCAGCACACTACAAAAATGTTACACGTAGGGCTAATTCAGCACAGCTACATGTTACACTTGCAAACACTGTCTGAAAGAGCAGGGATAGGAAATTGCTTCTTTAATCATCGTTAAAGAATTAGGTCATAGATTAATTCCGAAACATTTACTCGGCACATGGGAAATGCAAATCCAGGCAACTTTGCTGAAACAGTGACTTTGATGTTGCCTGCTGTTAGGTCTCCTCCTATACCCCAAAGGAGGGTCACAGCCTCATCAGAAAAGGAGTAGTGAATAAATGGGGAAAAAGTCCTGCTTCTAATTTTCCACAAGAAGTTTTATGAAGAGTCTTTAAAGGAAAACAAATCTTTTTCATGGCAATATTTTCACCAAACATGGCACATACTTTTAAGAAGTCTTAGGTTTGACAGGGGAGTGGAGGGGTGTTAAAACAGGCAATGAAGATTGCTAATGAGGTCTAATAATGAAGCACTACTCAAATATGTAGATTAAATGTGGAACTGAACTACAGGCAGATTTAAATAAAAGCTAATCATTACACTAATTAACGAACATCCATTTAGTCTAGCAATTTGGAAGAATCAGTGTAATTTAAAAGCGTGCTTCCGAACGAACTGGACAAAGGGCTGTGCATGAAAGCCTAGCTTTTTGCTGCAATTGTGCGCATAGAAGAAATACCGCAGCACCATACCACTCTGAACCAAGTGCTGATTCATACACACTCCTCTCTGACAAGCTGTTATGTAAGGAAAAATACCTGACGTTGCAGCTGCTTCTACGGCTATGCTACAATAAGGTGGGGGGGAAGTATCTGCTTCAGATACGGCTGCTGTCTGAGGAGTCTGTGTAGTCTCTGTAGAAGTGGAAGACTGCTCAGCTGCTGAAGACTCTGGTGGGTCATCCTCATTGTGAAGCTTAAAAGAAAAACACACAAATTTCAGGCAATTCTTTACACAACCACCTAACACTAGCAGGACTGTGATCAAAAAGAAAATTGCTCTTCCACCAAACCAAAGAAAATATTTATGCAAACAGCACATGACTACTTAAGTCCAGTTAAGTACTTTTAAAGTAAACAGCCAAAAGTAATCTTAACTGCTCCCCCTCCCCCCCGAATGTCACTTCTGCTCAGTGACATTCACAGAATTTTAAAAATCTGCATTTTTAATGTTTTCTATTGGGAAAATGCTAAGTTTAAAATACTTTCTATTCCATTAATATTTTAAAACTATTAAACAATCTTCTTAAATACGTTCATAAAATATATTAACTGATGTTAAAATACAACAGGTGAGCAAAACTATTTTTACTGTATCAATCTACAGGAAATCAAGAAATAACACCACTTGTATAAATGTAATTCCTATATTCTTGCATCTCGTTAGAGAGCTTCTCCACTCAAATTTTAAGACTTTCCAAAAAATTCTGCATTTCTCTACCGTCGAGAAAGAATCCTTTCCTATGAAACTAAGTTGCTGGTTTGCTTACTTTTTAAAACGTAGTTCTAAAAGGACATGTCCAGTTAAGCTTACGAAGAACTGAGAATTACGATAAGCAAGCATGTTTGTTAAAACAATAGAATTCAGATCCATCAACCAACATATGTTCTTTGAGAAGGTGTTTTTGATTATTTTAGCTAAATTGATAGTGTTTAGAATCAAACTAAGAAGGAAGAGTACAAGCTCGATATAAAAAAAGTATTAGTACATACTAGTGTTCACACTAGTGTGAACTACAAGATGCCTGTATGATGACTACTGAGGCATTCATATTTAAAACACAGGTGAATAAATTGAACATATCTGAAGCAAGAATTCTATAATTTTGATAGTTTCTAAAAACATCATACAGAATATTATTGTCCTAGCAATAACAAAAAAAAAACTAAGAATATATCATTACTTTTGTGTTGGGCAAAGTGTAATCAGATTATTGGAAAATAAGAATGCTAAACAAATTTTATTAACTAGCATTATATTCTTACAAAATGATTGTATATCCAGAGTATATCTAAGTTCTGCAGGTTATAAATTCTGTGCTTTTCCTTCTAACAATAAACTAGTGATAACAGAAGGAATTACAAGCAAATAAGACATTTCAACTAAAGACAGGTAAACTGAAAAGACAGGTCAAGGGCAAATGGAAAATACTTCAAAAAAGTTACTGTGACAGAACAACTTCATAAAATTTTCACACGGCTTCTATGCTATTGTCTTTAAATGTGCCAAATTTGAAAAAGTGTTGTTACTTGTTAGTGCCTTTCTCGAGAATCCTTCCAAATTCTGCATTCAAAGAACTATAGCTTAGAGGAAAGGTTTCATCTGTATATAAAACAGATATATACACAAATCTATATACATACACATATACACACACACACATGCACACAAGCACACACAACACACACAGGCACATGCTGTTGAAGAGGGGTGACCTCGAATAGAACTGATAGGGGTTATTGAAGGTCTCTGGGTACTGAGCAGTCAGGTCATTTAATGTCTAATCAGTGATCCAGAAAAAGCAGTAAACTGAGAAATATGTAAAGCTATTTATAGTAGTTAAGGCCTGAAAAAAGAAAACCACTTCAAAATAACCTAATGTATTTAGAGATACAGAAAGCGTGTGAGAAGACAAGACACTTGATTCTAGAAAGGTCAAGCAGGTCAGAGAAAAATGGTTCTACATTAAGTACAATCATTCTCAAAGATCGTATGGTATTGAAGTTGATATAGCTAACAAAACTACTTTTAAATAAAATTGTCATTTTACTAGCAATGAGACAAATAACAGAAAATTTCTAGCTTTTTGCATTAATGGCTAGTACACCAAATACAAATAGCATCTGGGATGCGTGTGTAGTTCTGACTACCTCACTGCAACAACCTGGTCTACAAACAGGGGAAGAAGTAAAGCCTAGTTAATGTATTTCTGTCTGTTATCTTCGTTCCTCCTTTCCTCTTGCTGTCTGCTTCAATAACAGCTTTTTCCCTCCTGCCAATACACCGCTTGTGCTGTGACTGTTCTGCAAAGATTCACAGCACCAGTTGGTCAAGGAGCATATCACTGCTCAATACCCACTCTGACATTACTGAGGAAATTAGTTTTCTCTCTCTTCTGCTTGGTTTCTTGAAAGCTACTTTTCTCCAGATTATTTGAAATTTATTAACAGCTACAAATGATGTAGGTAACATTAGGTGCATATTATTCTCCCAACCTAAGACTTCTTTACTTCACCGTGTTAACGAGTCATTCAATTGTTGTAGCAAGTGCAATTAGGAAACTGAGAAACTCCATACTACAGGCTTTATACAACGGAGTCCTGTTACGCCTTTCAGAGCATTGAGAAGGCATAGTTCTGATTTTTGTTTAGTATGACTCATTCAGGGACTACGTATTTCTATTTATCCCGTCTTTTATTTTACTCTATAGACCTTTCAGAACTTCTTAAGTGTATAAGGGTTATCCTATTGCAGTAAGACAATCACAACATTCCTTACAGGATACCCCAGCATTAAAATCACAGGAAGCGGCTTAAGAAGCTTGAGTATTTACAGCTAGAGTAATAAATGCTAATTGTCCCACGAGCAGAAGCTAGCTTTTGTTAGTGCTGGTTCAAGTGTTGACTCCTACTCTCTCCTCAAGACAGTAACTTCAGCTCTTCTGCTCTCCTCGGACTCCAATGGAAAAAATTAAAAATAAAACAAAAAGCATAGCTTGCTCTGGCAAGCTGGAAGTTCTGCCTATGCCAACAGTGTAGACGTGCTGCAAGACAGGACGGTACAACCGTCTCCATCTGCCTTGTCTTCACAGGGCACTGATCCTCCTCTGTGGAGTCACCAGTTTGCTGGCAACCTGTAGGAGCCCAACTCTCTTTGAACCTCCCCCTGCCTGTTTAATTTTGGCTTATACTGGCTGGTAAATTTAGAAGCTATTTTTGGAGACAGGGGAAGAAGAGGCCTGACACACTGCATTGGTTTCATTTCCATAGAAACCAAGCTAAAAACACTCAGAAGGGAACAGAAAACGTCTGTTTCAAGGTATTACTTAAGCTATGTATTTAAACATCACCTTCTCACTATTTAACATTAAAAGTGAAGAAATTAGACCTAAAAAGTTTTCCAACAGCAAGATTATTTTAGCCTGCCTTTTTAATTAAAGGAACAAGGGGAAATTACAGATTACAGTTCAACCCCCCACCACCACCACCATTATATAGTTGTAAGCAATACAACTGCATTTGCTAAGATGACAGCAAAAAAACAAACAAAAAAAAAACAATTGCTAGGACCTCTTGAACTACAAGCAACTGCAAGTTACCACCTTCCCCTGCCCTCATCACAGCATTTTAAAAGTGGGATGCAAAAGACGTTTTTTCCTGTTATTTCTGTATCAAACTTTCTTCTGAAAAAATGCTTTCCTTTGCAACTGTAGTTTAGTTGGCCATACCTAGCAATAGTTAGCTGCCTAGAATTTCATCTTCATAAAATCCAAAGCAGATTCCTTTAAATCTTGGCTTGTATACAGTGTATCTGGCTGACCAGAAGCTTTACAATTAAAAAAGGGAATATTTGTTAATCGACTTACATTTCTCTTAAACTATACGCGCAAGTATTTCAACTCCAGCTTTCACAGCCCTTGAACTACAGTACACTCCAGGCTGAAGAGTCAGATGTATCCGTCTTAGCAGATACACTGCAAGATGTGTCTGTCTTAGCACAGCTAAAATTCAAAGCTAAATACAGCAGCAATGTTTTTTCTGACAAACGCTTAAAATCTCATGGAGACTACCAGAGAATATCTGCAATGTAGGAAAAAACACACGGTAAAAGTCACCTGAAGAAAAATAATACACCTTCAGTTTATTTCGCATAAAACGTCTATAAAACAATAATTCACTATTTCATTCCAGAAGAAGCTAAAAATCAGGGACAGATATTCCAGCATAAAAAATATTTTGGAAAATACAGCTATTTTAGCATTTAATTTTTATTACAAATCACTTCTTTAAGTGCTGCATTCTCCTTTCCTTAAGTCCTCTGTTTTGTTTGTGTAGTTATTTCCAAAGTAATCAGATCTGATACCTAAAATCTACTTATACACTATACAGAACATGAACCAGAAGAAAGTGCTTGGCACAGGGTCCTTTTCTGAGGGGACAGGCATGGATATTTTCACTCTTTAAGCCTTTAAAGGAGGAAAAAAAGGCAAAAAAAAAAAACCACCTCACTCTCTGCTTACACTATTCTTTTGCCTGCAAACAGTAATTTTCTATGACCTACCAAACTTTGCTGGGCTGGATAAACATTTTGCTTCATTTAATAGAACGGTTTGGGCTGTAAAGGACCTTAAAGACCATCTAGCTCCAACCCCCCTGCCATGGGCAGGGACACCTCCCACCAGACCAGGTTGCCCAAAGCCCCATCCAGCCTGGCCTTGAACACCTCCAGGGATGGGGCACCCACAGCTTCTCTGGGCAGCCTGTGCCAGTGCCACCCTCAGAGTAAGGAATTTCTTCCTCTCCATCTAATCTCAATCTCCCCTCTTTCAGTTTAAATCCATTACTCCAGTCAATGCATAGTGATGCATTGACTGACTTGTAGAAGAGGGGCAATATAGGCAAGTTGTTAAGATACTCTAAATTTTAAAAAGGGCACAGGAAAAAGATATCATGTGATGACGTCTAATGCCACGTGTATACTATTTGCACAAGATTAGAACGATGTTTTCCGATAATGTAGATAAAGTAGCACATGCCAGCTCTATTCACATTGATAGGTTAACATACACAAACATCACTCAGTAATTCTGGTAACTAATTTTCTGCACATTCTTCCAGAAGCTGTAAATTTCCATTTTAAAAAACGCGATTTACGGAAGTTATGTACACTGTAAAATTGTTGCAACATAATTAATTTCAACGGCACGTTACAAGCAGTATAAAAACCTTGTTTAAAAATATAAGCTACTTTCATGCTATTTATAAAATTTCTTTAGTGTAGCATAAAATTATCCAGAAGATGCTGCCACAGACAAAAAACAGCATCTAGCTAGCTTGCTTCTTCTGTCTTTTTTTTATACTTTTATGACCAGCTCATCTTGACACAACCTGACTTTTAGGTAAGCTTTTGAATAAGTTTTAGTAGTAATGGTTCTGCCTGGGACACGGAAGACCAGCATTCTCACCAGCAATTTTCAATTGTAAGTACTTTGATTTGTCCTCCTTTCTAGCCTTTCCCATGATGTTACTATTACATTTTTCAGGAAGCTTGGCTCCTCCAGTTTTGACCTCACACTGATCAGTTTATGAGTTCATCCCAATGGTGTTAAAACGAATACAATGCATAGGAACTCCAAAACACTGAATCTTATGATATGCTTTATGTGAAAGCATGGAGATAACCTAACTAGATCATGCAAATTCAACCTTTGCATGCTAAGCCAGTCAACTGGTACACCTCCTCCATGAAAAGCAACACTCTCAGCAGCAGAGGCTTATCTTTGTCACTTTGTAGAAGTAAACACTTCCACACTTGTAGTTTTCTAGAGCAAGTTTCAGACCATGCCGAAAGGTCAACCAAAAATATCCACTTACTGCAGCTTCTGGTGCTGCAGGGAAGGACTCATCTTAAGATTGCCTCTGCAGTGCGTAACAAGTATTCCAACACTTCTGCAGTAGATTCAGGACCTCTTCCATACTGGTGCACAGGTATTTATTCCACAGGAATTCTAACACAGTAAATATTATAGGTGGAACAAACAGCAGGTTAACAAGAAAACTTCCATCATCTTCATCAAGCTTTCAGGAAGCTTCTCCCTTTTTTTTTTTTTTTTTTTTTTTTTTAATGTTACACATGGTATCTCTATGTACTAAAAAAAATAAAGGTCTTTTACACCTGCCTATTGGTAACGATTTGTAAACCTATTCTTAACTGTTCCACACAAATGAGATGCTATTCATAAGAAATGCAGAATACACAATAACAACTTCACTAGACCACATAAGGGTTGCATATTAAGTGCTGGTCTTGTAACCACATCTTGCATCGCCTCTTTCAGTTTTAGTAGTGTAAAGTAGGGCTTCTTCATCTGCAAATAGCAAAGTGTTAATCTCTGGATTTTCTAGGGAAAAAAATAAAAACAAATGCAATCTTGAAATAAAATTTAGTTCTGAACCTGTTGTGAAAATAGTTCATGTTAGAGACAGCTTTTAGTTCAACTTGCCTATCTCTCTTGTTTCTGAATGGCATTATGGTCTAACCAGCTCACACTACAGACTATTGCTTCCTTATTTTTAGAAAAAAAATAAACATAAAACCCATACCATTAACCTATAAATGCCATTCAAGTGTTAAGATCAATCAACCCTCATTTAGGTCACTATTGCTTTTAGTTTTGATTGTTCGGTGGCTTTTAATCTGTAAATACTCTTAGACAAGAAATGCAAGAGCAGAAGAGAGAAATAAATCCTTCCACTAAAGAACTGTTCTTATTTTCTTAGGAGGAAAATAAAAATCCACAACAGCATTTGGAAGAAATCTTTCATAATTTTTAAAAATAAAATAATATTGGGGGGGTGAAGCACACATCATTGCATTTTAAGTTACTAGCTTTCTTTTAAGTACAGGTTTTCATCTTCTACCAATACAACAGCTTACAACAAGATGATGCCTTTTTCCCCAAGTTCCTGTTGTAACACCAGCCCAACACAAACTCACGCAGAGCGGACTGACAACTTCCCAGCTACTTAGGAAGCAAGCTACTTGTAGTCCATCATCATCATATGCAATCTCTCCTGAAACACGCAGTACTGGCCACAGCCACAGAACTCTAGAAAACTGAAAGTCTCCGAAGATGAAAGTCTTCTAATAAATACCAAACCCTGAAGCGATGAAGATTATAAGGCACTCAGTACATTCTGGTAAAACACCAAAGTCCAGCAACTTCCAGCTACCTTTTGCTTTTAATTCTTTGGTATTTATCTAAAACTAACTGATCAAATTTAATCAGCACTCCCAAGCACACGGAACATTTTTTTTTTCCTCCATCATCCCATCACTTGGCAAGTCTCTGCTATCACATACTGAGATCTAGTGACAGTCATGATAGTGGAGTGGCTTTTTTTGGTTGCCTTTTTTTTTTGTCTGTCTGTTGTCATTTTTTAAAAACGATACATCTCTGCAGAAAGTTTTCAACAGTAGTCAACATGTTTTGAGGTCAAAGGTGTAAAATCTGCAGTAGAAGCAGAAAAGCAGAACAGAAGTCCATTACTGCCATTCCACAGCTGTGTAGAAATACCAAATGTGTCTGCTAAATAAGGATTAGGTACCATGGAAACCCGCAACCTCTGTCGGCAAACTTCTACCGAAAAGAATCCGAAAAGATTTATACTGAATGTTGTTGAAAAATATGTTGCAACAGGATGGCTTTTCTGCCAAAGTTAGACACCCATGTATAACTAAGGTGAGCCACAGACACTGAAGATGCTTTACAGGCACTTAACTTAGGAAGCTGTTAAATAATTTTAGTCACTTTTGTTTAACTAGAGATCTAGCCTATTGGATTTTCCCAATTATCAAATTATTCCTCAAAGAAACCTACAACCAGCAGAGGGAGGCAGTAATTAGAAATGGTGATCACGACTTCCTCAAGGAAAAATGTTCACCTCCCCCAGTGGCTACTTTACATATACAATTTTACTTTTTCTCATTGTAATCCAAATTTAAACAATTACACATTAGATAGCATGACATACACATTTGCATTCATTCCATATGGCTTCTTAGATACCTATATCTTCCCAACCCCTACATTAATAGCAAATAACCTGCTCATAAAGGACATCAACATACCATGTGTCAGTATCAGAACTCTTCTCTAACAGTAAATATTCTAAAAACTAAACGATTCTTAGTAGTGTTAACACTTCCATTTCTCCCCACTTAGGGGGGTTTCTTCTCTCATACAAAATTATTCAGAGATAATTCTGAATACTGAAATTTTGGTATGATCAAGATATATCTTTCATATTTATTGTAAAATTTCAAGTCAGTTATAGTTTGTAGAAGTTTTTCCTACCACATGATTATAGGAATTAATTGTAAATCTACCAACACAGAACTGATGTCTCTAACACTAACGAAGCGGACAATTAGGACCAACAGCTTTCAAATCTTTTTTCTGCTAGTGTGAAAATATTTCTAGAAGAGAAGTTTGTAAAAGCTTACTCTGAAGCCTGCGCACAGTAAGAAATTGTAACTAGTAACTCTAGTTACTAAAAAGATCACCATGCACCACCTAGCCTTCTGTTTGTCAAATGGTAACTCAAGAACAGCTTGAGGAACTAGTTTAAACTCTATTAAAAAAAATATAAAAAAAGGCTCTCCTCCTTGAACACTTTCTCATTCAAAATGAAAATCTAACTTACAGACCCATTAGTAAAAAAAAGCAGTATTACTCAGACCAGAGATCAGTCTAAGGAAACGTTCTGTCTCCAGCACAACTATCAGGATATGCACGGAAAGCACAAAAACCTTAGTCATTTATTTGCCATCCATTTTCCTCAAACTTCTCTAACATTCCCAGCTGTTATATTGTGGCTGGTAAATGGTACATCTCTGCTTCGTTCATTTAGCATCTGTTATGGATTTGATGTGCATGAATTTACATTCTTGGATCTGCTAATACTACCAATGATCCTGTGTATTAACAAACTCCATATATTCATTTCTCTGCACGTAGCTTATTTCCTGTGATTTAAACCAAAGTTCAGCCTTTTGGGGGGTGAGTAACAGCTCTACAATTGCTTAGCCTTGATGACCCTGCGAGCACCGGTCACTTCCAACTCCCACCAACCATTTTAGACTGCACTGTTACGAAGGCTGCCTCCCTTTGCCTGCTGTAGCTCCACTAGGCTCTTCTTGTGAGAATCCCCAGGTGCACAAGTACCCAGCATCTGGGCAGTTTCATACAATGAGCCTTCTTGTTCATTCTCAGTATCTTCCATGGTCATGGCCAATGTTCCGTCAGGATTTGTTGGCAGCTGCCACTAACCAACAGCTCCAGCAAAATATCAGCGACAGCTCCAGGAATCGCAAATCAAAAGAGACACACCCTGACTTTCCAGCAGCTTTATAGAATCTGTTCACAAAGTATATTCCGGTCATTTGACACATACAAAACATGTAAGCTGTAATTTTATTTTTTTTTTTTTTTAAAGTAAAATTGGGAAATACACAGGGCTTTCACCAATAGCAAATTTAATATTCAACAGCTAGTTCCAGCTTTCATTTTAGCTGAAAAATAATCAGTTGATTCAAAAAGCTGGGTATTACTGTAAATGTAATACATGCTTCACTTAAAAGTCAAAGTACAGTAGAACAGCTCACACACAGCTTCCTAACAAGGACAGTGCAGGAGGATGCTAAAAATGGCAAATTCATTTTACAGGGGGAAGATAAGGAAAAAGTAGTAGTTTGTTGTTATTGTTGTTTTGGTTTGTCTTTTTTGGTTTTAATTTTTTTTCTTGGAGAAGTATCGTGGTAACTGCACTGCAGAAGGAGCATAAAATTTCACCTTAAATCCCTGACCAAAGTTCAGCAGAAAAAAAAAAAAAGACTCCAGTTTATGCCTCTTATATCACAGGTAATTATGTGTCCTTGAAAATTCTGGAGTAGAACTAAGAAAAAACTTGAAGTGTCTCAACTTTTTTTTTTTTTTTTTTTGGGCAGCACTGAGTTTTTCCTCTCTTCTGCACCTGAAAAAGCTAGTCATGAAGGAACAGTCTCCTACTCAACACCATGAAGTAGCCCAAAAATGAAAATATTAATTAAATAACACACAAATTAAAAAAATTATCAAGTCATTAAAAACTAACTCACTCTATTCTTATAAGCAGGTCAATCACGTGTGATTTTTTGAGCATAGCTCCTTTTCCTAGTAACAAGAAAATAGAGTACTCAAGCTCATCAATTTAAGATAGCAGTAAACTAAATGATTAGAGAAAAAAACAGATGTTACAACAGGTTAAAAAACCCATACATATACACGACATGACCTGAACATACTTTCTATGCATTACATGCAGAAGAATGAGCTCTAATGAAGAAATCCTCACTTTGATTTGTGGTCTTATCCTTCTCCACCCACTATGGAACACACAGCTTTAATAAAACACAACTCACAACAACCATGACCTTTAGGCCCTTTCTTTAAGGAATGCATTTTTATGTCTCAACAGATAGTAGTGAGCTTTCCAACCCTATTGTTAGACAGAGCTAGAGTGTCAACTAAGTGTTTTAAAACACGTCTACATAATACATGGCCCGAAGCACAATTCTCTGGGCCCCTCAATTGTTAGATGATGCACACATCTAGAAGCAGGTACTTTCCAGCAGGTCAAATTTTTAACTGTGAGGTAGCTAAACATCAACAAAACAAAGCATCATAACAGTCTAGGAGGAAGCTCAACGGTTCAGAGGAGAGTAGCAGAAGACCAAACTAGTGCCACCTCTGAACCACAGTAAGTACATAAAAATAGCTGACCCTGAGGTACAGGGAAGGAACACGGAACAATGCTCATCACCAGCTGTAGACCAACACTGCAGGGCTTCAGCAGCCTACTCATTTGTCTGAATTATGCTCTCTCATTCTAGGATTTGGAATAGGTTTTTAATAGTAAACAGCTTACAATATTATTTTTTCTAATTGCATTTGGTGCAAGCCTATGTTGTGACCCCAGTGTTAGAACTTTAACTAAGAAAATCTTAATGCTTCAGTACATTCCTTAAAAATACCTTAGGTACTGTTTCCTTTAAATTCCAAAATGACAGTAGATTCAAAATACCATAATCAACTGCACAACTGGCCTCAATAATACCCAGCATTGTTATTCTAACCGTCTTGTGCTTTATCTAAGGCATCCCTCACGTCACAAAAATGAGAAGTGTTAACCACACTAAGCATTACCAGAGCAATGTTTAAATGCAAGCTTATGCTACTTTGCAAGAAAAAAAAAAAAAAGGTTATTTCTGCAATATGGAGATAGGATGATGTTTACAGTATCATCTATCATTTCTTCAAGGCTGCTCTACATAATCTTTTCAAATTAAGCAAGGAAAAGCAAAAACAGGTTCATTGATTCAGGCTACATATACAGCTTTACCAAGAACTTGATTCTGACCCCTCTTACAGTTAACATTAACAGGTTTAATGCCAAAATATAAAATATTCTTCAAAGCTAAAATGGACAAATTATGTTTGCGAACTACTACACAGTAGTCAGAGACCAAGATTCCTCCTCTCTTTTTACTCCTGGAAGGCCACGTTTTACAAGAAGGAATATGACAAACCTCTGCCAAGCACCTCCAACAGTAACTGAAGAAAATGAAAAGTGGCGTTACAAACAAACAAAAAAAAAGTAACATACAGGATACTGACCGGATTTTGTTGTGTCTACATCAAAGTTTTGAGGCCTGTTTTCTAAATCATCCTGTCCATTCCAAACTCAGCTGAATGAGGCACAGTCAGGGACGAGGTTGTGGGGGGTGGCTCAGTACCTAATTGGAGTTGGATTCGATGATCATCACGGGTCCTTTCCAACTCAGGATATCCTATGATGTTTTGGTTACAGAGCGATTGAAAAGTAAGTTAGACTGTTCCTGTTTTAGGCTAATCTTAGCCTATGATAATGGAAATGATGCTTAAGTGGAATAAACAGTTAAATGTTAAAATGGAAATATATTTTCCACTTTCATTATAAGTCTCAAAGCCATAAGGCATCCACATCCTGACATCTGTGAGCCCTGTCTGTGCAAGTCAGAAATGACTTCAGCACAAAACAGAAGAAGTTAGTCATTTTCATTAAAAACACAGCTGGCAAGGGGGGTGCCCATTTTATTAAAATATGCTAGCTGTTACAGTACTTGTCCAGGAAGTGGGAGACCTAAGCCTGAGGCAGCTCAAACCCACAGTCTTGGCTGTACAATAGTTCAGCTTCAGTAGGAAGGGTTGGCAGTGCCTCTCCAAGCTAACAAGTTGCCAATTTTTTTCATTCTTTTTTGCCCATCTCCTCTTCAGATTACTTTTCTTCTCAGCGTGAAATCAATTTGCCCACTGTGGGTGTGCTGGTATGTGCCATCATTCCCCTTTCCAAAGCAGCTTAAGCACCTGAAGTCTAGGAGGAGGTTTGGAGACTATGCAACTCAACACCATGATCAAATCTACAACAGAAAACTAGGGATTAGGTCCCAAGAAGTTAGGAATAATGATACATACTACCAGTTGTACTGATGATACATACTTCCTCGTTTTGTTAACACTGTCATTGGGAATAGTGTTTCAAATATAGCCTAGAATTAGGCATTTCTCCTAAGTGCCTCATTTTCACCCCACCTGGAAGACTTCTACTAAAATTTTATATTAACACATCACTTTCTAAGTACTAGGTTTCTGATGCTCTCCTAACGTACTTCCTACCTCATTTTTCATGCAAAGAAGCTGACAGAGTGCTTCAAGTTCCTCTTTTTTAAAGTCGCATGATCTGAACAGATCAAGCTTGGCCACATTACAGGTGTCTTCTGCTGAGAACCGTGTTATTTGAAAGCGTTTTCTTCCTGCTACCAAACTTCTGCATCTTATTACTATTTAACAGAGTTACAAGACTTACTAGATGTGTCACGTACACAACAGCTTGAAGATTTCCTTTTACCTTCCACAGCTTAACGTCACATCTTAGGGCAGGCACATCCTTCTTTTAAGAACCTAACCCCCCCCCCCCCAACAGCTTTCACAAGCCAACAGCTTGCTGCACCGGAACGGACAGTGATATTTCCATCCTTTCCTCCCTGCCTATCTCTTGCTCAGACTTAACCCTAAATTTATGCCTAAAAATACTTTTGGAGCAAGACATGAGTGGAACAACCCAGGTACATTTTACCAGTGCACATTACTCATTTTGCTCAGTACGGTAATACTGGTGCCCTATATAACTAATCCAATTTGTACACGGGGCTGATAAAAACCCACCTTACTTCCCCTTGCGTCCCCACCAAAGAGACAGGAAGCTACCCACATGCCACAACCTGCGCCCACACAAAGCAGCAGCAAGCTATTGTAGCTGCAGCCGCTCCTGCTCTATCAGTGAGACAGGGCTTCTTCCTCTGAGTCAGGCACAGAGCTGGGTATTAAAGCTGTGGTCCTCCAAAAAGGGATCCAAAACCAGCACACCAAGTCAGAGCATCCTGCTTAATGGGTATAATACTTCCTGTCTCCTTGTAAATATCTGGTACCTCATCTCCTTGACTGGAGAGGAGCACACAGAGATTTGAGGTTTAGTTCCTTGTTTCATATGGAACAGAAAGTATTCAAAAACATAACTGAAAAGTGAAAAAATGTAAAACGTACTACTTTTTAAACATTCACTTTATCACTACTGTATCTGAAAACATACTTAAGCATTAATAAATTTTCATCTTCGTTTGTGACAAGATTCCTCAAAAAATAGAGGAAGTTTATAAAAACATTAAGCTATTCTTTCAAGAAAATACATACTCTTTAATAGACAAATTTGTCACAGGTAAAAACGTTACAGAAATATTCAAAATTTTAAGTTTTTATTATTAAATCATAAAAGTATCTGAGGTGCAAAGACAGCCCATTCTTTAAAAGTGTAATCCACCTCGTTTCAGTAGATCCTCATTAGTCCTTCTAAACTATTAAAAGGTCCATGCTAGGAGCTTCAAGTACAAAAATAAGGTGCACTGAAAAAAGTTTATCTTCAATAAATATGAGGTTTGTATCCCTTGAAGTGCCAGTTTAACTGTCATAGGCAAGCAACAGCAAAGCTTATCACTTAATGCATCATTACTCAATATTCTTCAGTACCATAAATTGAATCTCTTAAGTGCAGCATCTTATCTCCAGTTCTGACTTCACCATCAGATCTGTGGAAAGCAACAGAAATCTCCCTAATGTAAGCTAGCTCGATCTGTTCAGTAATACCAATTACATAAGAGTACTCCAAAGACAATAGATATGTTAGATATAGGCTAGAGTTCTCATTTCAAAGATGCAGAATAATCAGTTCGGTTTTTATTTATTTGCCAGTCACTACTTAGTCCCATAAAAAAAAAGGAAGGAGAAAATTTCCTTTGTGCACATTTCTCCTGTAAGATGACTTTCATGTTTATGTAAGACCTAAAAAGACGATTTGACTTTGATTAAGGTTCAACCAAATAACATTGTGAGAGTAAAGAGTCAGTGACAACGGAGTTAAGATGTACTGTTTATGTGGCAAGGTTTTGGTAGCGGGAAGGTGCAGGGGTGGTTTCTCTAAGAGACTGGGAGCTGCCCCCCTCTCTCTCATGTCAGAGGGGGGCCAGTTCCAACCAGCTCCAAAAGGGACACACCACTGCCAAAAGCAGCCCATGGAGAGGCCCCTGGTGGAGCAGGCTGTCCCCCTGCAGCCCATGGGTCCCACACGGAGCAGATCTCCACGCTGCAGCCCGTGGAGGAGCCCCCGGTGGAGCAGGTGGATGTGGCCTGGAGGAGGCTGCGGCCCATGGAGAGCCCCCGCAGGAGCAGGCCCCGGGCCGGAGCTGCAGCCCGTGGAGAGGAGCCCACGCAGGAGCAGGGGTCTGGGGGGAGCTGCCGCCCGTGGGGGACCCGTGCTGGAGCTGTTTGCTCCTGGGGGATGGACCCCGTGGTACAGAGCCATGTGGGAGCAGTTCCTGAAGGACTTGTATCCTGCAGGAGGGACCCCACACTGGAGCAGGAGAAGAGAAGGAAGAGGAGGAAGGAAAGGCAGTGACAAAGCACTATGGGCTGACTGCAGCCCCCATGGCCCTGCGCCACTTGGGGCTGGTAAAATAGGTAGAAGAGTTAATATTGAAGTTGAGCCTAGGAAGAAGGGAGGTAGAGGGAATGTAGTTTTAGTTTTCTCTATTTCTCACTGCTCTGCTTGTATTAATTGGCAATAAATTAGTCTTCCCCAAATCAAGTTTGTTTTGCCTGTGACAGTAACTGGTGAGCAATCTCCCCGTCCTTATCTCAATCCATGAGGTATCTCATCCTATTTTCCTATATTTCCCACCCCCCTGCCTTGCCAAGGAGCGGGGGAGTAAGAGAGCAGCATGGTGGGCAGCTGGCAGCCAGCCAAGGTCAACCCACCACAGAAAAGATGCAGAATATTAAGCGTTATCTGAGATAATTTTAAAACTATTCACAATGTGCAGCACTATGTAGGGGAATTAACTGGAATTAAGTATTTATAGTAGCAACTTTCATTTCTTCATCCTGTTCCTAAAAAGCATGCGCAACTTCACACTTATATAAGATTCGCACACCTATAAAAAAAATCAGTTTCTTTAATCCTGTATAGTGCCATACAATAGCAGTCTGAGGTCTTGGGAGTCTGGCATCACACATCACTCACAATCCACAGCAGCATTCCCAAACCCCACGCGCTCCAGTGGCACTGGCAAGTCTAGTGACAGCTAAACTGACATCCATGTGGACAGCTGCTTCTTGCTCTACCTACCTAGCCATTTTACCACTCACCTATATAGGTCTGACCTCCCATATAAATCAAAGATTGCTGGCTACCTGATCCCAGAAAAACAACCTTAAAGCTTTAATCAGGAAACATCTGGGGGGAGTTATAATTTTTAAGCAGTTCAGAATACAAATTCTGCAGCTTTCGATGGGTTTTATGCACCTAGATCACTCGTGGATTTGAAGTCTTCCCTCATGACTACATTACCTGGAAAACCACATTTCACAGAAAAAAAAGAAAAAAGCAATTGCAAGCTTTAGGACTTAGTCGCTCCCTCAGTTTTACGCACTGCAGAAAACATATGCCTTTCTTTTGCTTTGCTTCAGTAGAGATTCACAAAGCATCATTCGAGTCATCTTTTTCTGCAAACAAGTTGGACTACAAGCAAAACATTTCAGACAGCAAGATAGCAATGCACAAATTGAAGTCAGATGACAGAGCAAGAAGTTAAAAAGAATCAGGAAAGTGATCACTGAAGAATTTTTAATTATAGTTTTCCTAGAGTTTACGCCTCACTCCGCTTGTCTAATAACGAGCAGAACAGGGGAAGAAAACAAGCAAACAAAAAAAAGACAGCAAGGAGAAAGGAAAACAACTGAACTGATTATGCCTGAATTGAAGTTTTATTGAAGTTTTAAGTCATTTACCCACAGAATTGCAGTATGTAAGTGACTAAGAAGGGGGGGAAAAAAAAAAAAGGAAGTAAAGCAAGACAACAAAGATTGGCTGATTTATTTCTGATGTCATATTCCTGCAGGAAAGCATGACAAGTTCTTACCCATCAATTAGTTGTCTTTTTGCCCTATAAAGGAAGGACGAAAAAGGAGGGGCAGAGAGCAATACAAGTCACACACGCCTGCGGCAGATAGTTACGTAATGCTGATTTACTGCCCACTCTTAGTTTACAACACTTACTTTGCTGCAATTCCAAACAGCAGCTTTTTAACAGTTGCATCGTTTGAACATTTTTCAAATGCTTTTTAAATAAAACACAGATGCAAAAGAAAGAATAGGATGCAGAATGAAGCATTAGTAGTTTGTCACAAAAAAAAAAAGAAAAAAATGAGGGCTAAATTTATGATCAGACATTTTATCTCATAAGAAGTGCTAAAAGTGGCTTGTTGTGCAAAAGCTTAAAATTCAAGTGCCCGTAGTTCTTAAAGCCTTTTAACTTGTTTAAAGGAGCCACAAACAAGAAGAGATAGCAGTGAGGTAGCTCCTTCAACTTCACTGAAGTCCTACTGTCACTGCTATGAACAGAAACATAAGCCAATAATTGTTACTATTTAGAAGAGAACTTGCACTGAATAGAGGAAAAAAAAATCAGTTAGAAGTAAAGGCAGAACTGGAAAAAAAAAAAAAAGGAGTTCTTGCTATTACTCATGAAGGCAAAAAGTAAAGGACATATTGTGAACATATCAGAACTGGTCAGATTTCATAAGCTTAGCACTAGGGAGTGGTACACGCACAAAACCAATGCAGTATTAGCCATGTTAAGTAGTATTTCACTTCTATATTTTGTCCTCAAGGATTAGGACATGACCGTAAAATCTGCAATAATCTACTGCCTACTACCTATCACAGACATTACACAAGCAAATACCTCATAACACTTAAGATCACAAGCTTGAATAGTCAGGTGCTAATTAAGTACATCTGCAATTGCAGATGGTTCCTTCCATTCCCTGACCCAACACAGTAAGTAAGCATTACAAAAATCTCAATGTCTGGCAGTCAGATATAATGGAGAGAAGATGAAACAACATGGTCTTACCTATGGGATAGTAATTAGGAAGGTATTTTAAACTCCAGAGTACATCAGAGATTAAAATTGCACTTTCATTATGACTTACAATAAATTCAATGGAATTTAACGTGCTGTAATTGCAAAGGCTTCAGAGACACTTCTCTAACAAAACCTCAGTGACATAAATTGGCCACAGAATTTAACATACGTGGGGAACAGAATGGGCTAACGCTTACTGTCTAACATTAAGATTAGCCCTTTCGGAAGGCCACACCAAGAAGCATTTATGCAAAGCTAGGCATCAGCATCACAGCTGGAAGTTCCAGATATAACTTAAAATACTAGAGGCAAACTATTTCTTTGTTCCATCCTCCCATGTTCTATTCTACTCCTTTGAGTAACAGAACTATTTTTTTTTTAAACTTAAAACATACCCAGGTTATTTGAGGCCTTAAGGAGGATACAGCGTTTGAAGGCTGCTGGCAGAGACTTTGTTAAAAAAAAAAAAAAAAAAGGAAGGAATGACTTCAGGACTTCTGCTGACTTTAGCTAAATTATGGTCATGTGGTGCAGGAAGAGAAGCACTGACCCACAAAGCGCCCTGGGACCCGCTGCTGTACGGAAGGCACACGTCGCTCCTCAGAAGTCACAGGCTGCCGGCTCTGCTCGTCAGCTCTGTGACAGTCCCAGCGTACCACCATCCAAGAGCATACAGAAACCTCCCACACTGCTTGCCGATCTCTCAACAGAAATGTGCCAGACCTATAACAAGGTACTTGCTGCTACGTTTTTGTACGTCACGACTTAGGAACCTGAACATAGGTATTAGCATTTATTTCTACTTTAAAGCGAGCTTATCGCTTGGAACCCAGAGGCAACGTTTATATCTAGAGAAATGTGTAAAGAAGCCTCGGACATACAATGTATGCACAAGTAGATGTGACGACTTCTGTCGACATTGTTTTCGACGTTCAAGATGCAGTAAAGAAAAAAGAAAAAACAAAAACAAAAAAAAAAACAAGGCCAGTAAGACAAATTCAGCACTCAGGTGAAAGATCATAGAAGAAACAGGAATTATGAGCAGTAGCAGAGATTTCAGACTTTGGTATGTACATAACTTATACTGCGAAAGTCATAAAGGAGAAGGAACTGAGGGATTACACTGAAACTTTTGAGGACACTGGCTGTGCTCACATCCTCTTTTTCGACCAACAACCTTTTATATCGAGCACAATTGATATTAAACAAGGCTGATACACAATCACAGGGTTCTAGACAGGTATAACCGGCAACAAAACCCACAGACGGGTACAACCGACCATAAAGCAGTAACTGCAAAAAATAATAATAATAAAAATAATAAAAATAAAGCAGACAGTGCCAGCAGCTCAGGCAGGCGGCAAACCCTTATGGAGTATAATGCCTGAAGGTCACCCGCCTGCGATCCACAGCCCCCTGCCTCCAAACGAGAGACGGCCGAGAAAATAAGGGTGAAAAAAAATAAATTAATTAATTTAAAAATAAAATATAAAGGGTGGGGAAAGGGCTCGCCCCCCTCCCCGCCGGGGACAAGGCGCTCACCACTCGGTATCGGCTGGCGGGCTGGTGGTGCTCCATGCTGGCCGCTCCTCCGACCCCACCGGCCCGGCCCTTCTTTTCCTTTCCCTTCCCGTGCCGTGCCGGTCCTCCCCCGTCCCTGTCCCCGTCCCTTCCCCTTCCCTTCCCCGCCCCAGCGGAGCCGCCGCCGCCGCCGCCCCGGCACAGCCCGGCCCTGCCCCCGCCGCCCCCTCCAGGGGCGGAACCCTGGGAGCCGCGGCCCCGCCCCGCCTCCGTGACGGAGCGCCGCGAGCCGCCCCGCCCGCGCATGCGCGCAGCTGCGACCGCTGAGGGAGCGGTGGGGCGGGGAGGGAGGGGGCAGGGGGGCTCTGTTGGGTTGTGGCCGCCCCAAAACGCGGCCGGGCTCGTACCGGGCGGCGTGTGGCCCCTCCAGGCAGCTAGTGCGCCGCCTGCGGGTGTCTCAGTTGGCGCTTCCCTGTGTGTTAAGTCGTTGGGCTGGTGTGCCCTCAGTTCAAAACGCTCTGACGAGTGTGGCAAACTGCCGCCATTTCCTTCCCTCCTTCCCCTTAAATGTCTCCTAAACCCCATAAATGTCTCCTAAAGCCCTTAAACGTCTCCTAAAACCTATAAATGTTTCCTGAAACCCATAAAGCGTCTCCACGCCCGCGTGCTTTATGACCTGGCGGGGCAGAAGCAGTGAAAAACACGGTCGCCCACAGTGGGGCCGGGATGACTCACGCCGGGGCTCTCGCACGCTGGGCTAGGCGGCTGCGGTGTGGGGCGATCTGGAAAATGCTGAGAGCACAGCTCCCTGCCGCTCACACCGAGTACGGGGCATGGCTGGCCCAAGAGGTGAACGCTCTCCAGAAAGCGGTTTCTTGCCATCGCTGGCGTGGCAGAGCTTTATCCCATCCAGGTGGTCGCCTTTCGCCAGGCCACCGGTTTACTTGGAGACTGCCCGGAGCTGCGGGGCGAGAGCTTTCATGCAGGCAGCCTGGAGAAAGACTTGAGGGAGCTGAGTTTTAAGCCCCAGTGTGTAGGAGGGCAGAGAGGTGGAGGGAGAGCTCCGTGGCTTGTCTCCAGTCGGGTGTGGGAGTAAAGCTGTGCTGGAGTATGAGGCAGGAGGGGGGTGGGTATATGACGCCTTGTGACCTCCTGAAGCCAGCCTCTGCCTAGCGCAGCACTCAGCAAAGGGACCCCAACGAGCCCCAGTTGGGATGTTGGGGGACTTCTGTCTTGCTTCTTGCATTTCTTATTGTTTCTTGTAGCACTTTGTTGCGTGTGTAAAGCCCTGCCGGTTTGGAAACAAAGTTGGCAAAGACATATGTGTTACAAACAGATTAATGTCATTATTTTCCTAGCAGGATTTCCTCCTTTTTCCTCTCTCCCTCTGTACATAATGAAAGTTTCTATGTTTAATTATTCTGTCTTAAAAGGAACAATTATTATTAAAGGTCAAGTTGAGTTTAGAAATAGCATGTACAGAGTCCTGTACTGTGCTTCTGTTACCAAACAGAAGGAAAATCTCTTAATTGTATTACCAGATTCCATGGGAAATGGAATTTAGATCAGTCATGCAATAATAGGTTTAACTTCATGTCTTCTATACAGCTCAAAACAAATTTCCCAAAAGTAAACCCTTTCTGAAGTGTTCATGGCACATTTTGAAAATGTCACCTGACCTCCTTTTTTTCTTTTTTTTTATGTACCTCTCAGCTCTGTGGAATGCACTGTCTTAGAAACTAAAACTTGGGCATTAGTTAATAGCTTCCAAATAGCATTCACTCTGTAAATGTTAGAGTACAATTCAGAAAGCATTTATTAAGATGCAACTTTGACATTTGAACTTCTACAGATTACTTGTCTTTTAAAAGAAGAAACAACTGTAGGCAAGATCTAGAAGATCTTTAATTGTGAAATTTAAAAATATTCTGTAGAAGCTTGGAAAAAGCACCCTAGAGGTAGCGGTGGATTCAGAAGGTTTGTGCGGGAAGAGTTTCATACTTAGGGACAAATTTTGGATGAATGATGCAAATTAGAAGATACACAGAGACCCAGCTTCTTTTTCTTTAGTAATATTATCAAAGCGCTTATGGGACTACCCACAAAATAGACATTGTAACTAATTTAGGCTTTGAATATGTCCATCTTTCAGTTCTTGTTCTCTCTGGAACATTGTAGATCTCTTTGTTATCTCTAAGTAACTGAGTAGGTGGCTGTGTCGCTGCACTGATAGAAAGCTAAAAAAGGAAGGTCATGCATTTCTGTCAGGTCTTTGTATTTTCAAAATAGTGCTATCTCTGTATTTTAATTTAACGGTCTGGTTCCAGAAGTTTTGACTATGACATAGTATTAAGTCACAGTAATCATAGTACAGGGCAAAGTAATCAGCAAGCACTAAGACATATAAGTATATATTGAATATATTTAAGTATATATAAGTATATATTGAATGTAAGACGTTAACTTCAGAACTATTAGGGTTTTATTACTTTGATGAACAAGTCACGTTGACTAAAACACTTGAATAATGTTAGTTTTTATATTTACATTTTCAGCTTGACCTTCTTAAACCTTAAGGGCCTACAGAGACAGTAACGCTTATCACTGTTTTCTGGATCATGTAGTAAATTGTTTGCTGTAAAAGAGCTGTGTTTATGGAACATGTTCACCATGTAAAGAAAATAGTGTCAAAATGACATTTAAAAAAATACATTGCTTCAGATTTGTTTCAGGAAAGAAGAAACCTATTTGCGTTTAGTCAGCAAGTTTGCAACAGTTTAAACTTTGCTCTACTATGCAAATGAGCCTACAAAGCAATCTTCTTGGTAGTAACAACTATTGCAAGCTCAGTTCTGTGAAAAGTTGACTTAAAGGATGTGATCTGAATTCAGACAAGTCTGAACTTAATCACACAAAGGCAAGCAGTACAAGACTTAACAACTTTAGACTTGTTTTTCACTCATTGTTCTATCAGCGGTCATCAAATACAGAAGTGCTATATTTAACTTTACACTTCTTCGCCTGTATAAGTCAATTTGAATTTTTATAGTTTCTGCTGGAACATACACATTAAGAGAGTAGATATCAAAACTAGGTTAATGTTATCTTAATAAACATACATAAAACCAATGCTGCATGTTTATATCACTCTACAATTTTACACTATTTTAAGTAAATATTATGCTTACTGTGCTATTTTTTTCCTGTAATATATATAAAATTTAGAATAAAAGCTGTACCTTGATATCAAAAACTGAAGAGAAAAAAACATCAGACTTTGTGGCTTCATTTTGCATCTTGAACAGTGGTTTTCAAACCTCTAATACAAATAATGTCGGGGGAAATAAATAGATTTTTCCAAATATAAAGCTAATAAATTAATGTACCTGATTTACTCATGGACTGATCTGAAACCAGGATGCGAATTTACTGACTGTATTTATTTTCTCCACTTCTTTCAACCTCTGATTATAAACTATTTTGTTTCAATTCCAAGTTCTTGGTTATGCATACAGTTTCTGATCTCTGTGGATTTAGATACTTTAAGCAGGAAGTTGGCTTAAAGAAGCCACTGGGACTGAATTTCTTAGAAAGAAACAGCAGGAGGCTGGCTTGGCTTTCTCCATCTTTTCTTCTCCTTTCCTAGGGAACACAGGCAATACCAGAGCCATCACTAACAGAAACACGCGTCTACTTTTAAGATTTTTTAGATGAATACGCATTTTCAATTACATCGTTGTCATCTTTGTTGAGTGTTTACATACATATATATAGTCTTGTAAACCTGGTCCTTGGTTATGTCCAAATACCACGCAGATATATGTGAACCAGCCTAAACTGTAATTACTGCAACACAGAGCTTAGGGTGGAAAACATCTCAAATATTTGCCTTGGTCTAGGACGAATTTTGCAGTCTGCGCTAATCTTTCTATTGCCACAGCTATTTCCTGTTAGTCACAGAGACAGTTTAAAACTAGTTCAGGTATATACTGACAAGCTTGTCACAGCTAGGCAAATAATACTTTGTCTAAATTTGTAGTGTGGTCAGATCCTTAAGTCTCTGTTGTCTCCCAGACAATTAACACTAACTGCCACAAGCATGGATAAAAGAGGAAACCAAAGAAGTGAAGGAAAATGATCAGCCAAACAGACATAGCTATGCTTCAGACAGATTCAGGAAGCCAATGCTCACAGTGGCGTTGATTTAGCTTCTCCAGTATATCTTGGTGTTTTGGGGAAAAAAAAAAAAAAAGGCATAGCAAGCTGCCACAGAGCTATGTTTTCATAGCCAATTTTGTGGAGTAATCTGCGAAGCCAGAGGAAATTGGACTCAGTCCATAAATAAAGGCTGCTGCAGCGTGTGCTCGTCTCTGAGAAGTTCTTCTTAAAAGCTGTATTTTTATGTAATGTGATACAAACTGGATGTTGCTGTGAAGAACGAATGCAAGAACTGACGGAGTTTGACACAGGTGGCAGAGGGGGTTCTAGCAGTGAGCAAGAAGCATCTGCTTCCACCTCATCGGAGAGGTATGTGTGCTTCGAGAGAAGAATCACAGGAGGGAACACTTGCCTGCATGCAAGTTTGACTTCTTTTATCTTTAAAACCAGTTATCTGTTTAAAATCTATGTGTTTATAACTGTTTTTAAACACCTTGTAATTAAATATAATCGTTTAAATATTTGTGGGCAACAAACCCTGGTGGTGAGCACTACCTGAGAAAATACATCCCTGAATTAAATACATTTTTAAAAAATGTGTGTGGTATATTTTTTTCAGTGTTTCTCCAGGTACAGGTATGATGTTAAAACCCTAGTCTTGGCAATACCCAACATGTTATGTTATGGAAATAAACAACATTTAAAAAAAGAAAAAGAAAAAGAAAAAATCCCCATATGGCCTCGGAGTTTCCGTTTAACAAACAGAGCTGAATGGAATGTGCTCTGTCAGGCAGAGCGAATAAAACTGATGACAGTAAAGTAGAAATGCAGAATACAGAATGTAAATATATGCCAAATTATGAAGTCATGTAGTAAATATGTGAGAAAATATCTCCTGTTACAAAACAATGAACGAAAAAAAACTCCAGACCCTTGGTCTGATGGGAAAAATGGAGGAAACGGTAGAAAATACAGATGGCAGTATGCTTTGTGCATTGACAGTCAATACAGATGGATACCACAAGAAGAAATCTTTTGCTCTTATGAAGTCCTATTTGGACAAGGTATTTCTGCTATCTTGGCAATACTAGTATTTTTTTGTTGTTGTTCTTACAATTAGGTATGATTAAGTAGAAAACAATTCTAGTGTGTATTACTTAGGAAAGAGATTATTCAAATATTTTTTCACCCATTAATCTGAAAGTTACTTTTCTAAAAGTTGTTCTCTGTCTTCTTGGAATGAAGTGAATGCTGTCTATGTGTTAAAACACCTCGAATTAAATTACATGAGAACAAGTGTGCAATAAATCTAAGTGGTAAAGGCCTGGATGCTATCTGAAAATCATTTTGTTATACAACTAGAAGTGGAGAGGCCAAGGAATAGATACACAAGTAACTCCACGCTCTTGTAGTTCCAATGTTGCTTTGAAATATTAACTGCAATGTGTGGTCCCACAGGAACAGAGGGAAGCTGAATACATATTCAGAGTGAGTTACTGCTAGGTCAGTAAGTTTAATGCATTGGCATTTCTCCTAACACTTATAACACAATATAAAAATCGGCTTGAAAAATCTATGAAATGAAAAATTTCTTTTCATTATCAAAATGTTACTGATAATTCAAATTAGATATCCTGTGACATGCTGTCCTGCACACTACAGATAATGGTTTTGTTCTAGATAACACTCATTTTGGTCATCTTTATATATGTTTCACATACAGCTTTTGAGCAGACTTTATGCCCAAATTGATTTTCTTCTATATAAAATAAAGCTCTGCATAAATTATAAACCTCTCGGATTAGGAAGCACCATTTTTTTCTGTTTGTAACACAATAGCATTAAAAATATACAATGCTGCACAAATATACAATGGCTTCGTATAATGCTAGCTTAACTTCCTTTGTAAGTCAGAATATAAACAAAAATATATCATTACCTATCATTACTACCATATCATAAACCAAATCTATCCAGTTGCAACACTAATAACAAATTCTGCCTCAGGCCGCATCCTTTGAGTTTTCTGTTGATAGGCCATAAGCATTCTATATCGGGAAAAGCCCTTCAAATGGCATTTAGAGGATTTCTGACATACATAGTTTTGCCTATTAATTAGGTTCATGTGCTTAGATGGGAGTTGAAGCTGAGTATGGCTGAATACTTCAACAGGCAACTTGTTAAACATGGACAAAAGCGTTCTTTTTCAGTGGACTAGCAGGTTAACAGTCAAACAACATGTGTTACACTGCCAGAATGCACTGTACTATTTTGGCTAAATAGTGGCAGTCACCCAAAGTTTATACAGACACACCTCAGGAACTGGTAATACCCAAACACATAGTGACATCTGTAATTAAAATTGCTCAAGTCTTTTCCATTGCTATGTTTTCAAAAGCAGGTAGCTTTCTGGAAAAAAAATGCTTAATGCACTCAGTCTTGAGTGGAAGTGTCCTTCAACATCTGCACTGACTCAGGACTGCAGTGACAGAAAGTAAAACTGAATTTTGAGAAATCATCTCCACTGACAATTTCCACTGAAGCTAGCTTTTATTCAGTTGTGTGGTGCACATATGACACTTCAGGCATGGCATTTCAGCACTCATACTAGCCTTGAGGCAAAAATACAGTGCTACGCTTGAGTGTTTAAATGCTGCCGAGTTTCAGTCAGGGCTTGATCCCGCACAGGTTACATGAGTTCAGCTAAACTAAAGGAAGAACATTTAGGTTGAAATATTGTCAGCTGTGTTGCCCAGATTTATTCCACTACAGAGATGTTAGTTCACCTAAATGTAGATGTTTCTGATACAGATGTCTGCATCTGATCTAGATACCTGGGCATTTTTTATACTCAGTGGAGGAAAACAGGCAGTTTCAGCATGCAATTCTTCTTCTCATTCGAAGATAAATGCCTAAAATCAGTCAGATCAGATCAGGCTGTTGCTAAGGGTCTGTTTCTCTTCCATGAGTACAAAAGCAGCCACTGATGAATAGGTTGGCTGTGGATGTTGACACAATAGACACATGGAGTTTGGTAAAATTAGTCTTACCTTAATGACCATGTGTCAAGGTCAGAGCACGTTGGCTACCAGTACTCAATGAGGATATGTAGGACCACGTAGTTCCTTTGTGCCTCTTGCCAAAGTTATACGTGTAGAATTGAGCAGTACATTGCTAAATTGGCCAAAACAGAATTTTAATTTACAAAGCTTAATAGTAATATGAGAATAAATCATATAGACCTCTATGGTACTAGACAATTCTTGACCATCAGAAGGGACAGCCTGGGTACCATCCCTGCCAACAAAACCTAAAGGTCCCAGACAACTACAGTTACATTGAGGTAAATAAGTAGTCCACCCTCGAAGGGCTTGCTCTTTGCTGATTTTCTTCATTCACAAGTAGTGAACTTAGCTGAGGACCAAGGCGTTGTTCTAGAAAAAGGAGTGTCAGCTCTGCCCACTTCTGTCAAGGACAAATGCCACATAAAGCAGATACTAAAACCTGACTGCTCTGTGTGTTGCAGAACAGAATCAGAATTGTGGAATCACAGGATGGCTGAGGTTGGAAGGGACTTCTTGAGATTACCGAGTCTAACCCCCCTGCTCATGGAGGGTCAGCTAGAGAATATTGCCTGGGACCATGTCCTGTCAAGTTTTGAGAATCTCAACAGATGTAAACTCCACAAAAATTCTTGGCAATCTGTTATAGTATTTAAACATCCTCACAATAAAAAGAGTGCATTTCAGGAGAGCAGACTTCAACCTCGTCAGAGATCTGCTTGGAAGAATCCCATGGGATCCCAGAAGAACTGGTTGATATTCAGGGATCATCTCCTCCAAGCTCAAGAAAGGCCTATCCTGACAAGCTGGAGATCAAACAAAGGCAGCAGGAGGCCTGCATGGAGGAGCAAGGAGCTCCTAACTGAATTCAGATATAAAAAGGAAGTGCACAAGATGTGGAAGCAGGGGAAATTAATTACAGGGTGTATATTTGATGAGGGTGTGCTTCTTAGAAAAACAGCAGAAGCTACTTCACATCAGTGTTGAGTCTCATTTTGTTGTTGTTGATTAGCTCTCAGTTGATTAGATCTTAATACATCTTAATGGCACTTTGCTTTAGTTTCTAGGGTTCATTCAATCTGCTCATGCAGCCCTTGAAGGCTTTGAAGTCTTCCTCTAAATGCATTAGTTCTAAGCAGATATAATAGAGGTAATCCTGTGTATTTCTGGCTGGAAAAGTGATGAATAAGCCATTTAAGAGATAATTTTGCTCATCAAGGCATAAGGGGGAGAAAATGAAATGGGAAAAGAATATTCAAAAGGTTAATTCTAGGCATAGGAAACTAGTCTGCTATCCTGGAACTGTGTCTACATGCCAGCTATATTTTCTTGGAAGTAAAAACTTTTGGGTATCAACCACCATGCTAGTTCTGCAATGTGGCCACAGCAGAAAAGAAAACGAGGTGCCTATCTCAGACAGGAGAATGAATGACTGATGATCACAGTCACAACATATTCTAGCAAATAAGTGTACAGTTTAATAATTAGATAAAATAAGAGTTAAGTGAGCTTATTTCATTGTGTTCTGGAATATTGTGCAGTGACATCTTCCAGAAATGCCAGATCATGTGCTGATAATACTCTTATTAAGCTGTTTGCATTGACAAATGTAATAAGAAACAAGATGCTGGGAGATGAAAATGGGAGACCACGTAAAATCTGCAGACATTGTTATGTCTCAGAAAGAAGAGAAGGTATCAAAGAGCAAGGAAACAGGAGAGAAACTCTTTGCAAGACCCTTTGAAAACCTAGAAACTAGCAGATGTGAGAAACCATACTGCCTATGACATTGGCTGATACTTTGAGAGAGTTTGACTGTAACTAAGAAATAGTCCTTTGCTCTCTATACTTGTGGATCTAAGATTGCTTTCCTAAGCCCCATTTTCCCTGACCATGTCCCAGGTCTTATTCAAGGACAGACACCCGGGCACGCATCATAACAAATTTCCCAGCCTTCGGTGTATACCGTACCAAGTTTTAACAGCAATGAAGCCCATAATTTTGGCTGAATGACAGCCACAGTGTTTTCCATCTTTTTTTTTTTTTTCCTGATATATATAACTAGAGAAGTGAATCTACATGTAGCAGGTAGAGCAAAAAGTCAGCAAGTACTGTAGGAATATGACTGGAATTCAGGTGTCAACAAGCAACAAAGAATGTTGTTTAACTCAGCGCACCAATGTCTACTTAGAAGAACATACTGGTCTGTACTGTTTCTACTCTGAGGCAAATGTTCCAGTCATGAAAGAAGTGGAATATTTCTTGGGCTTATTTGGACAACATCAAAGTTATGAGTGATTGAAAAGCTGGTTCCAACCGTGTAAGGTACCAGTTGTTCTGACGTATGAACTCTCACAGAGGTAAAGCGTGTGTAGATAAGACCATGGTATTTGCATTTCAAAACAGTTTTGCCAAGCCTGTGTTTTTCAGGAAGATTTGTAGAAACAAAAAATATATCATAGCACTATCAGAAATGGAGAAAGAAAATGTTAATTATTCACTCTCCTTGAAGATCAAGGAATGCATCAATGCATCTTCAAGACTCAAAGCAGATTTAGGACAGTACATGTGGGTCTGAGCTGTTCAAAGGGAGGCAACTGTTACAGGGGGAGCTGAACAGCCCTCCAGACTTCACCCGTACAGCTCAGGGCATACAGTGCTCCCGTTACTAGTAACAGGCCACAGGCTCTGTGTTAAGCTGACAACACAGGCATTAGGACATGTCGGGATTCATCTGGGCTGGTCTTGGCCTTCCTAGAGCTTGTTTTTCATCTGTTTAGCTGTAGCAACTGTTATTTGACATACAGCTATTACTCTGTTTCATCCTTTGCTTAGCTTTGTACAACTGGGTGGTGTAAGACTTATTGTAACTTACACTTTTCTGAGTTATAGATATTCACAGGATGTAGTTTTTCTTTCTGTAATGAACTATGACACTAGAATAAAAATGCAGTGTACAGAAGTACAGACACAGGAAGATAACTGGGCCTTGAAAGTGCAGACACAGGATGATAACAGAGGTCCCTGTGTCATAAACAACTCAGCAGTAGTCATTTACTGTCTGCCAAAGGAATGCAACCTTGGGAGCTGGGTAAAACAGTTTTGGGGTAACAAAAAGAACATGGAACAGGTACCTGATATGTGTAAAAAATACCATACATAGTATATTTGGATATAATACGGAATAGTGAACCAATAAATAAGGAGCAAGTGGATTGTGTTAGCCAGTGTATAATAACGACACAAGGCAGACCCAGGAGCAAGGAGGAAGAAACCATCAACACTTTCATCATATTTCTGGAAAAAAAAAAAAAGAAAAAAAGAAAAAAAAGAAAAAAAAAGAAAAAAAAGAAAAAAAAAGAAAAAAGAAAAAAAAAAGAAAAAAAAAAGGAGAAAGAACCCCTCAACATTACACCTTTGCCAGTGAAGGGTGGGATGTCGATGATTCGCCATGACGCCTTCACACCACGACTGAAGCCATCAGCCTGAGGAGGTGGTCTCTGAGTCACCAGAGCGTCAACAGAAGGGTGAGCATGATACCAGAGAAAGAGAAAGGAACAATTGCTAGGAAGTTTGGGTATTCTGGTTTTAGGTGTATCATGGGACGAGCTGTAATAATTGGATAATTTGAAATATAATTGTTAGTATCATTGTACCTGGACTAATAATAAGTCTTTGATTAGACTGTCAAGACTTTAATTAGACTAGCAGTAAATTCCCAGTTCTGCATAAAATGTGTGTGACCCACATAAACTGTACAAGCTGCAGTGCACCAAATTGGCAGGAGCAACCTGAGATGTAATTTAAATGCAACAAATTAGTAACAAGTTTATAGAGAATGTGGGCAACCTAGATTCTTAAAATTGAGTGCAACTGTCACTGTATTAATTTGATATCCACTGACTGTAATGGGAATTTGGGCATCCAGCTCATATGTAGACAACTACGTTTAGTTATCATTTAAGTACCTCACATTAAAACTGATCTCAATGTAATTCTGTTACCATCGGATTGTAGAAACTATAGCCATCTCCTAGCATAAAAGACATGAGAGCAGAGGGAAAACTATCAATCTGTAAACAAGTCATTGCTACTAGTTATTTAGATTTGTATAGTCAGTCCTTTGATCTTGACTTTTTAAGTTTGCCATGCAGCTCATCAGAATTCACCTAAATTCAGGTAGTAGGTCTAGCCGTAGCCTGCGTGCCTTCAAAATGCTACAGAATGTGTGTTTTGATGTTCTTATTGCGTAACTGAAAAGATCCCAGCTGAGTGCTAGAAAGATTTGTTTTTCTCCTACCAAGGGATTAGCAATTGATGGGCGCTAAATGAAAAGGATAGAATCACAGAATCGTGTTGGTAAGGACACATGGAGGTCAGGTAGTCCAACTCTCTGCTAGGACCAGACCCAGTTAGATCAGGTTACTCAGGGTTTGCCTAGTCAAATTTTGGGTATCTCCAAATATAGAGAAACTATTTAAACTGGAGTCCACATCTATGCCATTCTCTCTGTCAGCTGTAAGAAGTGTTTCTTTGCTAACTTTAGACAAAACTTGATGAACGGTTGAAAAATTCAATGTGAAATCATGCTAGCACTATTGAATGTGCCACGTGTTGTTGATCAGTGTCAGAGAGAGGATGCCAGTCTTTTTTTTTTCGTCTTTTTTGTCTGATTCAGTGTAGCTATTTAAATGCTTTTAAGCAACATCAGTTTTCTTCCTTGTTCAGCAGGTTTTGGAGGTACAGTGATAATTCTGACCAAGCATCCAGACAGGGGAAATCTCACTTGAGTACTTTTTAGAAAAAGTAGCCAATGGACACAAAAGTTTGGAATCCTACCAAGGCATGAATATTTATAGCACGAGATGTTTGAATGAACTAGAAAACCCTTAACTCCATCTGAACCAGATGGAAGAACATAAGAACAGAGCTCAGACAGGAAAAAAAGGCATATCTTCAGGCTTTTCTCTAAATCACAGAAAGAAGAGTTCTGCTTAAGAAGGAGAGAGGTTTTTGTAATGGGAGTCTAGAGATGTGTTACAGAATTAGGCTGTATAAATTCTGAGAAGGTTGTTTATCACAGTAGAGAAAACTGATACAAAAATTCAGATTTAGCAAAGGGAAAATAAGTATGAATCTTTGTTGTAACTTGTTACTCCACTGTTCCCAAGCATTATTCCTGATGTTTATTAATGACAAATATACTAGTGATTGATACGTCAGAGAGAATAACAGTGAACTAGTCAGTATTGAGGCAATCAGTACTGGTATCCTCTATCTTTTAAGATAAAAATGTTGATACCACACTCTTCTATATTCTTTTTGTCTAAATCTAGCTGGAAAATTAATAATATCCAATAGAGCAAGTTGCTAATTCACTTCACTATTAGTACTGTTACCACTAAATGCGAGTAATTATATTCACCGCCTGTGTTTGTAAACTCTATTAGAATTGGTTTATGTGATCATTGTGTCACAGACATGCTATATAGGCTCTTAAAACTAAAAGACTGAGATTCAATTCAAATCCCAGGGGAAAAAAATCTGTGTAAAAACAATTGACTAGAGCAAAAATATCAAGGAGTCTAACCCATGCCCCCAATACCAAGTGGCATTAACTAGCTTACTTCCCAACAACATGAATAGGGAAAAAAAGTAAAACAACCCTAATCCGTGACTAACCTCCTTTCTCCATGTCTTCAGTACTGAGCATGGCAATATTAAGGACACAAGCACACAATTCCAACAGACATTGCTAACTAAAATATGTCTTAAGTATGTGCACTATGTATGCCAAAACTGGAATATTTCTAAACAAGTGCTCAGACTTGATTCTTCAGAAAAACAAACCACTTTATGTTGTCTTCGTACTGAATGTCATGCAGAGTTTGAGATTTGAAACACCTGTCTCCAAATCTGTATTTGATTTATGTCTGTGATAACGAAGAAAAGATGAAGATCTGCAGTGGCTCTCCGCTGTTTTAAGAAAATGAAGCAAGCAAAAGTGAGTGCAATGGTTGCTTATGATTTTTGAATAGTCCCACCATGTCTCATTATCTCTTGTAGACTGTAAAAAAAAAAAAAAACAACAAAAAACAACCCTTTCTCTTCTTTTTGCTTTAAAAAGCGAGCTGTAATGTAGTTTTCTCTCATAGTAAGATACAGCGACAAAGACTGTCCAGTTCCTCTTCATGAGAGCAAAACAAAAGAGGCACAGTATCTCAGCAACAGGTATCTCATCAAGAGGGTGGCAATAAATGCAAAAAGACATAAATAAAACTTTTCTGAGTTTTAAGGCAGCACTTAACATTAGTCTTTCTTGTAAGGCTAAAGCAGGACCCTTAATATCTTGCTTGATAAAGGCAAGACATTAGGGCAGCTAAACATAAATATGTGCAGTTGACAGCAATGAGAGTTTAAGTTTATTACTGAATTGCAGGTAAATGCAGTGGAAATGCTGTTGCTGCGAACCTTGAAAAAGAAAATTCATAAAATTCATAGGAATGTACTCTTCCTGAAGCCCCATTTCCTTCCTTCAAATTTCTACAGAACAAAAGCAAATTTCCTGTGAAAGATCTCATTCATACATCAATGAGAGCAGAACTGGGTAGTTAAAAAGGAAAGAGTATAAAAACAAGGCTACTTTGCATCTAACTGTAAGGGGAAGTATGTTTTCCCTGGCTACTATAGAAGAGCTACTGCATTGTCTGGCATTCCCCTGAATCAATGTCCTTGTCTGCACAGAGGCTGCATGAAAGCCCTTGCATCACCTTTTATCAGAAGGAGACACAAATGCTAAAGATGTTGTGCCAAAGTACACATTAGTATTTCTTTTCTTTTTTTTTTCTTTTTTTCTTTTAATACCCTTGTGTCCAAAGCTAAAGAAACAAATACAATTTTATATTTTCCTGTATCCTGGTACAATAACATGTTGTCACTTCAGCCAAGTATGAATAATTCATTCAGTGAATCACTATCATTTCTATTTAAACAAGCATAGAATAAGATAATAGTGCCTTTTGCAACCCCACAATAGCAGAACTTCCTAGGGTTAAAATAAGCAAGGCTAAAATAAACATCTCTGACCCATAAGGGTCAGATACTTTGCATGTCCCTAACAGTTTTGATCTGCCCAAAAGCATGAAGCAGCTATAAGAACAGGATTCATAACTCCCTCTGAGAGAAATTCTCAGGTGTCATCAAGCTGCTATATCGCTCCAAAATGTCTTTTTTTTTTAATATTTTCTGGCATAGAGCAACTATCCATGAATCAGAATGTAGACCACAGGAATTCAGAAAAAAAAATAGTTGTAAGACACTATTAACTTATGGCAGTCATTAGACTTGCCTCCAGCTCATGGGATAGTAAGGCTGGATTAAAGCAATTCTTTTCTTGTCTCCCTTCATATTATGGTTGTACTACACAATTTACTGAATCAGTTGGAAATGCTAGTTAAACAAACACAAAAACAAAAGAACCCCACACACAAAAGTGTTTTTTCCAGCATTTGAGACCCTAGGTAAGGGTCATGTGAAATGCCCTAGGATACCTCAGGTCTTCCCCCTAGGACTGGCAGAATCTAGGCTCAGCTTTCTGAGGTGTCAGATGGCATCCATCTGAGAAACCTGAGGGCTTCTGAGATGGCAACTGAATGGAAGTTCTCTTTATGTTGCTCCATAGGAAAATATCTTTTTTTTTTTTTTCTCTGGGTTTTGTTGAATAATAAAATATGGCCATTTAATCAAGTATTAATGAAAACTAAAAGCTATGGACAGTAATTACACTAGTATAATAGCGTCCACCTCTCAACCATTTTGTATTTTAAGCAACACTTTTAGCTAACATTACTCATATTTACTTATTTTCTCTATTAGATATATAGAATATATAAATATGCTTTACATATACTAAATTCAGAAGATGCTTTGAAAAATGACGATGCCAGCTTAACGTTGACCACTTAACGTCTGCCTGCCAGAACAGCAGAAAGGGAAGTTGACTGTGAAGCTACAAGGCAGTGAAAACAAAAACAAAACAAAACAAACAAACAAAACAACAACAACAACAAACCATGGCACAATAAAGAATAGGAAAAAAAAAATAGCTGCATTGTTCATAAAATACAATGATTTCAGGGAATCCAAATAAATATCCAAAAATCCAAATAAAGATAGGAATATCAAATAACAGTAATAAATCAGACATGGATTTTAAAAGTGTGAATGTTATGGCTGATCTTGACGTAAACATGGAGGCTGGCAGATAGTGTGGCAACAGGAATGATAAGAACAGGGATTTATGAAGACTGGAACACAACAACCGAGAATTTATATGCGTCAAAGATCATGTGTCTTCAGAAACAGAATCTCTGAAAAATGTGATAAAGAAGAGAGGACAAGGACAGCATTACCAAGTCACACAAAATGTCCCAGTCCCCCAGGATCTTGCTCCCAAAGACTGCCAGTAGTAGCTGCATAGAGAAAATGATAAGAATAAAATAAGCATGTAGTAATACATCCCCGGCATATTTTTTCAGATTCCAGCAATTTGTGGCTTAAAAGTCACATGAGAGAGCTTTGTATCTAATAGGCCTTGGTAGGATTTTCTTCAATAAATTTGTTCATTGCGTTCTGAACCCTTGTAAACCTTTAATATCCCAATGCCAAATGGCCAAGGATTCTACACTGTATGATGAAGTATTTCTTTTCTTTTTTTTTCTTCTTTTTTTTTTTTTTTTTAATCTGTCACCTGCCAGCTTCATTTGACACCTCTCCCCTCCAAGAGACAATGAAAAATTGCTCTCTATTCATGCTCTTCCCCCTACTTGTATAGACTGCTGTTGTGTCTCAGTTGGGTTTTCTCTTTTTCAGACCTTCTAGGTGTGGTATTGAAAGAGCCAGTGAAGAGCTGGTGTTAAAAGCACTGCCCATATAGCTCTGTGAAAGAGATAGAGCAGGAATACGGAAAAATATTGCCATTGAACTGGAGAAGGACTTCTGATGGAGAGCAAAAAAATGGAATATTTTCATAGAATCACAGAATGGTTTGGGTTGGAAGGGACCTTTGAGATCACCCAGTTCCAAACCCCCCCACGGGCAGGGACACCTCCCACTAGACCAGGTTGCTCAAAGAGACCATCCAACCTGGCCTTGAACACTTCCAGTGCCTCACCACTCTCTAGGTAAAGAATTTCTACCTTATATTGACTTGCGGAAAACAGACTCCACAGTCAGTAAGATTATAAAGTAGGTATGTTTATTCAGCGCTGGGCAGCACGGGGGGTAGTCCCGCCAAAGTCGTGTGCGCCTGGTGCGGCAACTTGCCTTGGTTATATGCAGTATAGAGTTACATATGCATGAAGTTTCACAATACGCCTAGACATATTCATAACCTGTCCCCGCTTTGTATTAAAATTAGTTCCAAGGAGTCGTTTCCATAAACTCCTCCCATCTGCACTTGCGCAGTGTATTCTGGCGGTGGTTGTCGGGGGTCGTGGGGATGAAGATTGATGACTCTTCCTCATCACCGCTAGTTGACCTCTTGTCTCTGCGCAGACTCAGTTGCTTCTTGGATCTTGTCCATCCACAGGACCAGTTTCTACCTGTTTCTTAAGACAGGCTCACACTCTTATTAAGAGACTGACCTTGGTAAAGGGGCCCAAGGCTTCTTGCTTTAATTAATTTGCACAAGCACCATAGTTAGTAAAGACACTAAGTAGGATCCTAGTTTCATGCCGTCAGCACTCCATCTCTACTTGGTAAGATTCCCCTAACTCCCTCTCTCAGTCCCCCCTTTTCTAAAAAGTTAGTAAATTCTCTAAAAGTTAGTAAATTATTATATTCTCCTAACTCCCTCTCTCAATATCTAATCTAAATCTACTCTCAGTTTAAAACCATTCGCCCTTGTTCTGTCACTACACCCCCCTGACAAAGAGTCCCTCCCCACATTTCCTGTAGGCCTCCTTTAGGTATTGAAAGGCTACTATAAGGCCTCGTTGGAGCCTTCTCTTCAGACTGGGCACCCCCAGCTCCCTCAGCCTGTCTTTGTAGGAGAGGTGCTCCAGCCCTGTGGGAATCCTTGTGGCCCTCCTCTGGACTTGTTCGAATTGGTCTGTGTCCTTCTTATTTTTTAAATAATACTCATAAAAGAAATGAGGAAAGATTTTAGTAAGCTTCTTAATTATCTTAAAAGCAAACTCCTTCTGGAAGCAAAAATGGAAGAAGTAAATTTTTAAAGAAACTGAAGATAAGATTAGATTGCTTGGGAACAGCACATTAACAGATAATGGTAAATCTATTGATTAATTATTAAACACATAAAATAACAAAAAAAAATATTTACAAACTAGGTTAAGTAGACTGGAGGTATCTCAGTGGAACAGAAAAACATTAACATATACCAAATTATGAAAAAGTGTGATAAGATTAAAGATTATTATGCCATCTCTACCATGTATGCCATCTTCATTACACTATCTCAAAATCAAAGAAAATGAGAAGGGAACATCAATAAAGGACTTAGAATAAAGGTACCCTTGGGGATAAAATATTTTAAATTTGTCAGTGGCTCAAGAAAAACATGGAAAATACTATGATATTCCATAAAATAGCCTTGAGTTTTTAAGAAAAATTTGGAATCTCAAATAAAACATTTGAGTGATAAAATTAGATGCTTAGAACTGAAAAAAAAAATACACTGCATAGTTAGGGAAGGAAATTTCTCTTTCTCTTTGTATCAATTCATGAGCACACTGGGAAATACTCTATCCTCTTTACAGTGACTATGGAAAAAAATGGTTTAATGTAAGGTAAAATTTTCAGAATGTCACAACTACAGAAGAGTTCTACCATCTTTTTAGATATGCTAATAATCTAGTTATGATAGGAGAAATAGAAGATGAGGGAAAAAAGTAATTGAATTAGGAAAAAGGAGTTAAGATCAACAAACTGAAAAACAAACTTATTGGTTTAAGTTGGCATACAATATTAACCTGTAAACATAAACATTGGTAAGTTAAAGAAGGTTAAATGCTTACCAGCATTAATTGAGAATTATCTGGGGACAGAATAAATTAAGGCCTGGTTGCAGAAATGGAATGCTTCTAATATTTCTTCAGACAATTTTAGCTCTAAAAAATCATTTGTGAAAGACTGTCTCTTACAGAAAATATAATGGGAAAGAAAGACAATTCCATATATCATAAAATAAAGAAACAATCTATAGGTTACTGATTTTTTTCTTTTTGTTTTTGTTTTTCAATAAATTTATGGAAACCTAATTATCATTTGAATTTTCTACCCCTTCCTCCAGAATACCTTGAAATAGTAAATAGATTCAAAAGGAAGGACACAAAGGAAAATGTCTAGGTGGTACCTACATATACAATTGTTTTTCTAATTCAAGCAATCTGAGGATTTATGAAGATCCAAGTACCTAGGTGCAAATTTATCCCCATGATATTATCTGTGTTCATTAAAGCCAAAAGCAAAAAGCAGCTGTACATTCCAAGGAATGAAGTCTGGGCAATGGTGATTTTTTTCTTTGAGCGTGTAACATGAGGATTTCTTTTACTTATTTGAAACCTTAGAGTTGTTAGCTTATCTAGTTTTTTTTTTCTTCTTTCTTTCTTTATTTTTTTCCTCAAAAATGTATTGCTGTAACAAAGAGGACAAAGGAGTATAAGCAAACCAAGTCAAGTCATTTGTGTTGCTATTTTTGTCACAACTGCTTGCTGGTTATAACCTAAGCTTTCCAGTGTGCATAAATCACGTACAAATGGGCAATGGAAGGAGCATTTCTGGGCACTTACTGAGAAGCCAAAGGAGGGGAAAGCCAATAAAGGGCTCACAGTGAGTGATCCAGCTAGGAGCTGGCATGTCTCCTAGCCATCAAGTTTCCTTCAGCATTAGGGAAGAACTCTTTGCCCTGTACTTGCTCAGTTATTCAGGCCAACATCTTTTTAAAAAGAAGTCTATAATTAGGCCATCAATCCATACATTTCAACTTAAGTAATCAGACTTCGGAACTGTCAAGCATCTGGAAATTTCCACATCAGCTGGCTGGTCTATATTAAGAAATCAAATGTACCAAGGACTGTTTTCTGGCAATAAAGGCAATTGGCATGGAGTAGCCCCTCACCCCATACCTGTGCTACTAGCTGCAGAATAGGGTCGCCTAACCTAAATTGGGAATGGCCTCTCACCCATGTTATTTCCCAAGCCATGTGCCTAGGAACTGTTAGAAATCTGGACAAAGCCAAAACTTCTCCAGGGATCATACTTGCAGTTTAATGATATAAGCCACTGAATTACAATGCCTGAGATACTCCCTAGCCTCTTAAAATTGCTAGTACAGGTATGGCTAGGCAAGTGTGGCACTTCTAGGTCTCTTTTTTATTTTTTTCCTTGTTGTTTGTTTGTTTTGTTTTATTTTTCTTTTCCTTTCATTCTTTCTTAGTTCCTATTTGTAAAAGCCAAGTTTTTTTTTTTTTTTTTGTCATCGTCGTTGTTTTTTTTTAATATCAGTGAAAGACCTTCATATCTTTCCCACTAAACTAGGAAGTTCTTTCCAGCAGTTCACCACCTTCCTTTCTTAGATAAGGGGGTTACACATTAACATCGGAAAGTTAGAAGTGGACTGGTACAATACTTACTCTTGCTTGTCCTATGATACTCTTGCTTATAGTAAACAATATCTTACTTTGAGTACTCCACTAATATCAGTGGGATTCCTTGTAGTGGAAATAAAAAACAATGGTGGAAAAACACTGGTATGCATAGTTTCTGGAACTCACTTCCCACCTTATTTTCCATGGTTCTACAATTGTCACGTCAGTTAACTTTAACCTTTCACAACACAGTAAATCAATAAAGGAAATGAAAAATAGATTACATTGCTGGTTTGTAAGTTAAAAACTAAAGATATCTGTGGTAAGACTGAAGATACAGAAAAAAAAAGAAAAAAAAAAAGAAATATCATTCAACCAGGTATTTACATCTTTTCATGACCATCTAAGCTTTCTAGAAAAAAAAAAAAAAAGTGTTGGTTTGAAAGACAAAATGTCAGGAACTTTCCAAAAAACTCTTACAAAGTTAACTTTGTGAATTTCTGGTTTGCTTATAACACAAACTGTGTTGTTATTACCCCAATCTTCTATAGACAAAGACCAGCATGAGTAGGCATGAGATATGCTTATAAGGACAGTGTCATCTGAAGATAGAAGGATGAGTCAAAAGTGCATTCTCAGCACTGCCATCAGGATAACATGGAAGGAAACATAGGGGAGGAAAATTCCTAGATTAAATAAGCATTAAAGAGTTGGGTTAAAGTGGCTCAAGAAAACAATATTTCAAACCTGAGATTGCTTCTTTTTAATATTTCAGAAGTCTGAGAATGAGAAAAGCAGTCTACATATATTTATGCCTAATATAGTATAGTATTTTGAAGAAAGTGGCAATTAGAACATGTCTAATTCTTCTGTAGTTGACAGTTATAACCTGAAAGTTGACTCAAACCAAGTTCAATCATTATAATTTAAAATGTAATTAAAAAGTTTTCTTATCTTCCATTTGGATGAAGACCACAAAAATCATAAAAGGAGCTCCTATTCCTCCTGATTTGCTATCAAAAACTGTATTTTGTCAGAGCTATCTACTTCTGGTATCAATTTAAGGATGGTATTATTTGAACAATAGATCTTGAAACTATGTATCCGAGCTCTAAAATATTAGAGAGCAGCCAAATGGCAATAAAAACTAAGATTAAAACATCGCTTTCCTCCATAAGTAAAAAGACACTAATCACTGTTAAGAGTGTAGGAAGCCTTAGAATCCAATACTTGAGATTCATCAGCTGTGATAGAAAAAGAAGCTGGAAATTATTTAATATATTTTTCTCTAATCAAAGGATTTCTGTCTCTTTTTTTTTTTTTTTCCCCTCCAAGATGACATGCAGGGTAAAATCCATCCTTTTATTTTGCCCATGAACTAAGCAGAACTATCCACAGATTACTTTTCCGAAGCAAATAAATATTTAATGTTTATACTCAAAAAATCCTTATGGTCTCTAGCATGGTCAATCAGACTAATGAGGGTATTTCATGTATATAAGAACTACTGAAATCTTGATTCTTATTTGTTTATTTAGAAGTCTTCATAATCAGGCTATGCAAAAGACTACACATTGGTTTCAAGATTCACCAGTACATTTGAAACTATAATATTCAAAATGTATGTCACATCAGTAACATAACTACAAAATGAGTGACACCTGGCAAAATAGAGAGACATAACAAAAAGATGCACAGAATGGTTACATGTTCGCATATACTGACTTTTTAAAAAATATTTTATTTTTAATTGGGCAACATAAAAACAAAAAAGAATATATTGTTAGGGCATGTAACAGAAATGATAAATAACAGTCACGGTCATTACGGAACAACTATTTTTCTAAAAAATGAAACAAGCAAGAAAAATCTGTTATTTTAAATATCATCTAGTTCTAACCCCCCCGCCCCCCAGTTATCAGAGCATATATTTTGCAGGGGAGGGATAAACAACTGAATGGGCATAATTGCCTCCGTATTTGAGCAGTGTCTGCTTTAGTAATTTAGGACATGAATATTAGTTTTACCAATCTTGTTTTTCATCAAAAATATGCAAGGCCTGTATGAGAGCACATTTTAATACCATTTACTTTCATTTTTGCCTTTCAAGTGTTTGCTTTCTCATACAGATCTATGATATAATATAGAAGATATTCTGACATTATAAAGCATGGGCACTGAGTAGGAGAATGAGTAGGAGAGAAATTTGTAAAATATAGTTCAAATACTCTTCAAATATTCTGCAACAAGACTTATCCAGCATAGAATTTTTCAAGTGTTAATTTTACATGGAAATTTTACTTTTTACAACAGTTCTATTTAGATATCTGAAACTGAAGCACTGTATACGTTCCCAAGACTGAACAACAAAAAATAGGACAATATGACTTTTGAAGGTGTGCATATTCACAAAGTGAAAAGGGAAAATGGCATTATTTGGATGGGTATCTCAGATGTAATTTCGTCTACTCAGTTGTTAAAGATTTGTGGTTTTTTGTTGTTGTTGTTTTTTTATGTGTGTGTTTTCTGTTGTTTTTAAATTTACACTCTTGTTTTAAAACAATCATTTCCTCCCTTTATCTCTCTATTCCTTTTCTGAAGCATCAGAAAATGGGTACAAGCAAAAAACTATCCCTTGCAACCCAGTCCAGGATAAAACACACACTCATTCTAGAGACATACAAATCTGAGAGCAAGTAGCATCCTAATCCTGAAGAGAGCTGAACACATTTTGAAAGAAGCTGAGGGTTCTCAATTTGCTTTGGCAGTATGATTGTGTATGTAAGTATGTGTTTAAAGACATGCAAGTACTTAAAAAATAGCTAAATCAGGCACACACAGTAGCACTACTTTTATTCTTTAAGTTAAGCACCCACTAAAATTCTTTGAGGTCACAGGAATCACATCTGTAAATCCAATGGTTTTAATTAAATCTTTATTTTTCAATAACATTTAATCTAGGTAAAGATACTATCTTTAAAAATGAGAATGCCAACAAACATTATTTCAGTGGCTCTGATTTTTTACCAATTTTATTATTTAGAAGGTATTTTCCTTCTAACAGTTTAGCATAATAAATGCAAACCAGACTGTCTTTCATAGTCTAGTACAAAATTAATCTGTCAATATGTACAAAGTCTACAGTTCACAGTAATTACAAACAGAATGTACACATCTATAGATCAGATGGTGAAAATAAATGATGGTAATCAGTCCTTATTTCTGTGCTCAGAAAACTTAACTTTGCACCCTGTTGTGAATTAGAAATGCAAACAAACTTCAAAAGAAATTACACATTCCCAAGACTCAGACATATGTGTGCCTTGGGGTGGTAATGTTTGAAGACAAAATACACCATGTAGTAGCAAGAGTTGTGTCAAGAACACCTACACTGTTGAATGCAGTATCACATTCTTGCTTTGAATTATTATGAACAAAGATGTTTGTTGCTTGAATTTCAAAGGAGAAGGGTACTAGCATGCAAAGCGATAGAAGAAAAATAATGTAAAGTAAGGTGTCTGTATAACAAACATACAAAAAAAAATAAAAATCATGAATCACAGAACTCTAATAGGGCATGAAAAAACATGGCTATAATTAAGCTAAAGGCACAATTTTGAAAAGGCTATGTTGTAGCGTGTTATGGACACACCATGGGATTTATTTGCAATAGAAATAGCCAAGAACAGCAAAGGTGTTTCTAGCAAGCTTAAAGGTGTTTTGTTGTTACTTGTTTTTTGTTTTCTTTCTCCTGATCTGTAAATTGAAATGGATTAAAACCTACTGAACTTTTTCCAATATATAACCTGAATGGAGTAATCAAAGGAAAATTCAACAGTATCATACCTATTATCATTTATTGATGTGCTTAATTTTGTTGTTTGTATCCAACATGTTATTAGTAACATAAATAAATATGATGAAGTTTTTATGGCTAGAGGTATAAAATGTAAACAGATTTCATCAGCTGCAGTTACACTGGCAAAGGTACAATGTGGTAGCACAAATGTTATTTCTGTAGTCTATTTGCAAATCACACCAGGAAAGGTGTTTTCAAAAAAATATCAGTTTCAAAATTAGAAACTGTTTGCCAGAAATTGAAGTCCCAGCAGAAGCAAGTTTTTCTTTGTTTGTTTTTTAATAATTTTGCTGGTGTTGAGGCAAGACTGTATTAGGCTTAGTAGCAGCTGGACCATTTCCTGAAGAAAAGGGAGAGATGGCCCTGTGGTTTGCTCAGGAAGAAGCCATGGTTCCGTCACAGTGTGAGAGCCCAGCACATGGTACACAGTGTGTGGTGCACAGTCCAGTGCAAGGTCTTGGGGGCCAGAGACAGAGTTAGGCAAGAAAACAGGATGAACAGAGAGATGCAGAAACCCACAGTAAGGACATTTGTTAGTTTTGTATCAATGAAGATTTGGATCTAAAAAAAAAAAAAAAAAGTAAATAAAGAGCGAAGTATGGTACAGATTTCAAAGATCTTTCTTTTGAGGCAAGCATTGTAGCTACTATGTCACTGCACAGAAATAACTTCTTCCTTTCTCTCCCTGATGTCCAGCGGTGGCCTTCAGGCAGCTGGCACAGACACCCAGGATGGGATCGACAAAATCACATAATCGCAGAATGGTTGAGGTTGGAAAGGACCTCTGGAGCTCATCTGGTCCAGCCGCCTGCTCAAGCAGGGACACCCAGGGCAGGTTGCCCAGGACCACATGTCCAGGTGACTTTTGAAGATGTCCAAGAGGGGAGACCCCACAGACTCTCTGGGCAGCCTGTGCCAGTGCTCCATCAGCCACAGAGTGAAGTGCTTCCTGATATTCAGAAGGACCATCTGACCTCATTTTGGATACCTCACATGTTGATAATTAGATCTGAGCTGTCTAGACTATCTTCATAGTGTAGAAACAGGCAGTAGTATGGCAACATTCCTCTCATAATTAAGTCAAATTAATCACATCCTAGAAATGTTGTTAATCATAAAGAGAGTCCAAGGTGACTAACAGACATACAGCGTAAACATGCAGGACACTTCAGTCTAGGAGTGACCTCAGTAAATCTCCAGGCCAACGGCTTGCTCCCTGAGGTCAGAACAGGTTCATCAGGGCTTTGTCCGGTCAGGTCACGAAAACCAGCAAGGATGGAAAGAACACCTCTCGTGGCAACCTGCTCCACTGCCTGGCTGCCCTCACGGGTAAAAATTCTCCCTGATATCCAGTTTGTTTCAGGTTGTGCCTGTTCCATCACCCGCCACGCGCTGCTGTGAAAAGCCTGGCTGCATCTCCCTGTTGACCTCTCCGTGGGCACCAGGGGCTGCAGTGATGTGCCCCTGAAATCATCAGTTCTCCAGGCTGAAGAAGCCTTCCTCCCTCAGCCTCTCCTCGCAGGGAAAGTGCTTCAGGCCCAAACACCCTGGTGGCCCTCCGCTGATCTCACCTCAGTTTATCAGTGTCTTTATCAGTACTGGGGAGCCCAAAACTGGGCACAGCATTTAGATGTGATCCAACAAGTGCTAAGTAAAGCTGGGGATAATCACTTCCCTTGACGTACTGAGCTCCTGTTAACACTACCCTGCATGCTGCCGGCTGCCTCTGCTGCCAGGGTGCACAGATGGATCGTGTTCAGCTCACTGTCCTGCAGGGCCTTCTCCCCAGAACAGCTGTATCACTGCCAGGGAGTCTTTTTCCCCAGGAACAGGACTTTGCATTTGTTCTTGTTTAGTTTAATGAAGTTCCTGTAAACACAGCCTGTCTAGGTGCCTCCGGATGGAGCCTTGCCTTCCAGCTTATCCACTGGTCACCTCCAGTTCTGTAGCGTAAGCAAAATTTCTGGGAGCGCCTCATCTCCTTCAGGTCACTTCTAAAACTGTTAAACAAGACAGGCCCCAGTACAGATCCTATCAGTTACCAGCCTCCAAGCAGAGCTACCCTCTCAGACTAGTCATCCAACTGGTTCTTCACCCATCTGGATCATAGTGTTCAAACATGGATACAAGAATATTATGGGAGACAGCATCAAAGCCTTCCTAAAGTCAAGGTAATTGCCATCCTCTACTCTTGTCTTATTCATAAATACAGCTACCTTATCACAGACGGCAATCAGGTGGGTTGGGCATGACTTGCCCATAGTAAGTCCATGCTGACTGTTCCCAACAACTTCTCCACCTTTGCGTGCCTAGAATTATGTTCCCAGAGGGATCATTCCATGATTTTCCCAGTGCAGCTGATGGGATTGTCCAGAACATCCTTTCAGATTATTTTTTGAAGATGTGTGCAATATTTGCCTTAAGCATGTTATGTAAGATAGTGGTCCCTACATTACTGCAGCTTTAGTTGACTGTTTCGTTATGAAAAGAGAAGTGTCTTTGATTTATGAAGTACTAAAGAATTTTCTTTAAGTTTATTTTGGTTCCTAAATTCTGTCTAAAGTGAAAAAATATATAGGATCTTACATCCCATCTTGTGTTGTACTCCGTGAGTACTCTGCACTCAGGGCCTGACATTCTTTGGTTCTAGTGTCCTGTAAAACACACGGTGCCAGTGCCAGTGCCAGTGCTGGTGCCAGCTCTGGTGCTTGGACATCTGCAGGGTAGATGCCCTTGCACTTTCTTCAGTGAAAATGGTCATTCTAACTGTTGAACCCTTTCCAGATGTAGTGATGAGAAGCAGCAGTAAATCCTTTCTGTACTATGAGATGGGCAAAAGCTGACAGTCCTTCGGGTGGGATACAAAACAGAGGGCATTTTTGCTTAATCTCATGAATTATAAAGATGCCATAAGAATGCCAAGAGAGTAGATGGTCACTTGCTTCTCTGAGGGATTTGGAACCTGTTAATTTTAGGAGAAGAAGAGCTTAAGTCTACTGACTTCAATTGGACTTAAAGACATAGTTGAATTGGCTGTGTGATGAAACAGCTAGCTAAGTCAGGATGGAGGATGCATTAAATATGCCTACTGCATTATGACCAGCAAAGTCTTAAAGCTCTTAGAAATCTTTAGCACATTGAAGATATTCTAATAAGCCAATCTATGACTTTAGGCAAATCTCTGTTTCTATTGTCTTTTATTAATCTATTTTTTTTAACCTTTTATCTGTTTGCACTTTACAGCTTTAGTAGCCTGAAATGTCACATATAATGTATTTGTTCAGAGCCCATAGTCATTTGGGAACTCTAGACACTGTAAAATTATAACAGCAATCAATAATATATAATTTGCATGCATTTAATAAACTACTATCACTTAGAGCACTTTTTGTACTCTATGTTATAGTTTTATAGTATCCTTAAAAATTTATAAAATATGATGTCTAATTTATTGCATATGTACATACCAACCTCCATGGGCTAATTGAAGATGCAGAGTTAGTCTATTACAGCTTTTATGGGTTATAAACCATTCCAAAATTAGCTTAGTTTTCAACATCTGCAAGGCAGCACTAATACACAAAACACACTATGAGATCTAGAAATTTTGCATCACAGATAATATCTCAGCAACTGTTCTCACATCTGGAATTTTAGCATATAATGTTAATGTGAAAAGTATGGAAATTTTTTACCATTTGGAGGGCTCCATTACATACAGTTCTTAAACAAATCAGCTAGTTAATTTGCATTAAATTGAAAGTCCACTGTGTATACTTAAAATAAAATGAGACTACAAAGCAATGCTGTTATTCAAGCCAAAGCTGTGACCAGCCTACAATTTACTCCTCTTGCCTGTTGCCCAGTGATGGCTCTTGTATCTCCCAGGACCAAATCACTTGAAAAAAACACTCTTTCTCATAGAAATTTGAGGAAAAGAACTGAGTGGAAATAGATATCTAGATGCTTTGTATTACCTAGTGATCATTGCATGCAGCAGGAAGGGGCTAAATGGTATTGGGATAAACATGGGACTTGAGAGTTGAGGAAATGCCTTAACTGAAGTAGCATATCTGTTCAGGATAGGACTTAGGCAACCATGTAAGTCTTTTTCTTTATGTCTAGGCTGACCTACTGGGGTCATGCTGTGGGGTCCTGAACTCCTGATAGAACTGACATGGAAGCAGCTATGACTTTCTGGTTTCTGTTTAGGCTCAATACCTCTTTCTTTCCCTCAACAATGAGGGTCTACAAGTAGACAGAGATGCTAGTGTGTGCCTGTGTCTCATAGCTGGCTGTGCATCTGGCCTGGGGAACATGATAATACCTCCAGGTCTAACAATATAAACATTGCTATTGCGTTCACACATTGCTCAGTTAGCAAAAATGTTTGACTATGGTTTGCAGATCTGTGTCACCGCAGCTTCCAGCTGGGAATATGCAGTCGTTGGTCATTACCAGGGAACCTGGACCATTCACCAGCCAAGTGATGGACAGAGGGCTGGTCTGGCACATAAATTGTTAAACTGAGTCCAAGCCCTGTTTCTGCCAAAAAGTCTTCTTGTATAACTTGGAGCAAGTTCTGCTCCTCATTTTAAAATGAGGCTAATAGTACTTGTGTTTTCTGTTTAGCTTGTAAACTTTTCCATTGCAATCTTTCCGTATGCATTGGCATTCTGACTGAAAGTTCTCAGTGTCAGCTGGCATTCGTAGGTATTTTAAAAACAGAAACAATCAAGAACAAAAACAGCAATGTAGCATTTAGCCGTGTTGCTGGCAACACCATTGTTCCAATACCTGGGATGAAATGTAGACTAATAAGAAAGAAACTGCAGTACATCATTATTTTGAATGGCTGCAAGAATCCTTTTTCGATCTATTTGTCCATTCTGTCAGGACTCTGACCTTGGACTTACCTCATCACCATGGACGTGGTTGGACATCACTGGAGGGGTGGCTGACCTTGGCTGCTGTCACAGACATGATCCCCATCCGCTGATAAGACTTCCTGCTTGACCCCAGACCTGTCCTGCCACTGCAGACACATCCAGAGACCCGGGTTGTTGACTGACCTGCTCACCATAACCTGCCCTCCTTGGTTCACCTTGTTTAGGTGCCATGAGTCGCCGCCCTGCCAGCCCCCAGCAGCTGGCCTCCAGCCCTTGTGGAGTACCCTACACTGGCTGCCCCCTGACAGATCCAAGCCGTAAAGCACCCAGCAAACCAAAATGTGCGCTCAGCAAGCCCAAATGTGCACTCAGCACCACGTGTGCTTTATTACGGATGGTGCTACAGATTATTTTGGAACTGCTTGTAACTTGTCACATAATCCTCCCTCCTCGTTCAGCTCCCTTCTTAAAATACTTGTTTAATATACGTTTGTTCCCTATATGGCCCAATATTTACTGCTTCATGTAGGCCACTAGTATCATAGGTAGCTAACTTTGGTAGCTAATGTTTGAGCAGGAATATGGCTACTTTCTGTGTACTTGCACGGAACCAAACACACATTTGAGGGTCAATAACAGAAGTATGACCTCTAACAGCTACAAAACGCCAAAATTACAGTGAAAAAAAGGCCAAGTGTAGTGAATATATCTGGCCAAAAACTTTTTATAGTCTATCTGTATGAAAGTCCTTTATCTTCTCTTCCTGGTAATTATCTTTCGGAAGAACAATAATCCAATATATATTGGATAATTTTGGCTACATATATATTAGGCTATATGTAGTCCAGTATAAGCTTAGGCTATACCTTTGAGAAAATCAATAGAAAATGTCTGCAGGTTTTTGTAGTGTGTTAAATCCTAAGATGTCATTGCTTTCATTTCATTTATTAAAGCAGTTAGTTGGGGACAGTGATGAGATTAACTGTACTCTGCTTAAGTTACAGTATATTTAGCTTTATAACTTTCATTAAAGAAAAATTAGATTATGTCTTCCAAAGATATTTTGTGCCCTTAGCTAAGACTGCCCACTGACTCTAAATACAAGCTGACTTTCATGACCTTTTTTTACTGACTATTAGTTCAATATTAGAACTAATTTAACCCACTTAAATCTGGCTGGGCTTCAAAGCTGGCTGGTAACTTTCCTTGCTTTGCACAGCGGAGACCTCTTCACTCAGCTAATCTGGGTGCTCCTCATGCTCCCACTGGGCATTGGATGTGTTCCCATGTCCCACTGGACACTGCACCTGTCCAAGGGCTTTCGTCATCCTCCACCCACTTTGAATAAATAGTGAGGAACACTGTTTTTTACACCAAAGAGATTAGAATAAATGTTGATAAGAGTCAAACTTCGCAGCTTAAAGAGCTCTGCCTCAGTGTCTTGTGTCTATGCCTTTATAAATTTAAAGAAGTTATTTCTATAGAATTTCTATTGTAATATATGATTGTAAACAGCATCATTATCAATATTTTAACCACAGTATTATCCTCATTGATACTTTAAAACTTTTTTTTTTTATATTTAAATGCATGATATTTTTTCAGATTGTTCAGAATAGGATGTTTCATATGTTGAGTGTTTCTTGCATTACTACTATAATAATAAACCACTTGTGTGTGTGTGTGTGTGATCTGTTTATTCTTGATATTTTTCTTGTGTCATGGGTATTATGGTCCAAAAAGTATCTGACACATTCTTCTATTTGAACTTCTCACAGCCAAATGTGGGACAGTGACACTGTATAGTCCTGGACCAAAGATTGTGAACAGCCAACAGACTGAAATTTTATCTTATACAGGTTTTGCCTAAATGCTCTGAATAACTACCCAATTTATAGCAATCATTTTCTGATTACAGATAAATTTGGAAACATTAAAAGGCTAATAGCAGGCAAATAAGTTATTCTTTATAAAATGTTCTAATGTCTTTAATTCCATGGCCTACATTTAACATGTCACCAGTTATTCTGAATGAGTTTTTGGAAACCTTACCTGAGTTGTAAATGTGTCTTGCTTTGAGAAAATGCTACAATCAGAAAATACTAAGCAATCATCCTATGAAACCTTGCCCCTTTTGAGGCATCTCAGATAGAAACTTGAAATTTAGATACTTAAAACCACAGGTTAATATTTGAAAATGTAAGATAAACATAGAAGATATCCCAGCTTGAATGAAATTCTTTACAAAATTCTCCCCAATAAATTCTTCTTTGGGGATAGTATTTTACAAGCTCTTAAATTTTAATAATTGTTCAACAAACAAGAAACTTTTTTTTTTTTCTCCTGAATCAAGGCATAAAATTAAGGATTTTTACAAGCAGAGTAGTTTCCCTCAAACATTTTCTATCCACCCTACTTCCTCCATTCAGAGGTATGTCGTTTGGTTTGTTTACATATCCTTCATTAGATTAAATTAATCCACATGTATCTTAGTATATTTATAGGAAATATCACTCCCTCATGGATACTCTTTGCTGATGACAGTAATTCCTATTTTTAGTTCAACAACATATTTACTGAGTGCTGGTGCAAGTGTTTAGTTTCAGATTTGTAGCACAGCAAGGTTTTCTTGAGCCAACAACTTTATGGGCATATTACTGTGGGTGATAACGAAGATGTAAATTTTTTTTTCCGTAAAAATTGTGTTTATTCTTTCAAATCCAAAATATATATATATAAAATTCTGCCAGCTTCACGTGTCAGACTGTGCATGTTTGGTTGAATTAAACACACAGCAAGTACACCCATGTTAAAATAAGCAAATACCCATATCCACTTCTTTTTGCAAAACCTGGCAGACATTTGATTTTATTTCCTTGCAGGCTAGTCATTACTCTGCCCATCATGCGACTACAAATGCCTATCTAGTGTAGAAGAGTTTGTCACTGGAGACATCTCCCACAAGCATTTTGGGAGAGACCTCTAGTGGGAGAAAAGAGGGACATATATATATATTTTTTCCTGTCACATCACATGACTGAAAGGCACGATAGGCCAACTCTGCAATAAGGGGAGAGGAAAGAATAATGGTCATTTTGCCAGAATAATCACAAGCTAAGTGCAAAAAATCATAGATCAGGCCAGGTCAGACTGCTTTAAGGAACTGTGTAAAATGTTGTGATTATCATATTTTGTGTGTGCATTTCATACCTTCTTCTGCTTGAGAGGGGAAAAAAAAAAAAGGAAAAAAAAAAAGAGCTGTAGATTTGTTATATCAAATGGGATTACGGTATTTACCTTTTTATTTTTTTTTTAATGGAAAAATCCTGCAAATTTTTCCATAAACAGCAGGTAGGAAATACCTAGTTATTGATTCTTTTAGAAAGTAACTTCACAGTTTCAGATTAGCCTTTGAGATCGTGTTCTTGCTGTATTAACTTTTGAGTAAATTCAATTTTGCTTAAGAAGCTGGATCTCATAGTCATGACCATCATCTATGAGACTCCATGTTGCTTGGACCTGGGCCACTGACAATCTGTAGAGAAAACTTACATCTTGAATAGGGCTCTATTCTGCAACAATCTCAAACTGCGTTGGTATTCTGTGTCTGCCTTGGCTGATGCTCTGCAAAGAGGGAAGGACCAGGGCTTGGTTTGCTGCAATCCGTTATGGTTCTGGGCTGTTATTGCTCCATTGCATCTTCAATGACAATGAAATCTGTGCCAGTTGTCAGAATATACACTTCAACATTCCGCTGTATTTTGGATTTGGTAAGGTTTGTGGCTTCCTCTCTGGTATGTTTTCTCTCCAGTGTTTAATTATAGAAGAATTACCACAAGGGAGCTCAGCAGAGTATTCAGCACTTTTAAAATGGGAACCACTGCTGGTGGGGGCCTTCTACCAAAGGACTGTTTTGTGACCACAGGATTCTCAAATTGCCCAATTCTGCCCACCAGAAACCCCTCAATTTTACTGAGGATTTAATAATCTACTCTGCATCTATGTACTGCCTAACACAAACATTGTTCTTGTTTGGTTACAAGGCATACCTTCACACTTACAATTCGTAATAGGCTTTTACAAATCCTTTCCCTTGTGTGGGGTCAACACGCTTTTATTCAGTTTGTTGTGTGGTTTTGTGGGCTTTTTGATTGTGTTTTTTTTTTTTCTTTTTCCTTAAAATTTTTTTGAATTGTCTTATTGTAAAGATGAAATGAAATGTTCAATGAAATTCAATCACTATTGCAGTAGAGCTATTCTAGGGATGAACAGGCCCAATTAAAAACCTTCCTGTAGGCTACAGTTCCATTTGCTTCCAGAGAACTATGCTAACATATATGCTGGCACAAAGGATTTGTGAACTTGACCATCCTGCAGCATCAGGGAAATATGTTCTCAAAATAGAATCCATTCAACATCATATACAGAATACTGTATAAGTAACATTTTCTCTTTCTTATTTTGATGCCAACCAAAATCATTCTATTTTTGTTTTTTGTGAGTTAATGGCTTTGGAAGCTGAATTTCATGCTTAGGCATTATGGTATTTAAGATTAAACTCAAATTCAATTAAACTTCATTAATTATCTGACCACCTGCATGCAGTTCTGCAAAGAACATTGACTTCAGAAAGAGATTTGAAGGAACATATATGATATTAGTCAAAAGGCAGGAGCTGGTATGAAAGAAATTTAAAAGAAAGGAAGGGAGAGGGGGAGAGAGAGAGAGGGAGGGAGGGAGGGAGGGAGGGAGGGAGAGGGAGAGAGAGAGAGAGGGAGAAGAGTTTTATTTAAATCTATTGCAAAATATACGTACACTTCTGTAAGGCCAAAACTCACAGGTTAAATCCATTCATTTAATGAAGCTGTAATTTCACCCACAGGGAGTAGCAAAAGGACCAATACTTTAAGAGTAAGAGCAGTATTTAACTATGCTTATCCAAGAGGACAAGACCAAGATCGTAATGCCACACACGACTTGCAAATGTCCACTCTTGGAAAGAGTAATCTATAGATGATCTCAGATCCTACTCACACTCCCTTATCCTGCTGTTTATGGCTAGTACTCTGAAGGCTGGAAGTGTTAAGTAACTTTGGCTCCTAGGGAAATATCCTGCCTTGCTTCTTACACTGAAAAACACTACTCTTCTTGAAAGTCTACATTAAAGCAAATGGAGCTATTTAAATGACAAGTATTGTTATTCAGTGCAATAAAAGAACAACAGGTCAGGAACTTAAATGAAATGCACAATTCATAGCTTGCAGAAAGGATTTTAATGGAGAAGGCCAGCAGGTAATTTGAACACGGTTTTCTGTTTCTATATACTGTATCATAAATGTTTAATTAGGTCATATCTGAATGTGTGTTTGGAAGGATTTAAAAAAATATATTTTCTTAAACAGTTACTAGAAAATGACTGAATCCCAATATCGTTGAGGTTTGAAGGGACCTCTTGAGATCAAGGAGGGGTCATATGCTTTCTCAGGCAGGGTCAGATGTCATTCATATTCAAAATAAAACAACTTGCAGACAAAAAAAAATAAATGATATTGTAACTAGTAGCAACTAAAAAACATATATAATGTCCCTAAGCAAATAAAAGCCATTTTAAGTACAAACAAAGGGGTAAAAGGAAATCTTTTTTTTTTTTTTAATAGTGCATAGCTGTCACACAGATTATATATTTTACTTTATTTCAGTGGTTCCCTAAAAAACAAAACAAAACAAAACAAAATAAAAAACTTCATGCAGCTCCTGCTACAGGAAAATAGGGTGGCCCCCCTTTTCTGGTGACTTTCTCTATAAAGTCAGGAACATCTAAGTGGTATGAGAAATTACAACAATTGAGAAATATGAGAAATATGAGATTTGAGCAATTATAGCAATTAGCATTTAAAAGTTGGAGGAAGTTTTTATATATACTTTGTGTCTTTAAAATACTCTTTAATAATTATATTTGAAAATTCTCAGTAAGTATGTAATCTAAGGGTAGAACACAAATATAGCTCACAATAGGAGTGGTTAATAACAGGCTTAAAGACACTAATATTACACTGAAGTGATTCAAACATTTCTAGCATATTTGGATGCTGGTAGGTTTCCCCTTTCTCAGTGGCTGCAGAAGAAAAAAAAAATCTCACTAAAAGGTTTTATAAATTGGAATCCTTCATTTACTAGCTATTTACTATGAACAGTTTTTATGCTTGATAAGAATTGCTGATAATATCTACATATTAATTTCACCTCCATTAAATCTTGTAAAAGAGATTTTAAGAGTGTGTTAGAAAGCATCCCCTAAAAAGAAAAAAAAAAAAAGGCAGATTTATTGGTTTTCCCAAGAGAAATCATCTAGGTTGCCCCTACAGCATGACCAACAAGAAACGATGTTTGTGCTCCCTCTTCTGGCTCTGCAGCAGCATCGACCTAAAAAAAAAAAATACGCTGACATCGAGCACAACAGAGAAAATGAAAATGTAAAGCACCATATTGTTTCACCTTCTATAAGGAGAAACATAAAAATTAAAAGTTGCTTCAAATGGAAAACCAAATCATTACAAAAATAGATTGTATTCCAAAGTGTTTTTTTTTTTTTTTTTTCCCCAAGGTCTGACAGTTGAAAAATATAAAAATGTCTTGCACAATGGATGACATCAGTTTTTCAGTAATACTGGAGTAATCCTTAGTAATCCAACCAGCTCTTGAATCCTAATATCTGTGGTGGGCAATCTGCAAGTTGTAAAATAATACAGTTTATTGAATACATTCTTCACAAATAATTTTAAATACCCTTTTTACTGCTAAAATTAGATCATTTTTAATTGCTTAATCAGTAAACCCAATTACTCCCCCAGAACGAAGAGTAACAGAAATAAAAAATTAACAAAGTCATTCTCTTGGGGGTGATTTATTTGTACATTTCTGTAGAAAGAACTCACACGACTGAGATTTCACTGCTTTGCTATACTTGATTCTGTATACAGCAGCCTATTGTGAAGAACAATGGGTGCTGTGAACAATACGACTTTCACCTCCCATATGAATGTATCCTTCAAAATTCTTTGTCAGTGTTTTGAATATGTTGAGTACAGAGCTCTTCCATCTGCAGTGCGAAGCCATCTTCGTTGGATTAGTCACGTGGCCTGTCTGAGCAGCCTTTCAAGATGGCTGGCATTCGGTTTTAACTGAAACAAGCATTTATTTGTAATTAAAAATAAATTAGTGGTTTCAAGGTAAATTGATAAAGTACATTCTGCCACTTGTGATTATGGTCTCATTTACTACAAGTTTGATTATGACCTTGAATAGCTGAGCTATCTCAGAGGCAGAAGATGGTTCACACCGTGATTCAGGAACAGCTTAACTGCAGCGTGATGTATCCCGCACAAACACTGGTTTGGGGAAAAAAAAAAAAAAAAAAAAACAAAAAAAACAACTCCACTTTTGTTCAATTTAACAGGAAGGTGGGCCAGACTAGGTAGCAGGAAGGGCAAAATCAAGATCCTGCTTACTTCCTCCCATGATTTATATATCTAACTTTCAAAGGGTACTATGCCTTCTGTATGCCTACATAGGATTTGTGTACCAAAATACACCAGGTAGTACCAACTCAAAAGCTCCCAAGTCAACAGTCCATGTGCTGTGCGATGTGGCACAAAATTGCAGGTTTATGGCCCAAAATGGGTCAGAGCACTAGCGGGTATGTAAGATGCACAGAAGACAGGAGTTTGGGAATGACATTTGGGATGGATATAATTAATGGAAAGCCAGCTACTCTTCTCCAGTGGGAAATCCCATGTACAGAGCATGTGCTACACGACGCAAAGGCCGAGACCACAGTGCTGTCATCAGCGTCACAGCTGCATCCAGCCTCAACCAGGCTCATCCAGTCTCTGTGCTCCTGCAAGGGAATTTGGGTATATGAGCAGCCACCTAGCCCATGTGGAGGCACAAATCCAGGTGTGGCTCTGCCCCGTAATTGTTTGCTCGCGCAGAGACCAGAATGACACAGTTGGTACTTGCTGACTGCACCAAGAAGCTTTCTGGAAGATGAAGCTCTGCTGGTTGGTGTCATAGGGGCAGAGTTATGAGCTGTGTCTTTCCTTTCCTGCTCCACCTCGTTTGGGGAAGAAGAGGATGTATTAATTACACCCTGGGCCCTTTCTCAGTCATTCTTCCCATAGCAGAAGTAGGGGTTAAGCTTACTTTTGCTGCCATTGGCAAAATGGAGCAATCCACAACAAGCTGTCCCCGCATTAGTGCAAACTAATGAGGCTCGACAGCATGAGCATCTTGTATTGCAAAACTAACACGTTTTATTTTTTTGAACACAGTGACATTTAGAGATATACCATATAGACTTAGTATAGTGTGACTTGAGAAGCATGAGGAATGTTGTTAAATATCCACTACTGGTAATGTCTCTATATTTAAACAATAATAACACAGAGAGTTTGTAGATTTGACTTTTGACTGTAACTACTTGTTCTGACCTCGGCTTTCAAGAAAACCTGTTTAACAACTGTTAATGTCAGTTCAACAAAGCAATGCTCAGCTCTATGACCTGCAATCTAAGGCTAAATGCAACATGCAGCATCTACAAACACCTCAAACACCTGTCACTCAGGTGTTCAGAAAATTAAGAATAAAAATAATAACTCACAGATTTTCAGTCATGGATAGTGGCCGAATACTGTATGAAGGTGATTATCCCCAATGTCCCCAGCTTACATATGTGAAAACTGCAGCAGGGCAAAATTATAGGCATTTTCAGAAATATTTACTAATCTGTTAGTCTGGGAATCTTATACGTTGGGAATACACAAAAAGCCCAGCTGTTGATTCTAAAAATATAAATGCATGAGATTGATTCTCTACCTGTAAATAAGGCAAAGGAACAAAACACAGTGACTCCAGTAACTTTATGGAGAGAGGTTATATGTGCCCTTTGCACACCCAGGCCCCGAGATTGTTCTTTATGGAAGTGCTTTGTCCATCCCAGCACATCTGTAAGATAGACACAGGGACAGAAAACACAGCTTCAACTCTGCCTGGCTTTGAGGCAACCAGACAGAAGCCTTTCACAGAACCACTGAACTGCTGAGGCTGGAAGGGACCTCTGGAGGCTCTCTGGTCCACACCCCTGCTCAAGCAGGGCCACCCAAGAGCCCTTTTCTCCAGCTCTGTCACCTGGCTGCTTCCTGCAGCAACAAAAAGCAGGAGCAATATACAATCTCATCAGTTAGGTCTATAGTATAGAAAGACTATAGTAACAGAAAGTCGTCTAATGTCCACTGCGTATTTCATGATTAAAAATGTGTGGTTTCAAGATTAGAGGGCGACATTCTTACCTTACAGACCATCTGCTCTTCTCAGAGTTTTTACAGGCCCCAGTTTTTAAATGGCAATGCCTCAGGTTTTTTTTCATTTGTTTGTTTGTTTGTTTGTTTTTTTAATTTTATTTTCAATGCCCTGTGCAGGATTCAACAGTAAAAGCAAAGGACTGAACATTTGTATAAACACTGATCTTTCTGAGCCACAATCGAATAATACGAAGCCAACCTGCTGCTCTGTTGCAGTACTAGTAAGCGTATTCACAAAGAAATGCAGAAATGCCTCAGCTTTCATATGCTCAGGAGTTGACAGAGTTTTGCTATTTGTGAAATACGGAAGGCTGAGTCTTCAGGTCACACGACATTCTCCTCACAGCTCATATTTATGCTTCCTGAAAAAAATATCTAATGATATAGTAGGTCCTAGAATCCTACTAGCACCATAGAATGGCTTGGGCTGGAAGGGACCTTAAAGCTCATCTAGTTCCAACCCCCTGCCATGGGCAGGGACACCTCCCACCAGGCCAGGCTGCCCGAAGCCCCATCTGGCCTGGCACTGGACACCTCCAGGGATGGAGCATCCACAGCTTCTCTGGGCAACCTGATCCAGTGCCCCACCACCTTCTGAGTGAAGAATTTCTTCCCGATATCTAATTGAAACCTACCCTCTTTAGCTTAAAGCTATTCCTCCCTTGTCCTATCACTACACACCCTGACAAAGAGTCCCTCCCCAGATTTTCTGTAGGCCTTCTTTAAATACCAGAAGGCCGCTGTAAGGTCTCCCTGCAGCCTTCTCTTCTCCAGGCTGAACATCCCCAACTCCCTCAGCCTGTCTTCATAGGAGAGGTGCTCCAGCCCTCTGATCATCTCTGTGGCCCTCCTCTGGACTCATTCTAACACTTCTGTGTCCTTCTTGTGCTGGGGCACCAGAGCTGAACACAGTTACAGTGTGTGAGGTAGACAAAGAATATCATGAGGAGTATCACTTGACCCCTCCTGTGCAGAGCAAAGGCAGTAATTCTACAGATGTAAGATGTACATCTACAGATATCTAAAGAGCAACTAACAGCAAAACCCAAAGCACACAGGAAGTGCCAACTAAAAATCTGAACAACATAAAAAGATATTTTTATTCCACAAAACCGTCCTGATGCCATCCAATTTCATTGACCCTGCTATTTCAGCTAATGCTCTCATGCTACAGGGCATGGTATATTGCAAGGACATGAAACTCTCTATCGCCAGATCTTCCATCAGATACTCCTGAGGCCTGCAATGTTTAAATGCTTTCATTTGTTTGGATTTCTGGGAGATATGACAGGCTTCATGGCTGGAACTGGTGGGTCTACCGTGCCAAACTAGTACACCAGTAGAAAACCTACAATCAGAAATGAATGGCTACATATGCAATCTCATTTTCCTACTTAAAAATAATAATAATAATATGAAGCATTAGCTGGGTAAATTAAAGAATTTCATAATGCTATAGAGCAGTCTGGTAGCTTCAGAAAAATAAACTCAGAGAGAAGTAAACAAACAAACAAAAAATTAACATTTATTTATGACAAAAACAATGACTGATAACAGAAGTTCCTAAAAGTTATTCTCATTTATAACCTTTTTTTTAAAAAACAAACAAACAAACAAAAAAAAAAAACTTTGAAGGACAAATCTGAGTTTAAAATAGATTAATGGATATTGAATAAAAATGGCACCTTTCAAAAAAAAAAAAAAGCTTAAAAATCCAAGCTTTATACGTTGACAAAGAGTGTCTATGATCAAAATCCCTTTGGCTTTGGAGAGCAGTCAGTTAGAAACTGGAAAGAAAAAGAAAAAAAGATTGTAATTTCTGTCTTGTCTGGCAATCTTCAGCTCTAACATAAGTGGCTAAAACCATGAAAATGTACATAAACACAGCTCATTATTTTTAGAAGCCAAGAGTGACTAAATTGTGTTAGATAGGACTACTACAAACTAGGCATACATCAAATCTGTGAACTTCCAGAGCTATATGAAAACATCTACACTACTCTGAAGAACTCAACAATGTTTTGATAAGCCAAAAGGGCTATTAGAAATCAGTAATGGTAATTCTGATGCATGAATAAATAAGGAAATTAGATTCAACAATTATTATATTTTGACAATGTATTTATATTTTAAGATTATTGATGTTAAAACACACTATTTGTATTAATCCAGATGGTATATGTCTATTTCCATACTTTGAGATATCTGCAATTTAGTTGCAATTAAATGTTTGGTTCCTATTGATCATATACATGTATACATACATATTTGTATACCTACAGTATATCACTATCATTTAGCAACAAGTACTGATTTTTTTAAATTCAGATGTTAAAATTCTGTTTTGTTTTTTAAGACAGTGGCCTCAAGAGTATCATCTTTATGGCAAACACTGTCTGCATTTAGTAAATTTAAGTGAGGATCTGTATCACACATTTTAGAATCATTACTCAAGGCACTTTCAAACTGATTGAAAGCCCTGCTGTCTCCTGTATTCCCCTTCATCCTGGAAGCTGGTTTTTCCTCATTCACAACTCCATTTTCAGCCAGAGATCCATCTGAAGACACAACTGAGGATTTAGATACCTCTTATTTTGACTTAAGTTCTTTGGATACTTCAGCATAAGGAGGTTTGCTTTGCTCCCTGGCTTTTATAGCCTCTCTCACAGTACCTTCCACCTCTTCCAAAAGTTCTTGTCACTGGAGTGTAAGAACAACATTTTTAATTCTTCATTTGTTGCTTTCCAGTCTTTTCAAAGATTCATTCTACTCATTGGTATTTTCTTTATGGTTTTCATTGTATAGGTAGGGATGACATTTTGTTTTTTCCCTTGGATAGTTTATGAACTTTACATTGAACAGCTACAGGAGAGATAACAGCTTACTTGTCTTACAGAAATATGATATTGTATAAGTTAATTATTACTTCAACCCATCACACTGATTCTTTATTATTAAATAATCACATTAAATGAAACGTGATTTTCAGGATTTTTTTTCAGACAAATTGCTGATTTCATGTATGACTAAAGTTTTAGCAAAACAAAGACTATTCCTTATTTTGTATTTTTTTAAACTATCAAGAAATAGTTATAGTTAAGATACACCTTAAGATGTTGTGTCTTAAATAGAAACCACTTTATGTATAGAAACCACCTTATATTACAGGGGATATTTTTTTCTCAGATGTAATAAATACTTTTTTCACTTTGCACTCCTCTAATTTCTGCCATGAAGTTAAATAAAGATTGCCTCAAAAATGCTACAGAACATTGTTGTCACTTCAGAATATACTGGATCTAAATCTTTATAGGGCCTTTAAGATTTATTCTGCAAACTCTGGAACAGGGAATCTTAGCAGCTATAATTATTTATTATAGCTACCCTTGATATTGCCACAGAAGGGTGATAATACCATGCTTATATCAACACACTAATGTCCATAAATTACCACATGAAGACAAGTCTTATGCAGTGCATAAAATGTGCTTGTGAAATACTTTTGTGGATAACAAATTTCATTTACTTACAGTCCTGTGCTTCTGAACAGCAGTTTAGAAAATGAGGCATCAATCACAGAAAAGTTACTACCATGCTTATATCCAAACATTTTATGAGGAGAAGACTCTGAGGATGTGTTTTCTTGCTGGCTGTTGTATATTCGAGGATCAGAGATCATTAAAAAGATGAGAGTGAAGCAGACTGACAGTGTTTGCCTGAGTTATTTCCACTAGACGATGGTTTTTGCAAAGGATTAAGGGCCAGATCCAAAAACAAATTTAGATTCTTATCACAATGCCTAATTTCTATGTGCCTGTCCCTTCAAAGACAGATCAGAATCCCAAGCTTAGTGGCCCTTTTTATATGTTCGGGGGAATTTACTTACAAGTTGGTGATTGTGAGCCAAGGTCCTTTTACATGTGTAAAAAACAGCCTCCAGGGAATATCAGGCGCTGGTATCTTTCTGTCTACTGACCGGATGTGCTGCTCACTCTCCACTATGCAAGGAAATTAGAGTGTATCTTGTAATTGGAAAGTCCTCACAGAAGTATCCACTGAGCTAGCAGTTTATTTGGTTGGCTTGCTAGACTTTCTAGTTTTGAAACAAATTTTGAAGATGACAGTCGAAGTACAAATAATTATACGCAGCTGCCATATTCTCCTCCAACTCTTATTTAGCTATCATGGATACCAGATACCAGACTTCTTAACACTTTCGCTGCAGAGGTGAAGTTCTTCTCAGCAGCATGAAAAATCGTGAATAAGGATCATAATAGTCTACAAACTGTACTCTGTTAGAGATGCAGAGAGGTAAAGTTGAGGTTTTTCAAGGGGAAATAAGTACCAACAGTCTGTGGTGGGTTGCCGTCGACAGGGTGAAGATAGCAGCAAATCTTGAAGGAGTTCCCAAACCAGGAAAACAGACAGGCATTCTTCATCTGTCCAAACACATCTTGCCATCACCGGTGCTCTCCAGGACTACTTTTGCTATTATCCTGACTTCACGTGACAGAGATAGAACATTATGACACTGATGAATTGACAGATTGGTCACGACCAGGGTTGCTGTCTAATCTAGTCTGGTTACCCAAAGTCTCTCTAAACCTGAGACAAACAGGAAGGCAGCTCAAGAGTCATCCTTTCTGTCCTCAGACAGGTAGAGTGAATGATTTCCTCGGATATCTGCCTTTGTTTATCAACTATATGAAATACCCCTCTTAGGACCTTAGGGGAGATGCCAACCTTTCAGAAGTCTGATGAATCTAGGAAGGAAATGTCGTATCAGGCATTATCATTTACTACTCAGTCAATGTGTGGTACAGAAAAAAAGCATACGTAGCGTGTATTGCTATTTCAGATGTCTCACAGGATGACCCCATAGTGTTGCTGACTGTCCCCTTGTGGGCCCAACCCATGAGCCTGAGGCTGGGGAGATGGAGCAGAGGTTCAACGTGCCTTGCTAGGCCTGAACCCTATGGATAACCTCCATTTTGAGGTCAATATGTGTGTTTGCTGGGATTGCGCTCCCAAGAGCAGTGCCACATGCCATGGCAGGGTTTACACTGTGATCGGGAGGTGGTGGTGTCACCGTCCCTGGGGGTGTTTAAGGAAAGGCTGGATGCGATACTTAGTGACGTGGTATAGTGAGTGACATTGGTGGTAGGGGGGTGGTTGGACCAGATGATCTTGGAGGACTTTTCCAACTCTAATGATTCTATGACCACGCTGGTGTTTTTATCCAGGAGATGTACACCGGTGGGTGTAAAATACCTCTCTCCCTCTCTCGAGGTTTTGAACAGTAATAAAAACACGGAATGTGATGGTGAGGAAAATGCTGAGAACTTTTTTTTTTAACAAATTTCTACTCTAACCAATATAAAAACATGGGATATGAAGATCTGGTCAGAAAAATGATGAGAACTTTATTTTTTTAAAGACATTTTTACTTTTTTTTTTTTTTTTTTAATTTTCCAGCTGTAAACACTTATGAAATTTTCTGCCACGGGGGAGCGAGAACCGAACTCCTCCCTTCCTTCTTCCCCAGGTCGCCCTGACAGCGCCATCGGTCCCCAGCCGCTTCCCTCCCCGGGCGGCGACACGAGGCGCCAGGCCCGGCGGCCGCGCTGACGGACGGGCCCTGCGCGGCGGCCTCGCCCCGCCTCCCGCCCGTCCCCGCGCGCCGCCCAGCCCTCGCGAGACCCGTTCTCCTCGCGACAGCGCCGCGCCGCCATCTTACCTGCTCGTTCCATCGTTCCGCCTCGCTCTGCGGCTGAGGGGCGCGGGGGGGTGGGGGGCGCGGCGCGTTTCGGGGCTCGTCGTGCCCGCCGGCCGCCTCCGAGGAGGAAGAGGAGGAGGAGGAGGAGGAAGGGGAAGAAAAAGGGGAAGGGATCCGCGGGGCCGCCGGGCCGCGGTTGCCGGCGAAGCAGCGGGGAGCAACCGCCGCCGCTCGGCTGGTTCCGCCCCCTTCGTGGCGCTGGGCCTCGGGCCCCTGCCGAACCGGGAGAGGCGGCCTCGGGACCGGGTTCGGCCTCGGGGGGCGAGGGGGGAGGCGCGGCGGCAGCCGGGGTCCCGGCCGGTGGGACGGCACGGGACCCGCCGCCCTCGTTGTTTGTCCGTGGTGGTGGTGGTGCTGCTGCTGCCGGGGAGACGGGGGGCCCGGGCCGCTCTGGATGGTGGTTAAAATGATCATAGAAAACTTCGAGGCGCTGAAATCCTGGCTCAGCAAAACCTTGGAGCCCATGTGAGTAGCCGCGACCCTTACCCTCTCTCTCGCCCCCATCCTACCCCCCCCCAAATAAAATCCTCCTTTGGAAAAAAAACGGGGATCCTCAGGGGAGGGGAGAGCACCCCAGGAGGTGACCTCCTGCTGCCCCCCTTCCCCGCCGCCCCTTTTCCCCCTCCGTGGGGGCCTGGGGCTGTGCCGTGCCCCCGCTTCTCCCGGCACCGTCCTCGGCTGGGAGGTAGGTAGGACCGTCTTTTTCCTAAGGATGCAGCTTCTCCCCCTAGCGACCACGTTCATCGGCAGCGCCCGTGCTCGCTCCCTTTGTAGCCTGGAGTAAGCGGGAGGTAACGCGTGTGCAGCCCGCGCAGCTCCCCCCGGAGAGGCCGGGGTAATGGCCACGGCCTGCCACCCTGTGCGGTGACCTTCTCTGAGAGGGCTCATGTCTTCTAGTATAGGTATTTTGCGTTTCTGGGGTCTGCCCCCTAACACTTTTCACCCATCGTTCATAGTCGTTTTGAATATTTGACACTCTGGTGTTTCCCTCCCTGTTGCATCAGTTCTGAAGAGCTCTTGGGAGTAGGAGCCCCAGAGAATAATTTGCCTATTTGTGAGTACCTGCTGGGCCTCTGAACATAACATCCACGTGAGTAATTAGGGCTCTGCTGCAAATAATCCGTGTAGTACACATCTTCCTTCTCTGAATGATGTTTTAATAGCATCAATACCTGAACTCAGTTTAAAAGGTTTCATCTTCTGGAAGTATAGTGTCTGTAGACATTTCAGATCAAAACACACTCTTGACTTACCATTACAAAACACAATTCTAACAGAGCTATATTAAGTTTCTAGAGCTTGATTTGAGTCAGTAGAACTAGAGCTTACAAATTAATTCTGGTATTAACTTTTCTTCTGAGGTGCATGGCCCCTGTTGGCTTTACTCTGACAGTAATGGAGGGGGGATGGGGAAATTTGGTTTATGGCTTCCATAAACATGAGTTAAGTATATGTATGTACACATACAATTTGTATGGCTCATGTTGAAATAACTTGAATAAGGCTCAGGAACTAAAATTCTGGGGCACTTTTAGGAGAGCTTCACTTGGGCTTTTTGCAGGAAGGTGGTTCATTTTTCCATGAGACCTAATCCAAACAAAACTGAAATTGATGACTCTTGAGATTAATTCCAGTGGACTTTGAATTAGGCCTGCAATAAATTTCTCTGCATGCATTTACACAAAACACTTGACCCTTAAGACTGTGGTAAGATAGATTTTTTTTAATTTTTCTTGTGAAGAAGGTGAACTAATCTTCCTTTAGCCTAGCTGTAAGGTGTTACTAAAACAAGAAAGCATACTCTGTTTTGTGGTAATAGATCCAGCTGATCTATTACCATGATTAATCTTCAAATGCAGAATGTTCCCGATTAGTATCTGAACACTTTCTTGTAGGAATATTCTGTTAATGGTAATCAGCACTTTGATATCAATATTAAGAGCATGCTCTTTGAGAGGTTTGTAACAGGTAATATTTAACTTCGGAAAACCTCGTAGTTTCCAAAATATGTGCTGGTAGTTTGAAATGTTGAATCTTGCTCGCTTACTTCTCAAGAAGGTGCTGGGGATTGATCCGTTAGTCACAAACAATTCATGAGCATTGTCAAATTCTGTGAAATCTGAAACTGGAATTCCACTGTTTACATTTGCAGTAGGGCTTCAGTTGACTTCAAAATCCCTTTCTTGAGTAAATGTGTCAGGTTATTTTAATTTTGCAGATCTATATCCAAATGCATTTGGTCTGCTTTTCTGCACTTGCATATTACACATCAGGAGCTGAAGTTTGTACTTGTTTATGCATTTCCTATTCATAATCTAAAAACTAGCAAAACTTTGTCAGATATTATTTAGTTAGAGGTCAGATTAGTTCCTCCATCTTCTCCCCAGGCTCTGTTCATTAGTGATGTATAGTTGTAATTTCTTATCCTGGTAACAAGCCCAGGTAGGTTGTTTGATGTTCCTCTGTCTAAATATTGATCTGCTGTCTGCTAGTAACAGCAGTTAAAGAGTGAAATCGGGTTTTTCAGGTTTTTGAGATCAGTTTTTCAGGCACCAACGTTTTTCTCTTAAATTAAATGTAATGTGTGAGCAGTTCAAGCGTGGTTTTCATGCTGGAAAACATGTTGTGGGGTAGGGAATTGCTGACCTGGAGGATGTTGAGTTCTCTAAATTTTTAATTCTGGGAGGAAAAAAGCTGGCAGGAACTGATAAACTCAACTGTCACTCAGTTTTGTGCAGTGTCCTATATAACTGCATTATCCCATTAAACCCTGGATTTAGCGGAGAAGTATTGTCTTTTCCTACCAGTCAAATACTCTTGGAGATTCTTCTGATCTCAGGTATCTGAAATGTATACCTACAGCCATAGCTTCTGGCCATATGAAAATTTTAGCATGCAGTTACTTCTTTGGTAGTGTTAGTTCTGTACTAGTACAATGAGGCCCTAAGTGCTGGGCACCTGGTGGTGTTACCGTAGTTTGAAAACATTTGTCATTTTTGTTTCATTAAAAGGAAAAAAAATGTTTTCATCTTGTGGCTCTTTCAGAAACCTTTAGCTGCAAGATAGGCAGCTGGATTTCCTAACTACACTAAGAAATATATCACCGTATTAGATCTTTATGGAGCTGTTTCCTTGGTGGTTGCAAGGGGAGAAATGTTCTTAAGAAGAAAATAAATTTTATAGACACCTTTGTATAGGTTTATATTTGCGTGGTAGATATCTAGGCTAGGTAATTAAATTTTCCAAGTTGCCCATTTCAAAGTATCTAGCAGTTTTTGATCAGGATATAAAACTTGTCCCAAAGGCTGTAACATGTATGTTTCTGAAATGTGTATTTCAGAACTAGAAAATGTCAATATCCATGATGGTTGTTTCCTTTTATCAGAAAGTTTTACTTTTTAAACTTTTACAACGAATTAGCAGGTATGTCAGCTTTTAAGTATAATGAAACCAGCGTTGTATATGTTTGTATAGGCTGGGCCTTTTTTAGTTGTTGGCTTACTCTCATATGAGGCCTTTGGTGAATACTGTTTATAAACAAGAAAGTTTGGAAGAGGGGGATGACAGAGGGTTTAGTTTTGGGAATTTTTTTGTTCGTGATTCTCTCTCTTTCTCTCCCCCTCTCCCTCCTCCTCCTATCTCTCTGTTAAACTTTCTGGACTTCTCTAATGCCTCCGTCAAAGCCTCGGTGACCTTCCATACAAACACTCCTGACAGTTTGGTTGTGTTGCAGTAAGGCAGAAACTGCAAGTGCTGTTGTGCTCGACTTGAGGGGTGGTAGTTCTCCAGTAACTTTCTACAGTTCTCCAAAGCAGAGGCTGCTTTTGTTGTTTGGGGAATAATACCTCTTTGAAAAGCTGACTTTGGTTCCCAGAGAATCATAAAACGTGCAAGCAGCTATTATGGATAGATACACGTATGTGAATGTAGTACCAGTGTAAACAGAGTACCAGAAGTACTTCTGTGCGGTGGCTGCTCGGTGGTTGACTGGAGCTATCTAGTATGCTTCGCTAAGGCCAGCTCTGTAAAGAAGGTACTTGTGTCAACAGTTGCCTTTGTTTCTTGCAGGTTGTGGTGTGCTTAAGTTTCTGTTGTTACATAACAACTTCTTGTCCATGGTATGGCTCCTGTAGAGTGTTTGAAAGTAATTGTAAACTTGGAATATAACCTCATGCCTGTCACCTCTAGTTTCTGTACTAGCAAAGTCTTCGCTGAACCGTATCTATTGTGATGGATTCCTTTTCTGCAAGTGCATTCCAGATCCTATGTAAACTGTGTATATATGCTTGCTTGGACGACAGGATCTGGCTTGGCAGAGTTCTAAGTAGGCAGGTCTTTTTCATTTTTTTCTTTAATTAGAATCTGAAAAAAATTTCTGTCCAAATGCTGCACTCTGTTTTGCCTTATAAGACATGGTAACATTCTCCCCCTTGCCCTAATTCTTCACAATGAAAAATTTTCTTATTTTACACAAAGTAATTAAAAATACATTTAATTAAAATCTTTTGCTGGCCCATTGTGTTTTACTTAAAAGTTGATTAAGGTTCACCTATCTATTTTTGTCTTTGTTATATTTACATTTGAGGTCTGCTCAGTTACAAAGTCAGACTTGAAAGAAAGATGGAAAAAAATGTAAAACAATGTTTATGCAGTATTTAAGCATACCTCATTTGAATTGGAAGGGTTTTTTGCATCATTTAATTCTATAAATGATCATTGCATTGTAACTACTTTAACAGAGGGAATAAAATCCAAATTGTTAAAGAATAGTTTATTTGTTACTGGAATATTTTATGGGAAACAAGCTGGTATTCAGCTGTGGCTTCGCTATTCTGCTTGTTTGCCATGTTTTTCAACCCTTCTCTGTTACATCTTTGTATTTTTTGTGTGTTTGGATCTTGCTTAATTATTAATTGGCTACTGGTTAGTTCTCTTCACCCACTAACTTAAGAAAAGCGGTGAGTAAAGGAGGTTGAACAGTGGTATAGGGAATAAATACAGTGATAACCCAAGACACTGAAAGAAGTCAAAATGAAAAACCTCGGTGTTCCTTTCCTCGTACATGTTGCTTACCATCCATCTGGTAATACTCATCAGCCTATCAGGAGGTTTCACTTTAATTTCCCAAGAAACTTCCTAAGAAGTTCAAAAGCAGTGTATATCTTCATTTAACTTCCTCTAGTAACGCCTTAAAGTGTTTATTAACACTTTACATTAAATTATTTATAACTATTGTAAGTCACAAATACACAGTGCTGTTGTAGCACTTTTACTGCTGGTGGAGTTATTTTAATGCATCCATTTAAACTCTCATTGGCTTCCCTGGCTCATGGAGAGCTGCCGTATTTGGAGCTGAACCTTCCTAACCTCCGGTGCTGATGGGGTTATGCTTATTTGGAAAGGTACTGTGATAGAATGACAGTATTGGTATTACAGGAGGGAGTAGTTGAAATTAAAAGATAAAAGATGGGAAAACTATTCTTGTTATATCGAACCTTTCTTATTCTTACTCATCACCAGCAAAATACAACCCCTTGGCTGCCTTGCAGGCCCTGGAGATACAGCAATGATTTTTGCTTTCCACATTGAACACGTGTTGGATGACCAGCAAGCTGGTGGCTGTTCCGCATCTTGAAAGCTGTTTTGAATCCTGAGGTGGCTTTTTAAGCTATTGGTTGCAGGTTGCACCTGTATGAACTTGTAAGATTAGGGTATCGTAACTTCAAAGTGTTGTAATGACATCGGTAACTTGTGTAAGAGCATCGGAGGCTGTAGCATTCCTTAAGTATATCTATACTTGTAAAGAGTTACCAAAAGTGAGCATTGCAAGAGTTGTCCTTCCCATCTACAGTACTGTCTTAAGATAAAATTCAGACCTTGCTGAATGAGTCTTTCATTTTAATTTTTGAGCACTGCAGCTTTCCACAGATTGTGGAATATAGTATCTTAAGTGGTAGCAACACAACCAAATGGTACAGCTGCCTGTGTTAGACTTGCTGCTTTGTCCAGTGAGCAGCATACTAATTTTTCTACACACACTCAGCCCTGTAAATACAAAACATGTCTCTCAGCCCTCAAACATAGCCATGCCCGCTTTGGTTAATGTCAAGGACTGAACAGTATCCTAGAGAAGTATAAATATTAATCTTCAGGCAACAAAACTAGACCATGGAGTTTAGGTTGTGAATTCTGAGGATTAGCGTGAGACAAATAACATGCAGCTACATGTACTTTTCTTTACAGAAAGACCATTCACTGCCTGGAGGATTTCAGGCATGCTTTTGTGGTTGCAATTTGTTGTGGTAGTTTAAATTTGTTAAGAAACTAGTTTCAGGACTTGCACTATCTTTTTGTACATTCATTTTTGTACGTTAACTTAAAGGTACATTCATTTAAAAAAGAATCTAACAAAAAAATCATATAGTTTCTTTTACCTCTTAAAAAAAAGTTGGGTGTGCACAAGCCATCTCCAAAGTTAACTTAGTTAACTTCAGATTGAGGTTCTTGGCATTAGATTGAAGGAAAGCAATGAAAAAGATTGGAAATGACTGACCAGCATTTGGGTTACAAGGAGACTTGATAGAAGTTTCTGTTCTGTCCTTGTTCCTCTCCCTCCACCAACCATATTTTTCCCTCCAAGTTGAGTAACAATTCATTTTGTGAAAACTGTCAGTTTACAATTCGACAGTTTCAGTTTGGGATTTCTTTTTCCCTTCCCACCCCTACCCCCCAGACAGTAAAATGGTTAAGTGCCCTATAGTTCAACACTTCCTAGGTATGTTTCCCTTTAGGAGTTTGCATGGGAGGACCAAGTATTGTCACCAGAGGGTAGACACTGAAATACTAAACTTCCCTTCATAGGAAAGGTGTGAAAAGCTGCCAAAAATTCACTTTCTATGCAATGATTAATCTGTTGTCCATTAACTGTAAAATGTAAACCAGTTTGTTTTGCCATGCCTGTTAGATTTTTTTAACAAAATAAAGGATTTTTCTCTTACTAAAATGATTTCTAAAGTGTTTACTGCAGCACTGTAGTACCAGGTCTGCACCAAATTTTGTGGCTATTATGTCCAGAGAAAAAATCAGAAATTATTACACCTTTGAAGTTGCATCTCAGACTGGCTTCATGGTTTATTGAGAACTGACTTAAATGGTGAATTGCAACATGAAGAACTTTATAGTGCTGCAAACGTGTTGTGTCCATCTGTTGTGCCCCCCAAGAGGAAAATGTCTGATTTTTAGATACTTCAGACCTTTCCTCAAGCTAATTGCTTTCTATTTTAAAAGGCTTCAGCTTGGTATATACATAGGATACCAAGAATATGCATCTCTACTTCCTCTGTGCTTTGTTGGGTTGGAAGACATTTGTTATGTTAAAGGTTAAAGTAATTGGGAGTGATGTCCAATGCATCGTTATAAGTCCAGCCTTGTTCAGGGCACTGAACTATCACGATTACTGATTCACAAATAACGTAGCACACCCTCAGTCTAGCCAGCATTCCACGGCCACACTTAGAGAGTTCGGTCGTGTTCAATGAGACCTACCATGGCTAGATTAATGACTAGTGCAGCTTATTAAAGCAACAGGTACATACACAGGTTCTTTGGATTGCCAGTGATAAATTCACTGTCGGCAAAGCACATGCAAATACCAAGAGTATGAGTAACACTGCCTGGCTACAAATGCGTTAAAAGATGCAAAGCGACTCTATATATAGAGATTTCTAAGCTTCCCGGGGGCACTTGGCATAACCAAGTGTTAGAATCTTACCCAAAGGTGTCCCAATGAGGGGGGGGGCTCAGCCTGATCCCAGAAATCAGAAGGTGTCTTCCCTTACACGATGGTATCTTCTCTAACACCCTCTCTCCCTTAACCTAATTTATATAGTTTTCTGTCTTTTAGGTGGAGCTTGAGTGACTCTAGTTATACATACCTTAGGCCTGAAATTTTCTCGCTTTGCTTTTAAAGGTATAGACTAGAAAAATTTAAAACACAATCCCAGTGAGGCGTGGTTACACCTTGGAGGCGAGTAGCCTTTGGGATGGAGGTGTGTTTTGGTATTGCAATATTATAATGAGAAGTTCACCAAAAGGATAGCATTTTGTCAAAAACATCACAGACCGTAGGCCCAGTAAGTACGCAGCTTATTGGTTCCGATGTACCTTCAAGTTCCCATTTTATCTCAGAGCCTGGCTGCGGTGTGTCCACTCCGCTCCACCCTCCATACAGTTCCTCTTAGAGTCAGCACACCAAATTCTTCTAGTGTGGCCAACACCTAAGGATGGAGGCCTAGGGAATGTTTAGGTAGTGCAGCTACACCCCACTCCGGAAGCATCTTCACTGCTGTACCTTTCCTTTAAAATGTGAATATCAGTTTAATTTCTAAATCAACTCTGGCAATTATTCCACAACATTTTATGGGGAAATCAGATTGGAGTAGGACAGGTAACATTAATAAGATATTTAAATATGTGAAATATTCATATATGCTCTCATCAACCTCATAACTATCATTTTATTATTCTTGACTCTTCTTACCACTTTTCAGTTCCTTGCAATTTTTTCTTCTCTTTTTTTTAAGAATTTATCACTTGTGTGGTGTTTTTTGTTGTTGGTTTTGTTTTCCCTTCAGTTGATGAAAGAACTGTAACAGGAGTCCTAGTGGCCTTATGGACAGTATTTGAGATCTCTCTCTCGATGGAGAGTTCAGGGCCCTGTTGGGGAGACATACCTGAAGTTGTCAATTGATACTTGGGTACTGAGCCCAACAGAGACTTTCAGATCTGTCTTCCTCTTATATTTAAAATACTTAAGCTCCTATATTTAAAATACTCAAACAGAATGTTGTATCTTTCAGTATTTGCTGATCCTTAAATACCTTCATAGACACTAACCTGATAAAATGTATCCTTAGCATACTGTTGTCAAAGTTTGTGTTTGTTCACTCTTAAAACTTGGAAGATACTTACTGTGTTTCCATGCAATGTCTTAGAAAATGATTCTTATGCAATATTTATGTACAAAGGTATTTTGCTGGTTTAGCTTATCTGCCGTGTTGAATTGCTTTTAGCTATTTTGCCAAAGTCTTTTCAAGTCAGTATAAGCTTTGCTGTTGGTAAGAGGTTTTGTGTGTACAGCTACACCAGTGAAACTTCTTAGCAAACAACTTCCATATGTATTTCACACCCACTGAATTTTTAGATTAATTTGATTTGATGCTTGTAATTGAATGTGTTTATGAAAATTAAAGTGGGTTCTCAGAACATATTTAGTATTTTATATTTTAAAATATGTAAATCTGAATATTAGAAACTGACTGGTTGAACGGTGCTTAAAGAATTGCAAAGTATTAACATTTACTTTGAAATTAAAAATAATTTAGAAGAGGAAAAAGACTGTACAGAGAAGTGAGTCCTCTTCAACCAAGTTACTTGTACATCCTCAAAACATTCATTACTTACATCTTTTTATGGCTTAAAAATGCTTTTACATCTTCAGTATTCCTCTTCTGCTTTTTTTTTATTTGAAATGGTGAATTGAAATAATCTCTGCAAAAGCAGATGAGATTGGAAGCAATGGATTTTCAAAGAGGGATCTTGAATTTTTCCTTGAGTTTTGTTGTAGTTACGAGCTCTTGCTCCTGCAGTTAAGCAGAGTATTTGATTGGCCATTACTTTCCTTTTTGAAGCTTTTCTCCAGTGGTTAGCAATTAGAGGTATCCAGATCATTCCCTGAAGAACACGTAGAGCTCTAGCAAGAGTATTTTTCCATCTCTGCCTGTATGTTAAATAGTGTTTATTAAAGCAGGATTTCCAGAGTAATTTCCCTTGTCTAGCACAGAGCAGTAGAGACAGCATTTTTGACTAATATAGTACAAACCCTGTAAAGAAAGCAATACTAGAAGTAAAAACATTTAGCATTTCTGGTTAAGATCATATATCTAGTAAGTGGGCGAAAGAAAATGTGCTGTGGTGTTTAATTGTAGCAGGCATTGGGATGTTCTTCTACAGTGAAAATCGGTTCAGATGATTATACCAACTGTTTTTTGCTTGCTTGATTAAAAAAAAATACAGAAATTTATGTGATTATCGAGGCATGTAGCACCGCCCTACGAAAACCTGAAGGAATGTAGATAGAGGATTTGAAGTTGAGAAATGTTATTTTATGCATATAAATGCATTATGATGTTTTTTTTTTAGTAACCAAATTTTAGCATAAGAATTAATTTAAATCTAAACTCAACATATTTTTAATGCACATATTTAATTTCTGTTTAGGTCTGTGGTGTTGTGCATTATATTCAGGTTAAGCTAAGGATTCAAACCTGTATCTAACCATTGAAAATATATATTATTCAGTGAATGCTATAATTGGAATATAAATTTATTTTGAATTCTGAAATGGTGCTTAAGCTATTTGAAATGCATAGGTGGTAGCCTCATTTTTCTAATTTTTCTAGATAGTCAATTACGTTCCTCACACTATTGATCTTTTTAATCTGCAAGAAGACAATACGCTATATACAGTGTGAAGAATCCTTGTGCTACGCTGTATTTTGCTGTTGTCTCAGCGTGGGGGCCTTTCCTGTTTTCTTCAAAGTGAAACAACTTAATAAAACATCGTCAACTATAAGAGTATAAAATACAAGTCAGGCTTACAAAATGTGATAAAGCTAGCTCAAAATGCATGAAACATCCATGTGTGCACAGCAGACGTACTGCAACTATATTGCCTATTATTCACACGCAAAGAGGCTCATAGTCTTTAAGTGTTGAACTAGAGAACGTAAGAACTTGGGTACCAGCAAGCCCCCTGTCATCAAACTCAGTAGATTCTGACTGAAGTAAGTGGAGGATGGAGAATTTATACACAATATGTCAGAATTCTCTTGGAGTGAAAAAATAGACGTGAAGCAACCCTCCCCCAAATAAAAATATGAAAGGTAACGTCCAGAACTCGAATAGCTGTAAAGAGCAGAAAATGTCAGACTGACCTCCTGGATTCACAGTTCGGTAAATTTAAACATCTTTTGTAAGGCAGTGAGGCCTCTTGTTGCTCTCTTCTGCCACTTATGTTGCTAGCAGTTTGATTTTTTCCATCATCTTAAGAAAGTAACATTGTACAAGACTCCGAAAACCAGTGAAAGATCATGCTATAAACTCATTAAATATATCTAAATGCTAGTACAGAAACAAGCATGGTCTTCACGACAATGTGGAGAAAACCAATCATTTCTATTTTTTTTTAAGCTTTGAACAGTCAGAAGAAGTGGCTTCTGTTTCAAGTCCATACATCAAGAAAGAAGTCAGCTTCTCAGCATAAAGATCATTTGCAGTTTTATATTAAAAGTGGAAAAAAATCACAAAATCTCATTCTGTTAGTTGACAAAAACGTTTTTGCCATCTCAACTGCACAATACATTATAGTCATTATCACTTAATGGGCATCAATTTGAAATAATTCATCTGTGTTAGTATTTCTTGAAAAAATAAAATTCGTCGAGTAGCCAAAATAAGTAGTTTTAACGTGGAAGCGTGTAAGTTCTTTCTGCTGTGTATAGGGGAATTTCTGCAGTTACATATTGTATAGTGATAATAGAGTTCAGTAAATTTGTTTTGCATCTTTGGTGTGTGGTAATATCACATACGGAATGATAAATGCAAAGACAGTGCCACAGGAGAATGTGATTCTGTCTTTTGGAAATGAAAAGCACATTTATGTACGTTTTTATTGAGGATGTTTTCTTGGAGTTGAGTGGATGGAATGAAATTCTGAGATCGTTGTTGGGTAGATAATAGCCTTGGAGGATAGGGGAGAAAAGCACTAATTGTTACTTTTAAACTGCTGTGTGCCATGTTTTAAACTTTTTGGAATCTAGATGGCTTTCCAGACAAGGTTTTATATTTTCTGCTCTGCTTATGGGAGGAAAAAAAATTAAAGTAAATTTAATATTTAATATCTTAGAGTTGCTACTGTAGTAGCCGGAGAATTAAATAAAATAAACTGCAGTAGCTAACATTAGACATCGGTGGGTTTTTACTTTCTAGACTGTTTTTTTTTTTTCCACTAAATAGTTTTGGGTGCATTCGTGTGTCATCTAAATGAGTTGTAGCAGATTTTTAACTGATATCTGACTTTGTATTACTGTAAAAAAAAGATCTGGGGAAATTGAAAATAATAATAATAAAAAAAGATTGTAGTGTTTTATCTGATTTTTGTGAAGTATAGAAAGGAGGAGAAGAAATTTATGGATTGTCATGTGAAAATTGTCCCTTCCTCCCAAAATTGTTTTCCTTTCGTGACTGTTGATATGCAGTATGAAAATGGCACAGTAATTTTCTGAGGCATGATTCAGCTTTAAACTGGGAGAAGAATGCATAGCTTCTGTGGTGACATTAAAGTCGGATTAAGGAACAGTTGAATATTAATTTTGCAAATTCAACCATTCGTAAGAGGAGAAGTGCTAGAATTTAGGCCTTGTGGGGGCTGTGTGGGATGACACCCCTCGCTGCGGCCTACATGCCTGGTGGATCTGCTTGACATAGGCCTGCAGGTGAAACGATGCGCTCGGCGCTAGCAGCGGATCAGCGGGAGGCATGCAGTTCTGTCATTCTCAGCCTACAAGGCTCTGTGCCTGTTTTCAAGATGACTTTGTGCCTGGACAGCTTTTTTTTGCTGGGTAAAGAATTATAAAATCTGAGCAGGGGCAAACCAGATGTGATAGTTGGAAGGCAAAGATTCTGGAAGAGTTTTTGAGTCAGTGTGCAGCTTTTTCTTTGATTAACAGTATGCAGCTGCATTTTGTTGGTTTAGTGTGTGCTGTTCTTCTGGAGTTTAGGCGGATTGTGAACTCCCATCTCCTGTGTCTATGAGTAATGCAGACTAATACAGAAAATTGTGCTATGTCCCCTAGCAGCTCAGGTTGCTTTTACAGCATGAAATTCTGTTACTGCCTGCTTTCTGGAGGATGCTGAGTTATGTCTGAGGCTTTGACCTTTAACTTCAGAGTACTCCATGCTGGGCCCAGGGTATCCAGAGGATCTCCTAAGGATGGATATGTGCTGACAGATCTGCTTCCTTTGCTTAGTGGATATATTTGTGCGGAGGATGTTGGGTGAAGTGCAAGAGAGAGCTTCTTTGGGAAAATGAATTAAGTAGCATGAAGTTGTGAAGGATTTGTTTCCAGCATCTAATATATGTGTCAGTTAAATTATCAACATTCAGACTTTTCATTAAGCTTCAGTGTTGAAATTTCATTTGTTTTAACATGGAAGAGACTTGGAGTTGCTGTTCTGTTCAGTCATTGTGGACATAATTCACTGTAGCAGTCAGTATTCGTATGATACTCATATTCAGAGCAACTCCCTGACCATACTTTAATTTTACTTGTTTTGCAGTTATTTTTGATAGGGAGAATGTACAGTTAGGACACATCAGTGCAATTTTATTTCCTCTTCTAGTTTTTTAAAACACCATTATTAATTTTGCTGATCACCCAAACAAGCTAGCTGTCTGTATCACATCACCAGCATGCAAGTGTTAAATTTTCCCTGTTTTTTTTCTATTTTTTATAGTATCACTCACTTCTGCTGTATCACTTCATTCATTTATAATTCTATAGACTGACTTCTTTTTCTGTCAGTCACTCAGTGTTACAGATGTTTCACTGATTTCATCATTGAGAAATTGTGGAAGTATTTGTTGTAGTTTTTGTGTTTTTAAGACTGTTAAGCAGTTGAAGCTGTTTCACTCTAAATTGTTCTTCCTAGTTTGTTCTAAAGTACTCTGTGGAATACTCTTTGGAAATCTCACTTGTTGAGAATCATCTCTCTGGAGAAAAATGTGATACTTTGTGATTTTTCATATCTGGACTGAGTCTTAGAAAATACCCGTGGGTGTTTTTCAATTACTTTGCTAGGAAAGGTTTGGGTCCTGTATATGGTATCGGTCATACCAGTTATAGACATTCACTTCTGTAATTTAATGGATTCTGTGTTTTATTTGTTCTCTATTTGCAGATGCGATGCAGATCCATCTGCCCTAGCTAAATATGTTCTGGCTTTGGTAAAGAAGGATAAAAGTGAGAAGGAACTGAAGGCATTGTGTGTTGATCAGTTGGATGTATTTCTTCAAAAAGGTATGGTATTTAGCTATTAAGCCTGAGTGAAAGTTTGCCCTGTTAAATTCAAACAATTTTTTAATGTACAATCCTGTGTTTATCTCTTTATAAGCTTTATTACTTGGAATTATGTAATTCAATTTGCATAAATAGATATATATATTTTAAACAGGTGTATAGCACAATATGTAAGCTTTATTAAGTATGTTTTCTGTCTACTGGTATTCCTGAAAGAAAATTGGTTAGAATTGTTACCTGAATTAAAAGCAGTGAAGTTTTGTATGTATTCCGAAAGTATTATTCCAGATAGTTGATTAAAAGACATTAAAAACTCAGGGATTTAAAGCCTTTATGAAACACTGTTATTACTGACATTTCTTGACTCTGTAAAGCTCCTTCTGAAATACAAAACATAAGAGTATTAAAAAAATACTAAAGTACTATTCATTGTTTTAACTTTCTGGTGTTTTTTTTTTTTCTAAAAACAAATATTAACTGAAGTTTTGAATGTTGGATACTTATTTTTATACTTCCTTTACTTTTAGAAACTCAGATATTTGTGGAAAAATTGTTTGATGCTGTGAATACAAAAAGCTATCTACCTCCACCAGAGCAACCATCGTCAGGAAGCCTGAAAGTAGAGTTTTTTCAGCACCAGGAAAAAGAGACAAAAAAAGAAGAGGTAAGCACTGAGTTTATTTTAGATGTATGTCTTATTCCCTCATTCCCGCAGTTTACTTACGTCGTTCAATTTCATCATATTTATTTATTAATAGTAGTCCCAAATCTTGAATGACAGCTTTAAAATGTCAGAAAGTTTTTCCCTTGTATGTTGAGTACTGCTGCACAATTTTTTGTAACATAATTTGATAGGTAAACCACAATGGTTATACTAGGCAAATGCAAATAAAGTTCTTGAGTATCGTGGGAAGTATGATACAACCTGCCTTAGTTCTTTGCTCTGGAGGCTGCTCTAATTATGTTGCCCTTTAAATTTTCCCTTCCTAATGGCAGTTGTCATTCTTTGAGCTGCTCAATCCTTACCCTGGTACTGGTGATTCTAGTTGGTTCTACAAGCTGGAAAAGTGTATGTTTGGCCCTTCGCAACAGCAGCTTAGATGTGTTTGTATGAGTATTTAAGCATGATCTGAGCCTGCTAACCTGTCGAAGAGGAAAAGACCTTGTTGTGCCAGTCGTTGAACATTCATATCCCTCCAGATCTGTTGCTTCACCTCAATATGGATATGTCCAATTGTATCAAAAGCTGATGCATTTTCAGTGCAGCATAGTAAGGGTTTCTTTCGCTACTTTATTTTCTCCCAACCACTTCCCTGAATGTTCTCAGAAATGAGATGTTTAATATGTTTCAAAGATTCCCTCATTGCATTAGAAGTAAAAATCTTGTTTTGGTTCAGTTTTTACTGCTGACTTTGTTTAGCATTTGAGATTTTTGTTTATTTGGATGTGCAGAAGTCTTCAGTACAGTGTACTCATGTTTTGATATATATATTTAAAATTCAGATAGTTAAAGAGGAAGAACGAGAGAAAAAGTTTTCTAGAAGGCTAAATCACAGCCCTCCTCAGTCAAGTTCTCGCTACAGAGATACCAGGTAATAAAATTTGCTTGATCTCTTGTATTGTATCAATAATTAGATAGATTTGGATTTTTGTATGTTTATAGTGCTACTCAATTAAATATTTCTTTTCCTTATAGTCACCTATTAAGTCTAAAAGTAAGACCTTTGTTGCTTTTACACAAATGTAGTTAAAATGTGAGTATATGTTATAAGTGTGTAAATTGTCTCTAAGTTGTATATAACTATTACATTTGACTTTTATGTTTATTTTTTAATGTTAATTTATATTACAACACTTATTGTTCACTACTGAGATAGAATAGAGGTAATTTGAATTTAGAAGACGTTTGTTCAATCAATAACCCTTACCTTTTTGTTATTTCCAACTGGCAGAAGGTGCATTTTGGGGCAGAAACAATACTTTACAATTTAAAAGATTTCTGGATGATAAAATTCATAAACTAAATAAAAGTATTTTCATAGTGTGTTGAGAAGAAATGAAGGACCATAGTTAAATTCATTTTGTATCTTTTAACTTATTTACCATTGCCATTTTTTGAGATTTTTAATTCTTGTAAGTAACAACCAGCAAAATTGCATGTTTAGAAGCCGCGATGAAAGGAAGAAAGATGAACGTTCTCGGAAGAGAGATTATGACCGAAATCCTCCCAGAAGAGACTCCTATAGGGATCGATACAACAGAAGAAGAGGGAGAAGTCGGAGCTACAGCAGGAGTCGAAGTAGAAGTTGGAGTAAAGAGAGATTGCGGGACAGGGATCGAGATCGGAGCAGAAGCAGGAGCAGAACACGAAGCAGAGGTACCAACAGTTGGTCTCTAAAATACGGTGAATGTTGCTTACAAAATGTAGACGTTAGACTTAACACTCTCTTCAAGGTGTACCAAAATTTCCATTACTGTTATAGTTTCTTTGTTCAATTTTAGTTTGGTTTTCTGTGGAAATGAGGCTTATGTGATTATTTTTTTCAGTTCTTGTTTTCCCCTCTTTCCCACCATTCTTCTCTAATACCTTTGACTGTGTTGGCTGCTTCTAAACAAAGTTGTAAGAGAGGCAGAAAAATCTGAGTTAATTGCATTTCATTAAGTTTTAAGAAACTCGGAATCTCGTTTGGGAATATACAGAAATTAATACCCATCTACAAAGGTAGGATTGGCAGAAATTACCTGTTTGGCAGTAAATTGTTTGTCAAACAGAACAGTAGAGCTCTGTTCTTTTTGTGTTGGCCCCTCCTTTGGGAAGGAGCTGAAATTACTGTAGTAAGTATGTGCATTAGCACACACTGCTGCAGGACTTAGGGCTTCAATACAGTAGTTTTGCTTTTCAGATTAAGCTTCTTCAAAAACAAAGCTGTTTTGTTTCACCTAAAAAGAATGCTTTTCCCTCTGCAGTTGTTACTGATAAATTGAAAAAGAGCACTGATAGTCATTTTATAATCTTGTTATCCTGACTTAAAGAATACAGAGGTAAAAATAATCTAGTTTAGATCTCCTTTTTATTATTTCTGTTTGTGAAGAATGGGCCTTGCTAACTTGGCCTTACAAGTGGGAATGCAAAGGTCCTGAAAAGCAAGCAGATATTTTTCCAAACCACTTAGGAGTGATTAAATTCAATAGCATGCAGCAGTTTAACTAAAAGACTGCAATGTGATTAAATCTTAATTTAAGGAATATTTTACAGCTACTACAATGGTAGTATTTTACAGATAGAAAAAGTTTCTACTGTAAGATACTAAGGACATAGGGAAAAGCCTGTTTTACCCATACTTGTCTGCCATTTTTAAGACATACTTATTAATGTATCGTTAATGTGATGTTGTTTGAGTCTACCAATTTATCTCATGACAGAACTCTTCTGTCTTAATGTGGATGCTTACTGTTTAATTGGTGGTGATGTTAGCAAATTAAGAGAACAGTTTGTATGTATTCAGAATAAAAAATCATGCTGCGGCTGTATATGGCTAGGAGCATTCCTCACTTGTCAAGTGTTATTTCTCCAGTGATGGCAAAGCTTTATGTTTGATCAAATCTGTGCAGTTGGATGCAGACGAAATGAAGATTAACAGCATGAAAATACAACAATAACAGTGTCTTGAAATGTTAAAGTTACATAACTATTATCTTGATAGTGTTGCTAGTGTTTTCATTTGATGGTTATTTTTTTTCTTGGATGTTGTTTTCCTTTATTTAGGGTAACTTGACATATGAAGTTCTTAGAATATATGTATATAATACAGATCTACTCCGCTTGAAGGGTTTCTGTTGTATTACGGGTTTAGCTGTTGCTAAAATACTCCAGTAGTTACTTACACAGGTACTTACACATTTTTTTTAATTTTTAAATTTTTTTTTTCCAGAAAGGGATTTGGGAAAGCCAAAATATGATATGGATAGAACAGATCCATTAGAGAACAACTATACTCCGGTTTCTTCTGTGACAAATATTTCGTCTGGCCACTATCCTGTCCCTACACTGAGCAGCACTATTACTGTTATTGCTCCTGCTCATCATGGAAATAACACTACTGAAAGCTGGTCAGAGTTCCATGAAGAGCAGCTGGACCACAACTCCTATGGAAGACCTCCGCTGCCAAAGAAACGCTGTAGAGATTATGATGGTAAGTCTGTGTTTTTTTAATTGCTTCCTGCAGAAGTGATAGACATCGATCTGGGAAGATTAAGGTCAGTCTTTCTTTCCCTGTTCTTCCCTAATACTGTATTTTTTATCTGTAACACAATTACTGAATGCAGATTTATCTCATTTTTTGATCCACTTGCGTTTTAGACATCTTTATTAGTGTCTGTATAGATTTTTTTTAGCTATTAGGTTTATATATATTTAAGTAGTGTATTTGTTTTACAGAAATACTAGTGGACTTCTACCCAATTTTCTTGTCTTACTACTTGGCTTGAAGAAGACGTATTTCATTGTTTTGACCATAATTATGACCTTGTTGACTTCACCATTTTTGCTTTTATTCCATCCTATTTAAGAGAGATTATTTCTTAACCAGAAGGGTCTAGAGCTGCACCTTCTCAGACTTGCCCATTTTTACAGAATAGGTATTTCTTAAAATTGAGTGGGTTTTGTGCTTATTTATATGCTGTCATTTTGCATGTCTTATGCTGAAATCAGTGGAAGAGGCTGTTGCTGTTTGCCATAATATAACTAAGTCTAGCCAGTCAACTTGTTAAATCAACAGAATTTAATTTCCCCCTAAAGTTTTTTCTTTTTTTTTTTTTTTCCTGAGGCTTTCTTCTACTGTATACTACAATGAACCTAAGATCTAGGACAGTTTATATTCAGGACTCCCTGTAGAATAATAACATGTTTTTTTAAAAAGAGGATGGGAGACTAAAGTCTCAGGTGTTGGCAGAATTATACTAATAAAGAATAGCTTTGCAGGTATAAGTAACAGGACTGTCAAGTACAATTGCGAAAGTATAGTTGTTTGGAAATTCTCTTCCACTGCAAGTTGAGCTGTAGAATGTTGTGTCATAGTTTCCTAGTTCTATAGAATTTTTAGAAAGGAAGAGGATGTGTGGGCAAGTAAGTACACTTTTGAAGTAAAATCTCCAGGTGGAATGCTGGAACTTTGCATCTTTGAAAGTTCATCTCACATAGCAGTTATTTCTAGTTTCTGGTTATGAAGCAACTGGTACTGTGTTGGAATACTATGACATAGCTATTCTCACATCTTTACTTTTTTTTTAATTGATACATTTCTGACTATCACTAAAATCTCTCTAGATGTCTCTTGCAGTTGCTTTTCTTATGACTGTGTATTTTGAATATATAAGCTCATTTCTCTCTTTAGTGGGTAGCTAGTTCCAGCATACTGTTCTTCCTATCAGCACTTTAACATTTTCTAGTTGACCTTCTGAGGAATTTTTATTTTTCTGTAACTTTTCAGTTTCTGTGTTCTGTAACTTTTCCTGAAGAAGAGTTAATACATACAGCCCTCGAGTACTAACAATGATTCTTTATGTTTTTGATGTTGCAGAAAAGGGTTTCTGTATGAGAGGAGACATGTGCCCTTTTGATCATGGAAGCGATCCAGTAGTGGTAGAAGATGTGAATCTTCCTGGCATTCTGCCTTTTCCAGCACAACCCCCTGTTGTCGAAGGACCACCTCCTCCTGGACTTCCTCCCCCTCCACCAATTCTGAGTCCTCCTCCTGTTAACCTTAGACCTCCAGTACCACCACCAGGCCCCTTGCCACCTAGCCTTCCACCTGTAACAGGTAGCTAAGAAAAGATTAAAAAATGTTTCTGGATAGAAAGAAATCAGTGTTACTTGTATACGGCACAAAAAGCTTAAGAAAGCTAACTATATTTAAAAAATATATATTGTACTATGTTTTCAAAGTTAGGGTGGCATAGCTTACTAAATAATCTTCTTTTAATGGTAATTGTTGCAGTGTCGATTGTAAAATTTGCATATAAAATGTGAATCTTGAATATGAAATAATATTTTCCTTGTGTTTAAGGAAAATCATGGCATGTTATGGCAAAACCCAACTCCTTGGATTTACAAGGAGAAGCATCATGGAAATGACTACTGCTAGATGCTAGAGAAGAAGGGAAAACCCTAAAGCGACAGATACTTGGCATTTCATTTGTAATACTAAAATTAATAAGAATTCATGACCACATCAAATTTACACCTGGAAATGTCATTTGTGATTAATTTTGAAACCTAAACTTGTAAAGCAACAAAGAAAAATTGCCAGTTTGCTTACTCTTTCATTGGAAAGATGCAAGCATTAAAAATGACTTGATGAAGACTTGTGTCCTCACTCCCATTTTTAAAATAGCAATTTATTAATCAGATGCCTGATGTGGTTTAAAAATTGCCTGGTGTGTTACTTTAATGTGACTATTCCTTTTTTTTTTAAATTAAATTAAATGCCTCACTTGGTAAAATTACTCAAGAGTAATTGTTGTTTAATATTGCTTGAAAGTTTCTTAAGCTTTTCATTTCCAGTTAGCAGTATCTGTAAGTAAGAGCTGAATTTATTTATTTCACTTAGCATTGATAATACCTGTCTTGCTGGGGTGATCAGTTCTGCTTCAGGTAGTATTTCCAGATGTGTCTGGGAAGTCCAGATATGTGATTTTGCGGAATATATTTTTACCAGTGCCTAATTCGAAGGCCGGGTTTGACTGTTCAGCTTTGGAAGTGTCACATTATCTTTTGCTTAAATAAATAAGAAACCCAATTTTAGGAAAGAACCCTTTGGCTTTCCACTTGAGTAATGTGTTTTTTCTTTGGGTGTTTGTATTAAAAAACAAATGGATTGTGTTCATTACTGTCATCATAGAATATTTTTGTTACAGCACCTTTTAAAAGGTGAAGATAAGTACTGGGTTAGTGGTGAAATTTTGGCTTATTGATGCACATTATTTGGAAAAATGTTAAACATCTTTGTCTCAAACATTTGTCTCTGTAATCTAAATTTTGAGCCATTTGCCAGAGGGCAAATGTTTGTTTAGTGGATAATATATGAATGCATTGTTGTTCTTTGTTTTTGACAGGACCACCCCCTCCTCTTCCTCCATTGCAGCCTGCTGGCATGGATGCTCCCCCAAATTCAGCAACTAGCTCAGTTCCTACTGTTGTTACAACGGGTATTCATCACCAGCCGCCTCCTGCTCCACCCTCTCTTTTTACAGCAGGTGTAGTACTGAGGCTTTGCCCACAAGGTTTGCTAAATAGAATAACATTGATTCATACTATACTGTACTTTTTAGAGATTATAATTTAGTAGTTTGGGAGAATAAATGCGTATCACTTAGACTGTGACAATAATTCTTGTTTTTTTTACAACTTAATTCTAAGGCAGAAGTAAAATTTGCATGTAAAAAGTAAATCTTGACTGGAATAATATTTGCATTGTCATATTTGTAATCAAAAACATGGCACGGTATTTTTATAGTTGTTATACAACAGACTGTTCCATTGTAACTGTTTTTTTTTAATTAGATGAAATATAATATTTGCAACCTTGGTTTTTAACTGCAATTTATTTTAATTAGACAATTTATTTTTTACTAGAAACGTATGACACAGATGGCTACAATCCAGAAGCTCCAAGTATAACAAACACTTCAAGACCTATGTATAGACACAGAGTACATGCCCAAAGACCAAATTTGATAGGACTCACATCAGGTGATATGGATTTGCCACCCAGAGGTACGCTCTCCAAGCTATATTTACTTTGTTTAGCTTCATTTCTTACATCAATGTAAACTGAGGAACTTCTCAGAGAATGTAATACTGGAGATTGTTGCATTTTTAAAAATCTTTTGGCATGAAAAGAAGTTTTATTGAGCAGGGAATTATGTTCATTCTTGGTCTGTTTGTGTATTTTTGCAGGTAAAATGAATTTTTTTACTAGAAAATCCTACAGATTATGCAATTTGCCGCAGCAACTGATCACTTTATGCATCTCCCATATAGAAAATGTTAATGTTTTTCTAGCAATCTTAGAGTTTTGTTTTTTTTTTTTGCTATGGAGAGGAGGCAGTCATTTTTATCTTGTATCAGACTGTTACACGGAAGGAATCTTAACCTCGTAGTTCCCATAGCCCTGAGAAGTAGCAGCATACAAAATGAGAAGAGAAATAAAAATAGTTGGTTTTTTTTTTGAATGTTGGTTTATTTGAATTGGTATGTAGTTGCATTTAATCTTATGTTTTTGTTGACTTGTTTTCCATGAGGAGTCTCCCAGCATGGTTCTGTTCTTCAACAAGAGACAGTGCCTTCCCTTCCTCCCCTCTGTCTTGGTCCTAGGTGTCAGTGCTCTGGAGCACCATACCTTTTCTATCATTAGCATTTTTGTGTGTGCCATTTAAGGGTAGAATGGAGGTGTTAGCAAAAACTGTGAACTTCAGAATATTCTACGGGACGGAATGAGTGTAGGCACTTTGAGGTAGAAGCCTTCTGTTAACACTTCTTTTGTTTTCCTTTTGTATGATGTTACTGTGACAAAATGAAAGCTATTAGCTATTTTTATTGATTATAGCATTTGTTGATACTTAAGATTAAGCAGAGAAGTCTGCATTCAAAATTTGATCCAGTTTGATTGAACAAGAATCGTGGTCATTTCAAAATAAAGTTACATTTTTCAGTGCAAATTCATCGTGAGCAGAATACTGTTTCTCAGTCAAATGCACAGAAAATGTAAAAATTAACATAGAATTTTTTCATCTGTTTACAGAAAAACCTCCTAATAAAAGCAGTATGAGAATAGTGGTAGATGCTGAATCCAGGAAAAGAACAATTGGTGCAGGGGATAGTGGAGTTCCTACAAAGAAGACTTGGTTTGACAAGTGAGTGATCATTAACACAAGGTTGGCTTAATAGTTGCAGTTCAGTTGAGCTCTTTTCCTCTGATCTGAGAAGTATATAAATTGCAAGCAAGTTAAAGTATGACTAAGCTGACTGTAGTAAAATAAGACATAATATAGAGGTGAGTCAAAGGCTCTAGTAGAGATAGCTAGAGTTGCTTTGGGTGATACTGTGATCCAGTCATGGAGAGCTGAAATGAACTAAGAAACAGTGACCTGCAGCGTGATACTTACTAGGGTTGACTGGATGAGTTTTTAATTTTACCGTTGCCAGTTTTGATACAGTTGCCAGGTATGTTACTGGCATAAAATGTGGAGTGCGTTGCTTAGTGTCCAGATATACCTGGGGTGACAAAAAGTTGGAAGGGATTTTAAGAGACTGCTGGGACTGAGGAAAGCTTTGAAATAGTAGGTACTTGAGATGTTGGTGGGGAGATTAAGTTGAGAAGTTGCTTTACACAAGCAGATTATTGTCAGTTATCTTAGAGATTTATGCTCTGCGGTACGGTGAGAGTATGGGTGGGTGAAACTGTAGGTATGGTGCCTGTGTATCGCACTCCTCTTCAACACTTTTCTAAAATTGTGTGCTTTTTTTTTTTTTTAAGTCTGCCAATCTTTGTGTGACACACACAATCCTGTCTGTGAGAATAAAATTTAACTTTGTTTGCTAGCTTGCTATGGATTTCTGGCTTGTTTTTCATTTGTTGCAGGCAAAATTTTAACAGAACAAACAGTCCAGGTTTCCAGAAGAAAATGCAATTTGGAAATGAAAATACAAAACTTGAATTGAGGAAAGTTCCCCCAGAACTTAACAATATCAGCAAACTTAATGAGCACTTCAGTAAATTTGGAAACTTAGTCAACTTGCAGGTAAGATGCAACAAAGAGAAGGCAAGTAGGCTTTGGCTTAATGCTGGAGGTAATTGCTAAAAGAATGCCTTGCAGCTGGTTTCCTAAAACTTTTCTTACTATTTTCCTATCCTGTTTCTTAAACGTGATCTCCCTATTTTTAATGAAATTGTCGTTTGAAGAAGCAGAAATGAAATGTTTCAGTCCTTGATTAGATTTTGAAAAAAATAGACACAATTTTTCAGTAATTTATTTAAAACATTTAAAATTGTTGAATTTTTTTTCTTCAGCCCTTTCCACACATCTGGATCTTGTGTTATAAACCCTCTATTTTTTTGAGGTAAATTGTAAATATAGAGAACAGTCCCTGTTTATATGATTACTTACTAGTTCCATAATGGTGGTTTATCCCTTACACTTACTTCCTAGTACATCTGAGTGACGCACTTTTAAAAAAACATTTATAAACAGAAATAAGCGAACAATTAGAGAAAGGTACAAAAGAGACGCAAAGAACCAAAACTAAGTTAAGCTCGATTGATGTATTACATATTGTAGGCTGTGTGCAATGGCAGTATTTCGTACCTAACATCTAAGTTACTCAGCCTGATCTTTCATCGTGCTTTGTTATCAGCAACAAGAAATTCCAGATACTAGTGTTTTCACATATGCTTTCCTGTTTGCACTGAGAGATGGAATGAAGAGATGTTATAGAGTATTTCTTTTGCACTGATACAGTAGAGAATGAATGTTCTGTTCCCATCTAAACATCGAGGGAATTGAAATTTGTCTTAATTGCTCTTAAATGTTTCTTAAGCCATTAAGAAAGGAGTGAGAAGAGGGGGAGAGACATGACAGGACAGAGATTACAAGCTGTGCTTATCTTTCAAAAGGTGTAATTTTGTTCTTTGAAGATTTCTAAGGTAATGTGTTCGTATCTAAAGGAGGAAAACCAAAATGAACTATGTTGTTTAGCTCTGATAATAGATAGGGAATTTATTAAACAACTCCTGTGTGTGTTTATAGTAGTTGCCTTTATTTCAGTGATGCTTCCTCTTGTCTTTCAAAGAGCTACATATATTTGCAATTAGGAATCCTATTTTGCTGTTTAGGTGTTCTACTTCAGTGGTTTTTAACTATTAAAGTTGATTAGCTTAATCTCAAGGTTGCTTCTTGACACCAAGCTTTTCAAACAGAATCATGAATGGGAAATACTCATCTGCTGATCCGTACCGGTTTTAAATCATAAGGTTCTGAAACTGGTGGCTTTGTAGTAGCTGTGACACAGATGAAAATCCTACATACAGTAAGTTCTGTTTTTGTTTTAAATCTTAGGTTGCATATCAAGGTGATCCAGAAGGTGCCCTTATTCAGTTTGCCACACATGAGGAAGCAAAGAAAGCTATATCGAGTACAGAAGCAGTATTAAATAACCGCTTTATCAAAGTTTATTGGCATCGAGAAGGCAGTGCACCACAAATACAAACTACCACACAGAAGGTAGAGGATCTAAGTCTGTTCTGTCTGGAGTTTTACGTAAAATACATTCTTTTAAACATTGTTTTTAAATGTTTATAGAAAGTGAGCTAAATGCTTTTAAAATAAGGAATATTTGATGTCATTCCTTTCCAAAAGTTACTCCATAATTGTAGATTTTTTTACTTCATATACAAGGTTCAAGAGTTGATGAGCAAGGTAGGACTGAAGATACTAAATGAAAGCACTTCTCTGACTTCTGGAGAATTATGCTCTATTATCTTGATGCTACCATCTGCTTGAATAACTTCTATTTTGCTTTAACTACTTTTTTTTTTTTTCCTTCTGGTGAGCATAAGACAGTTATATTTATTTACGGTCATTTTCTTGAAAGATGATCTCCATTTTCTTCCAAAAGGTGCTGCTTTTTCTAGTTGTCTTCTTCCTTTCCTGGTGGGCTTGCATACTGCTATAGAAGATTGCAGTAGAGTTGGTTTTACCCAAAGATACATATGTTCACACACTCAGACACACACACACACGGAGAGGAAGTGCAAATTCCACTGTGAGAGGGAGAGCTACATTACCCTAATTTTGTGGGAACAGAAGGGGACATTTTACATTTTTGGAGCACCTATTGGTAGTTGTCAAGCGCATCGTAGCATTGGCAAATTTTTAAGAATACAAAATAGTAACTATTGTTACGGAGCTTAAATTCGTAGACTGGCAAGCTAAATTGGATTTGTTAGCAGGCCTTGTGGTTCCACTGAAACATAAAAAGATGCTTGGATTCTCCCAAGTCACGTAGGTTATTGGATAAAGAGTTTTATCAGTTAGCTTCTGGCATAGAAGTTCCCTCTAAATACTTATGTATCCTCCCTGATTAGATTTGTTGTCACTGTGGAACAGTCTACGCTCAGAAAACATGACAAAGACTTTGTAGAAGAAATATTATTGTATTTATATATGCTGATATAATAACTAAGTAATATAATAACCAATATTAGAGGATTCTTTCAACTGTTGCTCTGGGTTTTTAATTCCTTCATTTTTCTTGATGGTGTATGTCATCATCATTGAGAAAAAATGGCCCAGTTTTCCAAATCAATCCTGCAGTAGGGTGTTTTAGGTAGCAGTTTCCTTTGTCTCCTTTTGTAACAAATATTCTGCTTACTAAAACCCCATTTTTGTAGGTGAAGACACCCACCTCAGTAACTATCCTGTTACCATCCCTTAGGTTTGATTTTTGGATTCAAATTTATAAGTATCCCTGGTCTGAACCTGCAGTACTCGACATTATTTTCTAAGCTTGATTTACATCAGATCAGCCAGAAGAGGGCAGTGGAGTATGTCATTTGCACGAATACAGACATTGGCTCTCTAGAGTAGGATAGCTCGAATAGTCATTGCCATCAGTTTATTTGATGATTATGCTATCCACCTGGGAGTATTAACTGTGTATTTACAACCAGATACCAGATCTTTATACCTGTGATTTTGTGAAACATGTTAAATAGTCTTAAGGATTTTAGTTATGTTGTTAGTTTCACAGCACACCACCTTTGATATGTAAACTTCAGTAGTTTGAGATTGAATCCCAAGTCCAGGTGACAGTAATAAAGGTTCCTGCTTCACAAAGAGCAACCTTTTGTCTCGTGTCAGGAAACTACAACTTGAAGTCTACTATGGGGGCAAGCGGTCAGTAACAAAATTTAAACAGGAAATTATAGTTTTAAGTGTAATACTTTCATTTTCTTCTACCCTTATGTACAAAAATTATCAGATCGTTGAATGAGTAAACAGGTATTTTTAGTTCTTAAGCCTCTAGGGGGTGTGAATATTTACTTTTTATTTAAATTAATATTTGTTGTTATAGCTACCATTAGTATGGAAACACTTTTTTTACAGTGCTTCAGGTACTATAGTACTTTTTATAGTATTTCAATTTTACAGTTTTTATGGTATTTCAATTTATAGTACTATAGTATTTTATAGTACTGCAAATGCTTTATGTATAGCTGACTTCTGGAATGGAGGAACAGATTAGGTGAGCTCTTGAAGGTTTCTTCCACTTCTGTTTGTTTTTTTTTTTTTTTTTCCATAAATACAATGGCAAGTTTGCTTAGAAACTTAGAAGCATAGGGTTGTTTTTTTTGGCTTAAGTAGAGTTTTTGCCAAAGAAAAAAAAAAAGTGTTAGCTATCAGGGTATCAGTGGTAGTTTTGAAGATTAGCTTCTGTTTTCTGATTCCTCAGTCCCACTAGTGCATGTCTCCATATTCTTCCTTCTTTTTCTCTTTTGTGCAAGTTAAATACATAAGAGATGAAAAGGGATATATATATCAGTGTAAAAAGTGAGAATCTTTATGATACAAGTTCGTATTCTGCCATTCTCTAGGTGTTTGATGAAAGATTGATTTGTGAAAGGAATCACAGATGCCAGTTTTTATTCAGTTCAGTTTTGGATGGAAATTAAGATAAGTCTAATTAGACATAATTAATGGAATCAGATCCAAGATTGTTTGATCCGTGAGCTGCATGTGCCAAATAAATGTTACAGCTGTATGCACTTCACAGTCAAAGTAACATCCTAAATCTCATGAAGTGTTTATTTTTGTAGTCAGGTGAAAAGCTGTTGAATGGTTGGAAAGTGTAAATATAAATGCCATTACAGGAATCTTGTGTATTTTTTGAACTGTATATGTAGTAGGCTTTTGTTATTAATATTATGATGTGCTTTTCTTGGGGTGGGGGGGTGTTACAGGTAATACAACCCTTAGTTCAGCAACCTAGCTTACCGGTAGTGAAACAATCAGTCAAGGAGCGATTAGGTCCAGTACCTGCAAGTAACATTGAACCTACAGAAGCACAGAGTGCCAATACGGAAGTCACTCAGGTATGTATGATCTGCAAAAAAAAAAAAAAAAGGACACATTTTTCTTTCTGTATTAGGTTCCATAGTTATAAATATATGCCAAGAAATGTATCAATTATAGTTAATCATACAGTGCAAATAAACATTTACTGCTTTTAAATGCATCTAATTTGACTGAGTGATGTTCTGATATTACAGTTTTTCCTAAGTGCAATAATACGTGTCTTTTTTTCACCGAAGTGTGGTACTTAACTCTTTTTAGCATAACTTTTTATTTAGTTCAAAAAACAAAAGACTCTGAAAATGTTTCGTTAATGTTATGCTAGATGTGAATTTTCAGATTTCAAAGTAAAGTTGATTTCTACTAAAAAACTAAATGCTACCCTTTTTAAATTCCATATATATTAAACATCTCGACCTGTTTGAGACTAATGGTCGGCATCTGAAAGTGTTCTCAGTATGTGTACATCACCCTTAAGGAAGAAGATAGTTGTAATATCAATCCAAATCATGACAAAATCTGGCATGTTACTCACATATGAAATAGCCTTTAAATTTTGATTGTGTTGGAAGTATCTCATAAATAACACTGTGTCACTACTTTAGTTTTCCTTCTGAAAAGGAAGAAGGCTGCACCTTTTAAATTCAAAAGGTTTGAATTTCTGATTTTAAATTCAAACCACAGCTTCCTGCAAATGATTCCTGTAAATAGCAGCTTGTAGAACACAAAAAGTGAAGTGTATTTAAAAGGGCCTGTCTTGGAAATAATCTATTAGCATGTTGTGGATTTCTTTAAAAAAATAAAAACATGCAACAACATAATGTATGATTCCACATTTGGCTGTATCTTTCTTTTCTCTAATATATTTACAACACATAGGAACATATTAGCTGTTGAAGTCCTATATATCTAAAATTCATTTTTCAACAGCTTTGATATTATTTTGCTTATAATGTTGCTCAGTAATCTATGATTTTATTACGTCAATCTTATTTTTTTAAATCCCTAACATTTGGAATTATACAGGAAACTAAGTTATTATATTCATAATGTTAAACATACCTGAAAGTTAATTTTGTGTTGTTTTCTTAGAATGTGACTAAATTATCTGTGAAGGATAGACTGGGTTTTGTGTCAAAGCCAGTTACTCCTGCAACTGAAAAGGTAAGAGAATCTCATATCCCCTTCCTCTCACATTTAACTCCCAAAGAATTATTTTTATTATAAAATCCCTTGTATCAATATTCAGTTTGTTTCGTAAGTAATGAATAGTCATTTGTTAAAGGTTAGTTTTATGGAGTGTAGTATATAGAAACTCTGATTAGCTGATAGCTAAATGATTACAATAAGAATAAAACATGCTAGGAGAGAAGCTGCTATTCTGTGTTTTTTGTTTTAATATGATAGATTCCATTTATTCAGTCATGAAAATAATTAGAAATGTTCTAGGATCCTGAGTTGTTGGAACAATGCCAAAATTCATTTCAAAAAATATATAAATGTTGGTACTGCATATGAATATTTTTAAATTATTCCTTTCAAAAAAAAAAAAAAAACGACAACACAAAAAAAAAGTACACACACAAAAAAAATCTCCAAACAACTGCTTTTAGGCTTTTGTGTCCCTTAAAAGGTGATGCTGTAAACATTTTTTGTCTTAATTGGTCTTACAATTTTGTAGTACTTATGAAAAGATGAAAGTGAAAATTAACCAGAAAGGACTAAGAGAGGTAAGGTGGGAGAGGTGCATTTGAATGGTAGTTAAGAGTTACATATTTTGTCCAGTAGTAGCAATTTTCATAACAGTTGTTGATGAAGTTTACTACTTCACTACTAAAGTTTATAAGGCATGTTTTCAATCTGTTTAGCACCTAAGGTCATGGTCTTCCTCGGTATTCATAACATTCATTTGAGGAACTTCTGGGAGAAAGGCAGCAAGTTTTACCCAGTAACAAGATTCATCTGCCTAGTTATATACCTTTTCTGTTCTGAATTGGCTTTGCCTGAAATTAATGCAGCATCCAGTGCATTTCCCCCTATCTTACAGTGCATCCATTAATGCTGATAGTAAAACTCATTGCAAAGTTACAGTGCTATGCTTTGCACACAAAAGTAACCATTTACTGTTGAGTTTTAAATACAGATGTCTCTGACTCATTTCCAAGCCAAGCAGTCTACCTAAATATAGTTATCTTGGCTTCCTGGCTATGTTCTATTGCATTCTTGTTGCCTTAAATTATTAAAATACATAATACTATGTATACCTGAACTACATTTTACATGTATATCGTATGTCTACTTTAGAAATAGGAAGTCTGCTTCAGTTTAAGTGGGAATACTTTTTTATCTTTCTGCAACAGCTGAGTTATGCTGAAACACCTTTCTACAAAGAGCAAATTCATGCTACAAGAGGTTTTTCCACTGTGTTGTCTTACAGTACAGACTGATTTTGATAAGCTGCTGGACTGTTCAGTGGATTGATTGTGAAGCAGCAGTTTCCTTTGGCATTTTTATTAGGGTTCTGAAACTTGTTTTGACCTAATACTTCTCCCTTTGCAAGGCAATGCTTTGTTTAGTTTGTTCTGATAGTGCTCTACGTCCATTAGAACTTAGTACGTTTACAGCTGTCAAAAGCGTAGATATCATGTCCTAGATGCTTTTCTGCTTCTGACTAAGTGCAGGGAATGGCAAGAACTTTCCAGTAAGAAAGTAGGTTGGTTTGCCTCCCAAAGAGCAGGAGGAAATGGAGATGAAACAGTCATCGTGATGCCTTTTAAGATCTGGATAGGGACTTGCAGTTTATGAACTTGTGAAAAGTTTCACTGTTCTCTCTTGAATAACATTAAAAGACTTACAAGACCAGTAGTGTGTTGCTTCTTGCTCTTCTGTATTAGTTAATGCAGGTACATCTGCTGCAGCATCTCTCATTATTGTTTAAGATGAGTAAGTGCGGTTCGTTCAGACATGAGGAAATTTCAGGGCGAAAGGGATGTGTCGATATATTTGTTCTTTACTCAGTCCTCTCTTTGTGATGTGGCCTGTCCTAAAGCTACTTTATAAAAGGAACTACATAGTTGGGATGTACATGCATTGACATGCTTCAGTAAGTTAATAAATACAATTAACTCCATCTCCTTTTTGATGGCCTGCTTAAAGCATTTTATATCAGCTTTTTTTTATATCCCATAACATGCTTTTTTTTGTTGTTTTGTTTTTCCATCTGCACTGCCTATTCTGGAAAATATCTATGGGAAGAAATAGTATCAATAGCACAATGAAGTGCAAATATTTTATATGAAGTGTTCCTGTTACTCTTATGATGTTTTGATCTTTTGTGTCTTTCTAAAGTTTTGTGGCTGTTCCTTTTTTTTCTCCTGTTGTTGGGCGTTGTGTCTTACTTTATGGAGTGCATGGTGACCAGTAGACTCTGCATGCATCTTTTAATTTTCCATGTATATAAACTATTTTTTAACTCCTGGAGATGATACCAATTGTGTAATTGTTGTGATTTGCTCACAAGGCAGACAAGATCATGGCTATATCATCTCCAGCAGTTAGTCATGGATTTTTTCAGTACTAATATGGCCAAGATGTACTTTAAAAGAGTGTGATTAGAAACAGAACATTCCAAGTCCTCAGGTATTGAAGAGAAGTGTATGTTAGAGAGGTTGTATAGCAGGCAACTATGCTCTCAGTAGGTCATGGAGAAATATCTGTATCTCCTTAGAAACATTGGAAAGAGAGACACAGGAGTCTTTTCCTTTCCTGTATGATGTTCAAGACTTCCCTATACCTCTTACCTCTTACTGATTGTGCAAGCTGTATTTTGCACAAGCTGCATATGAGAAGGGACTATTTTGTCTACTTTGGACTTTAGTTTCTACAATTATGTTGAAATTTAGCTTAGAAAATTCATGCAGCTATGGAAAATTGTATTTTAAACTTCAAAATAAAAAAGAAAAACTTGAGTTATTCTTGGGCAAATCAGTCTTCTGTTTTTCTTAATTATGCTCAAATACCTTAAATTTTACATATTTTAAACTTGGAAGTACATATGAAATGGAAAGGATTTATAATCTGATGTTTATAATTCTTATATATTTGATGTGATGCTGCCTCTTTAAAAGTTGTTTAACTTCAGCAATTCCAAATAAAATTGTTATGCCAAATTTTTATATTCATACCATCAAAACAGACAAAAGAAAAGACATACATTTTTTAAGCAGTCATGTTTTTTTTTAAGAAAAAAAAAGCACTGAAGTTCACTGGCAAAAAAAAAATAAAATGATTTCCTTCTATAGGTTTTATCCACTTCTACTGGCTTGACAAAAACTGTGTACAACCCTGCTGCTTTGAAGGCAGCACAGAAATCTTTGCCTGTTGTTTCCACTTCCGTGCTAGACTCTAATGAAGCACAGAAGAAAAAACAGGTAAATTAAATATGCTTCTTTATAAAATGGACCTAGATTGGGAATTTGTGACCACTAGAGATAGTGCACTATATATATTCATCTCAAGAGCATAGATGAAACTAGCTACAAGATAAAATTTACTATAACTTTTTTTTCAAAGGACAAGAAAATTCAGTATTTGTTTTATTATTATTTCAGTGTATGTTCAGGCAGCGTAAGCAGATGTAAAGCTCTTCAGTAGTTCAAAGTGCAAAGCACTTTTTACTGGAAACAGAATCTCCATGTTGAGGCATGAATTGTCTATTGTGAGTGACAAGGCAGTTTAGTAGTCACTGGTCTTCTCTCTTAAGCCTTATTGGAACTGGCCTTAATTCTCATTAAACTGGCCTTTTTTCCTCAGTATACTTTGTACTTGCAGTGACCAGTATTGTTTCTTCATCCGGTAGAACTGAGAACTGTATGACTGCATTTTATTGTTTCCAAACTGTAGTTCTCTTGCATCCGTTTCTGTTTCTGCGTAGTACTAGAATTTCTCATTTTGAAGAGGAAGTGCAACAGAAATGTGTTTGGCCTTCAACGGGTCACTTAGTTGTAGTATAGCTTGCTTAGAATTTTCAAAGAGCCCAGTAAAGCTCCTTTTTTTTAGGTTTATTCTTGCCTTTCCTAAAAACTAAATATAGGACAACATTTACCTCACTGGCTTCAAATCACAAATTAAGAGTTGAATATTAAGTTAGGTTCAGACGTAAGCATTGAAAATAGTATAACCATTATACTACTAAGCCTATTGGTAAACTTCTATATCTGATGTCTAATATAATTTGAAATAGCAGATTGTGGCTGCATGTCAGTTGTGGCATTGGTCCAGACTTCAAAGAAATCACTTCTAATTTGGAGATTTTATTTCATATTTGTCCCCCAAAACATGTTTTTCAGAATTAGAGCCTTTACCTTTCAAGGTAAGAAACTGAGTGCTTATGAAATGCTGAAAAACTTGGAATGAAATTAATGACTCATCATAACAGCTTTTTTTTTTTTTGAGAGAAAACACTGAAGACGTGCTAAATGATTGGTTCTTTTCTCTTCTGCTCTTTTCCTGTCTTCAGAAATTGTGATATACAAGCACTTGTGGAAAAACATGGTTTTGTGGGACTCATTCCCTTCTTCCTTCTTGTCACCCTGGTTTTTCTTAGAATTCATTCCCACATCTTATCTTTTCTTTCCCTGTGGAAAAAAGATTGCACACTATATTGCAAACCTAACATTTCACGCAGCAGAATTTGCCAGTATTTGGAAAGACATGTACAAACCTTACTACTATTTCTTTTTTTATGGCTTTTGTGCCTTTACACTTTGTATATGGTAATCCACTTGCAGTCTGATACCAGTTGATTGGTGATCAAAATCATCTTCTGCCACTTTTATCCTGTTAAATATGTAACTTTTAAAGCTCTTTATTACTTTCTGCAACTATCCTGGTGCCTAAGACCTTTTACATTCTGTATCTGAGAGCAATTGCTTTCTCTTTAGAAGCATTGAGCTGAGTGCAGCAGCTGTGGCCATCTCCTCCTACATTTCCTTCTGAGTGCAATATGTCACAAATTAATCAGTTTCAGTTGATTATGATTTGCTTATTGGAATGCCAAGATTCTGTTTTTAGCAGACACAAAAGAGATGATTTTCTGTGGGTAACATTTCAATTTTGGAAAATAGAACGTATTTTTTTTCTGGCCTGGAACGGTACTGGAGAGTGTGTTTAATTGATTGACTTGATTCACAGTAGCTTTCAAGATACCATCTGTGCAAGTATGAAATCTTGTATGCTTTACCTCTTGTGGTAGTGTGTTATTTTGCCTTTCAGCTTTTGGTGGAGTTGTGCTAAGATTATATTTTATGTAAGTAATGAGGTCTTCCCAGCACGTACGCAAATAAAGATAACCAAATTAGTGAATGATCTCATGATGCTTTGATTTCCAAAACATAAGTATTTCCTTTCGGTACTTTGAGTTTGTTATTAGTTTTTTCCTGATATTGTAAGTTACTATTTTACAGCTATCAGATATGGTGTATTATGCTTCTGAAATTGTTTTTCAAAATCTACAAACTTTCTGTAATTTTTTAAATGTTTTTAGGAAGCGTTACGACTTCAACAAGATGTGAGAAAAAAGAAGCAAGAAATCTTGGAGAAGCACATTGAAACACAAAAGGTAAACTGTTAGCACTATACAAGGCCAGCAGTTCAGTCATAGAACTCAGTTCCCTTGAAAATATTTCAGAATTTGTTGGCAAGAGCTGCCAAACTGACTTAATGTGCTAATGCTAATTCAAGGGAAAACATGCTAATTTTTTAAGTTTAGAGTTTTAATCAAACTTGTCATGTTAGTTCACTTAAACTTGAAGCACCTACAATTTAGATGTTTTTTTTTTATTTGAAATTAAAAACTTTAGGTGCAAAATGTGCTTTTGGCGATCAAGTGCAAGTCACAGAGTTCTATGCTTGGCAAGAGCAAGAGAGGTTGTTACTGAAAAGTACGCATGACTGCACTCAAGCTTGGGAGGGGAAAAAGGCCAAAATGTCATTTAGGTTGAATACAAATATTGGAATAATTTCAATATGTTCAGCAAGTCTGTCCAAATAAAATAGAGATGCTAGATGTTCATTAGCAAATTAATTAACCAGAGATTAAATTATCTGAATATAAGCTGTTAAAAGCCTTTTTTATTGAGTTTTGAAGATCATAGCAAGGGAAATGCAGTATTCTATTTTTCCATTAACTGTGGTGAGTACAGGAAAACAGATCTGTAAGTGTAGTTTAAAAGTAAATTTTTTTTTTTAATTGGACAGATGCTGATTTCGAAGCTGGAGAAAAATAAAGCCATGAAGTCAGAAGATAAAGCAGAAATCATGAAAACACTGGAAATATTGACTAATAGCATTACCAAGTTAAAGGATGAATTAAAGGGTGTATCATCAGGAGGAGGGACTCCTCTAAAAAGCATGAAAACTAAGACTCAGGTACTCAAGTTTTGGTCAGCTTTCTAATAAAATGAATTTACATGTTTACGTCACCAGAAGGAAAATATGCAGCCACATCAGAGGTATTTAAAAGTATGCTGTTTTAATTTTGAAGTCTTCTATGAAGTGAGATTGTTTTTGCTCTCTCTCTTTAAAGGAGCACAGTTAATTTAAAACCAGTGCTGTTGTCTAGAAGTTTTACCTACTGCTACACAGATACTGTAGGAGGCTATAGCAAGGTGGGGGCTGGTCTCTTCTCCCAAGCACCAAGCAATAAGACGAGGAAACGGCCTTTAGTTGTGTCAGGGAAGGTTTAGGTTGGATATTAGGAAAAACTTCTTTAGTGGAAGGGTTGTGGAGTATTGGAACAGGCTGACCAGGGAAGTAGATGAGTCACTGTCCTGGGAGGTATTCAAGAAACTTGCAGATGTATTGCTTAGTGACATGGATTGATGGTGGACTTGGCAGTGCTAGAACTAGATGATATTAGAATCATTTAGGTTGGAAAAGACCTCTATGATTCTGTGATCATCTGGAAGATACCAAAACAGAAATCCTATGATTGTCTTTTGCCTTATCCGGTCTTTTTAGTCTGTTCATTTCGTACATTGTTAATAGAAACAACGAAAATAGTATTTCTTACGCAAAAGGCTTATCATTGTGCAACACAGATATCCACTGGTCAGGTTAAATACCCAAACCAACTGCTTCATGAAGCTAGTTGACTACTGAACTGGTACATATTTTTTGTTTGTTTGTTCTTTTTACATTGCTGAAATTGAAATGTTTGCAAAATCTTCTAGATAGAAGATTATACTGGTTGGTATTCCTTTGATTTAGCTATCCATGTTTGGGTTGAACCTGTTGAGAGGAGTTTCTCTTCTGTGCTATAATTATTGCTAATATATTGCTATAACCTGTTTCTTGACTCTGCTTAAAGATGCAATTACATTACTTTTTTTAAATCCAGTATTACTCTTTTTGTGGAAGTATTTGTTCCTAAACAGATGACAACGTGATAAAGAGTTCAGCGAGACTTTGAGAAATAATAAATTCTTAAGGAATTTTTAAGAGGCGTGTTAAACATATTACAGGCTTTTCTTGCTTTATCGAATGAGGAAGTACATAACAATAAAGGGCTAGATTTTTATGCACTGTATTTTCGAGCAGCACACAAAAACCCTTGATCTTTTCTTGCTGTTTTCATTCGGTTCTTAAATCTTCGAATGCTTAATCATCTGTACTAAAGTTTGGGATTCTATTGTAGAAAGCTGGTGCAGCGTTACAACCCAGATTTAGTTTAAACAGGTCATTAGTTTTCATTTTGACAGAACATTTCTAATGCTTAATTTTACTTAGAAATATGGGCATTGAAAGTAATTGCAGAATAAATTACAGTGATGTACAGGTACGGGGGAAAAAAAAATTAAAGTAGTACTGAAATGACCTGTATGTACTCACTGTAACTTCTTTCCTTGTTTGTCAGTCAGGAAGAAGTTGGAAGCAGTGCATCCGTATCCTGAAAATGGACATAGTGTGTGATTACTGGGAGTTGGTTTATACCTCTTAGAATGACTACAGTTGCAGTGGAATAAATAACTCTGTTTTAGGAGGGGAACAAGAGTTAGTAACACCAGTATTCAGACACTGCTATTTAAACTAACCTTTTTTGTAAATGAGAGATTTTTCTGATGTTTTCAGAGAGAATTGATGCTGTCTGGTGAGAAAGTATTTCTTAGAGGTCTTCGATGAAAGAAGTTAACTTCCTGTAGAGTGAATTTGAGCCATAAAAGTCCTAGGAATTGGCAATATTTTCAAAGTTGCTTTTGATTTTTTTTTCCCCAGTCACTTTCTTGTTCTTAGTATGCTTGGGAATGGTTTCCCAGATTATTTGCTCCATTATCCTCTCAGGTATCGTGATGAGACTGACCAGTGTGTACTTCCCTAGATCTTCCTTGCCCTACTTGAAGGTCAGAGTGACATTTGCTTTTTCTCAGTTCTGAGGAACCGCCCCCAAATGCCATGACCTTTCAAAGATAATTAAGATTGGCCTTGCAGTGACATCAGTGAGCTCCCTCGGTACTAACTGTCGCATCTATAAGGTCTCAGGGATTTGTGTATGTCCAGTTTGCTTAAATGTTTGCTAACTTGAAACTCTTCTAACAAAGATAAGTCTTACGAGTAAAGACTTGAGGAGAAGGTGACATTGAGTACCTTGGCTGTTCCCACATCTTTTGCTACCAGGTCCCCTTCCGTATTCAGTAGTGGGTCTGCATTTTTCATAGCATAGTCTTCCTTTTGTTGCTGATAGACCTACAGAAGCTTTTTTTGTTCCTTACCAGGTGGGCTTTGGCTTTCCAGAATAGTACCTGCATGCACTGGCAGTCTGTCTGTATTGCTTCTCTGTGGTCTGAGCCTGCTTCCACCTCTCCTACACTTTGTTTTTAGATTTTTTTTTTTTAGGAGTTCCTTATTCATTCATATAGGCCTCCTGCTGTTTATTTCCTGCATGTTTTGGAAGGTGGGGGATATGATTCTTGAAAATCAACCTGCCTTTGCAGCTTTAGCAAGGACCATGAGGTGGCTTCCAGTTGCCTAAAGAAGGCCTCATTTACTGCTTCTAGCTGATAAGATGGTCTGTTTTAGACACCCACTGCAGTGTCACCCACATTGGTGTGCCATCTGATAAACTTTCAGCTGGCTCATCATCTGTCCCTAGGCAGAGCTACATGCATTCACACTTCCCTCACACACAGAGCGCAACTCCTGTTTCTCCCAGGCCTGGCCTTCCTGAAGAGCCAGTATCCATCCACCGCAGCACTCCAGTAGTGTGAGTTACCCTGCAATGCTTCTGTAGTCTCTATGAGATTGTAGCCTTGGAACTGTGCAGACATCTAATTCCTCCTCTTTGTTTCCTGTCACTTGTATCAGTGTACAGGTTCTTTAGAAAAGCACTGATTTCCCCCCAAAATAGAGGTCTTCCCCTACAATACTGTTCTGTAGGCCCTCCTTTATTTGTACGTATTGATATGTGGTAGCTTGAGGTTATCCCTCTTCAACCCTTTATGTTGATCTTGGGATCACTTCAGTCCACATCACTATTCAGTTGGCAACCTGGTCCACCAGTTCCTCACGTGACTTTAGTTTTTATGCAGTAAAAGTGAGATGATACACTAACTTGAATTCGAGCTTTTAAGCAATTCTTCAGGCGTTGTTTTATTTATTTTGTAATATGGAAAGTGAAGAAACAGTTTAAATGCATTTCATATTGGACAGAACATCTGTACTGTAAAAAAGTTGATGTTATTGATAGCTTTCTTCTTAGGGAGATAGTGTATTAACTATGAGCATTGCTTTGGTAACATTTAAAAGAAAAAAAATCTGAATTTTGTGAAAGGGAGTAATTAAGACCATCCTTCAGTTAAAATATATTACTTTGACAATTTTCTGAAAGGCTTTGCACAAGGTTCTCTTGCATTTTATTAGCTGTTAAATCCTGGGCATTTCAGAAGTCCCTGCAAACTTGCAGGAATAGTTATGTATGTGAGGCTCATGCAGGTGTGTCGTTATCTTTACATATTTTTGTCTGTTCCAGTTCACGCAGATTACAAAATCCCCTTCTCCCGAGTGTAGAAACATTTGCTGCCTCCTGCTATGTCTTGAAGGAGGCATTATCTTCTTGAGACCAGGCACAGCTCTATAAAAAGGGGAGTCTTCATTAAGAGAACTAAAAATAAACCTCAAAAGTCTAGAGACTTTATGACACCAGGGTCACTGACTACTTTGTGAGTTCTAACTACTGGTCATTAAGAAATTTCATAGGTGATTGTTTTGTCGTGTCATTTATTTAGTATAATGCAGTGGGATTGGAGAGAAACAGTTTCCAGTTTTGAAAACTTTGAAAACCATTATACAGGAGATGATTTTTTTGTGGTTGCTCTAGATGGTGAAAAATGGGGATGAAAGGGGTTCAGGTTGAAGTTGCCAGTTGAATAATCCAGCTTTTTTTCTTTTAAAGCTTCCAGGAAAAAAAAAACACAAAGAAACAAAGAAACAAAAAATCCCTTTCTTTATCATTCAGTGGTGATACTTGGTTTCCAACTGTCACAACTGCGAAACCTTCATCTCTTGACAACCAGCCTTTGAATACATTACATGCTGTGGTTTTGAATCAACGGGTGTAAATGTAAAACTATTTCATAGTCATCTATAATTTTCATTTGTGATGTCATTAGAACATTTGGCTGCTGCTTTTTCCATTAAAACAAAAAAAAACAAAAATCAAACCAAAACAAAAAAACCCAACAACAACAACAACAAAAACAACAAAAAAATAGAACAACCAACCCCAAACCCTTTACAGTTTGGAACTTAAAATAATTTTCATGGTCACATAAAAGCTCTTTCCTGCACCTGTACCATGACCTGCACCTCTGTGGTTACCGTGAACACATCTAAATTTGGATTCAGAGACACCTTTCAGTTTCATACATATTTTTGAACTTTTAAATAATTCTTTCTAAGGTACCAAATGCTGGAGGGCAATTCTGGAAGTATCAGAGTCCAGCTTTTTGTTAGCAGAGATCTTTTTACTGTGCTTTTTTCTACTGTGGTCTGAACAGAGCTACCATCTGTGCTTGTGATAATCTTAGAAGCTTTTTGTCATTACTGATTATAGATTGTGTATTCATTCATAAATCTGCTTTTTTTTTAATTTTTATAGAATCCCTTTTATCTCATCATCACCATCATTTAATTTTGCATTTTCTATTTTGTGTATCTGTAGTTTAGAACAAATTCTATTGGCTTTGGCTTTGCACAGTAGACTAGATGGCTTTGACATCACCAAGCTCAGTAACATAATACTACATGTTGAAATTTTACCTTGCCAAGACGCTCCTAAGCTTTGTGCTTGGCTTATTTTTTAAAGTGGAAACCTAGCATTTTAAGCAGTATACCTCTGAAGTTACAGCTATGATATAAATTAATAAGCCACAACTTAGTTAAATTTAAAATTCCACTGCATGCTGTAGTTTTCAAATTCTCTTTCCTTAGAGTTTCTAGGATTTTTTTTTTTCCAGATAGAAGTGCTGTGGCAGACTTCTACCTTACCTGAAGGCCAGCACTGGCCAATCCTTAACTCACTGTATATTTCTGAAATAGCCTGCTGATAAGAGTGTAGCAATAGATTCTTGAGTTTCATCAGAAAATTGTTTCCTCAGAAGCGAATGTAAACTGCGGAACTAATAATTTGCTGTAACAATTTCTTAGATGCAGAAAGAGTTACTAGATACTGAACTGGATTTATACAAGAAGATGCAAGCTGGGGAGGAAGTTACTGAATTAAGACGAAAATACACAGAACTGCAGCTGGAAGTATGTTTGTCTCTTGTTTTGTAGCAAATAACTTTTAATGAAAATATATTTGTTAGCTTGTGTGTTACATCAAACTTTTTCTTCAGTGCAATATTAAGTTGCAATTATAAATGGAGACATTTAGCAATAATATATAAGAAATTTCTGAGCTCTCTTTAACTAGAGAATTAGTGCTGTCTTTAATTTTGATCTCTGATCTATTTAAATTCTGTAACTTTAAGATGACATGGCATTTTACAGACTTAGGGTAGTAGTACTTCCTTGAGAACATGGATCATTAAATTGTTGTCTATAGGTGTATTTGATACAAAAGAATAAAACACACAGCTTGTTCTTTTCTTCTTGAATGTCAACATTCTCTTAATAACCAAAAAGACCAAAGTACCAGAAAGCAATGTTATTACAGCATTAGTTTCAAGGAAAGATGGACTTAACAAAATAATTACAATGTCTCAGAAAGTGTTCTGTGTACAGAAATACGCTTTTTGTTAAAGGAATTGTTTCTACAAAAATTTGGAAGTCTATGCAAGATTCTTTATGTCTTATTCTAAGGATCTCAGAATACTGTTGGAAGTTATTGGTATAATATTGTACTGTCTTGAATATATGATTTTGTAGTAGCTACTTTTTTTTTTACTCTGAAGCAGACTAGTGTGTTGATTAAATCCCTATTAATGAAGTTTTGTCATGTTTTATGTATAACTACATATGAACACCGTGCATGTATATACAGCTAGGTTGCATTAAAATCTTACTTCAAAAGTAAGTTGTTACGCAGCTTTGGTTCTTGTGAAAATAGGTTTGTTAATAAGCTAAGCCAGCTGAGTAGAGAAATAACACAAGCTGGAGTTAACAGTATTTCATAGGTGTTCTGAATGATTTCATTAATAAAGAACATCATCTCCTCATGAATGATATCGTTGGCATGCATTCAAATAGTGTTATTAGTGGTTTAGTTATAAACAAACACTGTAGGGTATTATTTGCAACTTATTTTTAAATGGCTGACGGAGGTACCATCACCAGCATTTTGACTTCTAGAGAATGCATGACTGTTCTTTAAAAATGGAAGCGCAGATGTTGTAGGAATGGAAATTAGTGACTGTAGACCCAAATTTTTAGAGAATACTTTGTCCTTGGAGGTGCTTAGTAGAGCCTCTCTTTCATACCCCACAGTCCTGTGGCCAAAAACTACTATGCTCCATATTTTCTTGTCAAAATGAAAGTCCTGTCTGTGAGTTAAGAGAAAATTGTTAGTCACCACAGCAAGAAATTTCAGATGTTACACTACAGTCTAATCTCCTTTGAGGAATTGTCCTCACAGATGAGGGCTCTTCTGACATTCTTTTTTTTTTGAATACTTTGTTCCTTTTTCTGTTCCTGTCCTGTTTTTGATCTGTTACTAAAAAGTAATACTTTTGTTAACGTCTTATTTTAAAACCTGTAAGCTGCTCTGTGAATGTGTTTGTTAAAAAAATCACTATGTTATGTATAAATATCTTAGGCTGCCAAACGAGGGATTCTTTCTTCAGTTCGTGGTAGAGGGGTTCATGCAAGAGGTCGGGGTGCATCACGTAGCAGAGGTAGAGGAATACGTGGACGGGGTAGAGGCAGAGGAGTTCCTGTGCATGCGGTTGTGGATCATCGACCTAGGGCATTAGAAATCTCTGCATTTACAGAAAGTGATAGAGAAGATCTTCTTCCTCATTTTGCGGTATGTTGTAATTTCACTTCTTTTGTTCTTTGGATGACATTCTTCTTTCCAATGACTTTTTTTATTGATTTAATTCATCCGGAAATGTTATTTAGGACTGAATCTATAATGTGATATACCTATTCATGATTAAAAAAAAAAAATTTAAAATTTAAGCAGTGTTTTTTAAGCAAGTATAATAAATTGATAGTTGAACAGAAATAAATAAAACTCCTTTATCTTCCATTTAAAAAAAAAGCTTATAATAAAAGCATATTAGCTTATTTTGAGGAATGAATGCTGAGAATATCAGCACTGACATCAGTAACATGTAAGTAAGTGCTGTCACCCTCCTCTAGCAAGCACACATCACCTTGGTGTTTTCTTTTGTTTGTTTATTTGTTTGTTTTCCAATATTTAATTTGAGTGGTTGTGTTTGAAGTTAGAAATTGAAGAGCCACTAAGTCTGGTAAATTCTACCTCAGTCATTGCACTTAATATTTCCTGCCTGGCAGCTGAGTAAGCAGCTTTTGGAAAGAACAAGAGTTAAGAAAAGTAACCCGCCAACACTACTGTATTATTTTTTGAGGTCTCGTGTTTCCAGGAACTATATATGTCTACATGTGTAGATACACAACTTTCTAATGACAGACTGAACATTTAAACAAAGATTTTGTAAATTTTTGGTGTAAAACTAAGAACATCTAACTTTAAAATTAAGCAGTACAATCCACTTGGTCAACCGTAAGACATTGTGAGTCCAGTCTGTATGATGAGCAAAATAAATAAACTTATTTTTAATCCACAGCCTTATATCGTGATTGAGTCTCCAAAATGGTATTGCTAAAGTAAATTTCTGTAGCACCCTTTCATATTTTCCATTTCACTGTGTACTGTTCTAATAGTGACTGCAAAGAATTATAAAACTGAAAATGGAGAATCTGTCACTGTTAAAAACTTGCTGTATGGCATCTGTTTATGGCTATAATTTTGCTCAAGACTTAGTGTTTCCTTATACTTAGGTGATTTTATTGCAGCGATTGTTAAATTTACAACAAAAATATTAACAAACTTATTAGTGTCAACAAATACAATTTTATTCACAGTATTACTCTGCTAACACTGAGGAAAAAAAAAGTTAATCATTTTGTTTTACAAGTTTGGCATTTGTTGTTTTTAAACTTGCTCCAAATTCCGTGGAAATGTACTGAGCAGCATTTCTGTTTTGCAAAGCTTAAAAGCAACTGTTAAAATATCACATCTCTCTGCACTTCAGTGGTGCATTTCACCTGTGTAAATGTGTTGGATATTGCAGCTTATGCTGATGGCAGCATCAAAGAACCTTAGAGACCCTTGCCAGGAATATATGGGACAGGATCTTAAGATGCTGAAATTAAGCTAAATTGGAAACTTGGCTGTGTCTATCTATCTATGTGTCTATTAAATATTTTTGTAGAAGTGTATCATAATAGACTAAGGGAGTAATCTCAAGATCTCAACTTTCTGATCAAGAGAGAAGTATTGAAGCAGAAGAACTTCTTTTTTCTGTTGTAATTTTACTTCATTGCTGTATATTTACAGTTAGGAAATCCGAAGACTACAGTACTTTGTGTTTTCAAAATGGAAACAAAAACATTATTTCTTGCAAAGTACTCTGATTGGCATTGAGGCTGTGAAGGGGTACACTATTCTAATTCTATATGCTTTTTGAGGGCCTTTTGTTTAGGACATCATTTTTAGAGGGGGAGGATAGAGGAGGAGGACTATTTTACCATTTTTTTTTTCTTTTTCATATTAAAAGCAATATGGTGAAATTGAAGATTGCCAGATAGATGACTCTTCTCTCCACGCAGTGATTACCTTTAAGACGAGAGCAGAAGCTGAAGCTGTGAGTATAGGTCTTTGTTGAAAATACTCTGCAACATTCAACTGCTTTATACTTCTATAACTGATTAAATTTAATCTAGTTAATTACTCAAAAACATTTAAAAAGAGGTCTGACACAGAAGTCTTAATTCCAGATTAAACAAATCTGTCAAAACAGCATGTTACTGAAATTCTTATGAAATGAAGATGCTTTAAATAAACCGGGGAAAAATACAGGATGTAAAAGAGATCAAGACAAATGTTGGAATTCATAGCTAGATGTCCTGGTTTGTATTTATTTAATTGCCAGTTGTTTTTGCATGGACACCGCACTGTTTTCACCTGAAGACCTCACAGTATTCTGCAGGTTCATTGACATCCTGCAGACTGAGCCTGTGCATTTTGTTTGGTATTGTTGGAATCTGTTTAGTATTTGTTTTCATACATTTGCCTGAAAATTTAGGATAGTCTAAAAGTAATCTTATACAATATATAGTTTTTAAATTTCTTTATGAAATTGTAGAAGTATAGAATTACAGAAGTAACTCTTAGAAACTAAAATCCAGCATTGAGGTATGTTGTAATTCAGCATCATTGCGTACAGATCATTAGGACTTTATGCTTTTGGTTCAGCAGCAGTCCTGCCTTATTCAGTAAATATTGTAGGCAGTATATGAACCTGTGCAAAATACCAAACATAGTTGTTCTGCAAATGATTTTGTTTTCTTTAAAATCCTTGCATCACTGTTGGGAAGGAGTATCCTGAAAGTAATAGGGCTTCCCGAAAGAAAAAGAATGGAATCATATTTACGGTATGGTTGTATAGAAAGATTTCATTTTATATTTCTATTTTGAACAAAGTTTATATTTTTGCACAAAGTTCATCTTGTGGCGATCTACTTGAACAGAATTTTCATACTTGGCCAGACTCTTCTCTTTCTGTATGCTTTATCTTGAGAGACCACTGACATGATTGACAGAAATACTCACATTTACAGTGCAAATGAAGCCAGTGGGGGGCAGTAGTTTTGAACACTTACAGTATCATAATGATTATGATATATATGATATAGATGGTACAGTATATAATAATTTGATGAGAAATAATGTAATAATCAATTGATGAGAAATTTTGAGAAATAATTTGATGCATTATTTTGAGAAATAATTTGATCCATGTTCCAAAGAAACACAGAAATATGGTTTGTGAAAATTCTATGTGTAGCAGTGTTGAGCGCTAACTGTACAGAGATTGAAATTATTCTGCAAAAAATGTAATTAGTGTGCATAGTATATAATGACTGGTAAGGAGAAAAAACAGTACTGTACAACTGTATTGAAGGCACACATTACAACAGTGAACAAAAGTTTTGTGGAGAATAAGAAATACATAAACACAGATAAAAGCTGTAATAATTAGTATACTCACAAGTGGACTGAGTTATGGTTGAAATTTTTAATTTTGGTGCTTCCTAACATTTTATATTTGATTTTGCACCTTTGTATTACCTAATATTATAGTAGTAGCTTATATAAGAAATATTATAAGTATTACATAAAAAATATTCTCAAGTATTGAGAGTAGCTTACACTTAAAAATAGATGACCTAGGAAAATTATCTGTCTTTATGTACTGTCTGAATAACATCTCTTCTTCTCTCAGATGGACTATGGTTCACAAGGAAGTTAATAGATATTATTTGTCAGCAAAATACAGGTCTTACTGTTAGAACCATTGCTGAAAAATTGGCCTGGAGAGTAATTTCAGCCTTAGTTAAATTTCTGTCCCTTAAAAACAGAGAACAGTAGTTTTGGAAGCAAACACAGAAGTTTTATACATATGTTTTTATATATGAAGTGAAGAAATTTTTATGTATGAAGTGTGTGAAAAAAAGGATAGTGCAGAAGATGCAGAAAGGTATTTACAGGGGAGAGGGGAGACATGGTTGGTGGAATAGCTGAAGTTAATTGTATATATTTGTTATTCTTCCATGATACATTTCACTGCATTTGAAAAACAACACATTTTTTTTTTAATTGTTCTCCAGTCCAGTAGATGAAGTTTTCAAGCTTTATTCAAGGTGAAGTTTGGAATGTGATCTTGGAAAGTGGGGAGTTTTTAATTGGATTAGAATTCTTTATCAATTTGTTGTATGTCCACAGTCCAGTTAGCATTAAAACTTCTCATTTTCATGTAACTGTAATTGCACCTTCATTTTGAAAGGAAAATTTTATGAAAACTGTGCTAGGTCAAATACAGTAAAGTCTATATTTTTCTTGATATTCTTCTATATTAAATATTTTCACTGGAATTTGTGTGTTTATTAGTACAGCAGACTTTAAAACTAGTAATTGAAGAAGTTGTAAATATAGAATGTACTTGTTAGAAGCATCTGCTGTGACCAATTGTGAAGTAAATGCAGCTAATATTTTACCTTCTTAAATGAAAAAAAGGCTTAAGCTTTATGACCATATATGTTCTAGCCTGGAAGGAAGGAAGAGGAGGATTCCCTGTTGTAAAATGTTGCATTTTTATGTAGTAGTAATTTCTTCCAACGATTACAAGTTGTTTCTGGACCTAAATGTCACGTATAAGTAGTTCTAAAAATTCTAGTTGTGTGACATTGTGATGAGACCATGGACGAAAAGCTCCTGAGCTGCATTTTAATAGGCATAGAATCTTTTAAATTTATCATAAATTTATATGTACAGATTTAAAATTTATACCTGGGGACTTTAATATCACACAATTCATGTTCAGATGTCATTGAACATGTAATTGTTTCTACATTTCACATTATGCTGTGCTTTCAGATTGTACTATAAATCTTTTGTGACTGTGACGGTTATTTCGGAATGTTGCTAACACTGATTTATGCTAGTTCATGTTACTTTAATTTGAACATACTATTTCCAAAGCAGCCACTTAATGCATCTGGCACTTACAACGGCATGAATATCCCATAAGTTAAAATTTTTTACATTTCAATTACAAAGGCTTTACAGGAAGTGGAACATTTTCCAGTAGATTAAGTTGTAATCACAAAGGTGTTGTTTGTTTGTTTTAATGTTAAATCATTTGTGTTTGTGGAATGCCTTGTTTCTTCCAGTAAGTAATGTGTTAACAGTGTTGTGTCAGTCTTTGAAAGGTGAAGAACACATCAGGATAGTTTTAAAAAAACAAGGAAGGTATTGGGTTCAGTATGTTACATCACCAAATGATACTTGATTTTTAAGGTCTATTTTGTTCTGAATATGTTTTGATCATCTAACTGAAAAGATGTGTGAATTTCATGTGTAGTTAATAAGTTGTTTTGTTTTAGACTATAAACAGTGATCCAATGTGGACATATTAAAACTTGGATTTTCTTCAGAAAAAGCAGACTAGACTGTTGGCTTATGTCTGGGATTTAAGTATTAGTAAAGTTAGTATTTCCCTCGACAAGGAAATATTTAACTAAGAAGTTTAAACGTATTTTAGGCTGCAATTCATGGATCTCGGTTTAAAGGACAGGAGCTGAAGTTGGCATGGAACAAACCTGTTGCTAGTATGTCAGCTGTTGAAACAGAAGAAGCTGAACCTGATGAAGAAGAAGTAAGCTTTTTTTTTTCCTTCTTTATTTCTTAAGATGAAATATTTTTGTTTCAAAAGAAAACGATCTGTTGATTCGTGCTTCTTGAACCTGACTCGTGTATTAATATCAGATAGTGGAGTAATCTATTAAAATTTTTCATTTTCTAGGCTATTGACAGTCCAAATACTTTATTTTTAATTGCAGGAATGTTCCATTTCTAGAGGGTATATCTAGAAACTGAAAGACGTGGGTTTGAATTTGCATGAGAAATACCAAAGATCTTGTCTAAAACACAGTTATTTGTACCATGTCCTTTAAGCACTAATTTCTTAGAGGATCATATCTCAGAATCTAATTTTCCTTTACAGTGAGAGATGTCTTGGAGGATGCAGGTGAAGTAATAATTTAGATAATCTACTAACTTCGTTTAGACATCTAAAGTACCCCTGCTGAGTGTCAGTCTTCATCATGGTGCAAGGAAGATATTAAAGCCTTGTCCAAATAACTAGGTTAATACAGGAATTGTTGGGATGCATTTTTTGGTAGGTGTAACATGTTCAAATTTACATACATTTGTGAATTATGGAAAAAAAAAAGTGTCACTTGAGGAAAAAGTCAAGCAGCCTTTTTTCAAATTTATTTACTGCCAATTAACTGTATATAAATGATTGCCATAGAAAAGCTGAAGTACCCTTGAGTTACTCAGAGCTGTATTCCTTCATGTCTTTTTCCTATGATATCTTGGTGGACCTACCATAAAAGCATCTTCACAAGATTGTTTTGATATAACCAAATTCAGTCTTTTTACATTTGTTGGCATTCAGTTTCCATTTTTTTCATTATCATTCTTTTTTTTTCCTGAAGAAATGTAGTTTGTCTGCTTTCTGTCTCTAAATATGCCATTTTATTTTTACCGTGTTAAAGACCGGTAGTCTGCTTCCACCACTGAGTGTGCAGTTCAGGCATTTGTGCATTCTGACTTAATAAATGTTGCTCTTCTATATACAAGCCTCATACATTGTCAAGTAGTAATGAGCTGGGAGTGACTATACTGAGTAATGTTCAGAGGTTCTTAGATATATTGTCACTTCTCCATCAGGGATGTATTGCTTCTGAAGATCAACAGCAATGTTTGCTACTGTAAGGAGTCTACCTTAGTGGGCGGTCTCATTGAGAAACTCCTTCATTAAGACTTTGTCATTTTACATAATGAAAGAAAGAGCATGCAAAGATAACACAAATACTTCAGCAGAGTAAAGAAAGTACAGACTGATTGGTATGTGATCTATTGCGAGATTTAGATTTTAACCCCATATGAAGATACTGAGTGTGGAAGGGAACCTCTGGGTTGTAGGAAAGTTGGAAGTGGAAGGGAATGAAGATGGTAAAATGTTACGTGCGCTGGCTGCCCTGGCAGAGGGAAAGGGCAGATTTACATTCTCTTGTCTTGACTTGTGAAGTGTTTGTAGTAGCGGGATACATCTATTTTAGGTGATGGTTGTACTCCTTAACAGGAGTCACGAGGTGTGGAAATTTTTAGGGAAAAGACTGCATGGGGCTGTTTTTTGTAACTCCTAAATTGATTGACCCATCAAAAACATAGCAAATTTTCAAGATGTAAGTTAAAATTGAGGTAATGATTTTTAATTTTTTTGGTTGCTGTTAAGAAATAATTTCGTGGTTTAAATGTTGATTTCATTTGTCATTTAATTAGATTGGATTTTATTTGAATTCTCTACAGCTGAATTAGACCCTGTGACATTCACAAAATTTCTTTGTATGATGATTTCCTTTCAGCAATCTTCAGGAATTTTTACATTTAAATGTCATACTTTGTGTGTGCTTTGTATTGCTTCTAGCATTTGGTTAAGTTAGTATTGTAGTGTTAGGAATCCCAGGTCTTGGATGAACAAGTTCAAGAACTTCATGTTCATTCGCAGAAGTTCAACCAATTGCATAAAATATTTTTTACGTAATTTTATCGATTAAAATTTGTAATTTATGCAGGATTAAATCAGGGCTGTGGAGGTTGCTGTAATCAGTCGCCTCAGTTTCAGTCTTGCATTCCTTTTATGTATGAGACATCTCGAGTTTCCATGTGCTTACAATTAATCGTGCTATTTATGTAACTTTGTTTTATAGCCACTATTGTACACACATGAAAAAGGTTTCATTTTTTCTGTCTAAACTCTATTGATAATTTTAGTTCACCTAAGGAATACTATCATAAAGAGGCTTAGGACTTGAAGAAAGACCTTGATGAGTATTTTGCTGTTGTTGCTTTTTCCTTTTTTTTTTTTTGAGAGAGCTCTCCTTTTCAGCAGTGCTATCATATTTTAGTCTGCTGAACATCTGTACACCAGAGGAAGAGACTAAGTCCTCAGAAAGCTGTTATGTTTTATTCCAGCTTACAGTACACAAGCGTATATTGAGACAAGATGCAGACAGAGCTGCGATTTAAAATGCATTTTCTTTAGGCAAAAGTAATGAAGATAAGAGTTTCTCCCACATGTAAAACAGCCTAGTGGAGAGAGGGAAGACTTAGTTCTAGGCATTCTTCAGCCTACGGCCTGGAGTCTCTCTGGGATGTTTTCAGACTTCACAAATCAACCTTCAGTTTTCCTGGTGAATTTGGAAATTCTGTAGCAAAACCTACAATTACTAGGACAAGAAGAACAAGCAAGAGATTAAATACCTGTAACTGAACAGCTGGGAGACATTGCTAGGGGAGGAAATACTTGAGTTTTAGTCCTTTACTTAGTGCAGAAATTGCTGTGTTACATGCAGTCATCAAAAAAAGATCTTAGGCAGGGAAAAGTTTACCCCTGTGCCTGTGTGTAGGTAAAAATAAAAACAACTTTTTTTTTTTAACTTTATGTAACTGTTAAACAGTGTTTTGTGAAATATATTAATATATTGTTGCTGAAAGTATTTTAAAATATATTAATATATTTTTCTAAAGGATACTGAATTTAAGTTTGATAAACTATCAAAATTAAAATATCCCATATTCAATTTTTTTTGATACTAAAGCATAGGTAGATTAAGCTCTGGGATTAAAAGAGGCATAGTTAATATTAACTTGGAAAACCTAACAATAGTTTTCAGTATAGCATCTCAAGTTTCATCAGAACATTAAAGCCTGAGTGTGGATGACATGCTGAGGAATCAGAATATCTATTGAAGTATAAGGTCATTTTGAGGTCCAGTAAAAGAAAAAAACAAGTTGCATTTGCCGTATATTAATATATGCATATTAAATATACACACAGTATACTTTTTTTGAAAGCATTACCGTTTAACTATTAAAAATGAATTTGCTTGCTCTTATATCTTAGAGGAGCAGAGGATTGTATGTTGCCTTTTGATCTCTTACTTTCTGACATAACAGAGGTTATCACATTTTTCTCTTGAAGTTTCAGGAAGAGTCTTTGGTGGATGACTCGCTGCTTCAAGATGATGATGAAGAGGAGGAGGACAATGAGTCTCGTTCATGGAGAAGATGATTCAACTCATCAATGACAATGCTAGAACTGCACCTGTGTTGCATTAGTATTACCTAATGTACTTCTGCATCTTTGTATTAAAAGGGGTTTTGTGATGAAGTTGAATTCGGATATAGACTAAAAAGCAGCTGATCAGTTACACGTTTTGAGAGATTGATGTTTGAGTTACATTTCAGTAAATGATTGCTAAAGACATCATATTAGGAACATATGCAATGTTTTTATTACATAGTTCTACAGAAAGTTACAGAATTCTTTGGGTTCTTTGTAATTTACCGAATTGGTCAAGCACAAATGACCAAAAGTTGTTATAACATAGATAATTTTTGTTCTATTCCAGATACGGAACGAAAATTTGCATTTAAAATCTTTGTGAATGTTTTCAGAAATGAATAGATAACAGTACTAAACTGAAGTCTCTAAAGTTATGTATTCATAATATTGCATAGTAGTATGCTTAGGCTTTACTATGTACTAGCCTTTTGTTGGATTTGTGTACGTATTTTACCTATGGGTTTTAATGATAAAGTGTATGACTGCTTTGCATATAAGTCCTTATGACTTTAAGATGTTAAAAAATAAATAAATGGAATGGTCTTCAAAAAAAAAAGAAAAAAAAAAGAAAAAAAGCAATAACCAAAAAAGCTGAGGCAATGGTCCTTCATAATGAAAAAAAAAAAAAGAAAAAAAAAAAGAAAAAAGACCATTCCAAATGGCAACCCCACCCCCATATTCACAAAAGGAGCTGTAATCACTATCACCTCAAAATACTGTTGAATATAAAAAAAATATATATCTCAAAATGAAGTTCCATTTAATACACAGCTGTACTCTGTCACCTAAAAGCTTTTGGGTGTTTTCCGAATTTTAAAAATGGTTTAAGTCAATGATTCAACAGTTAGGAATTTACTCTCTACATTTGCACTGTACAACTGTAGAAGAAAACTTGGTCCCACAAAAATATGTGCTACTGGAATGTAATTTACACACTAGGAGAAGCGGAATATTTGGTAGGTATTAACCAACAATTTTGACCATGCACATTAATGCATTTTTTTATTCCTTGATTTCTAGAATTACATTTTTTTTTCTATTTCAGAAGTAGTATTTGGCAGATACTACATTCATACTATAGTTTGTTTTCATTATGTGAAAATGTACATACATGAAATGTAAGTAGAATTCCTACTCTGCAGAAATACTTAATTAGCTGTAATAGGGCATTCTGCTGTGTGAGTTCTGAAGTTTCTCCTTTACTTAGGAAGGGGAACTCCCTAGCTCTTCACATTAAAGGACTTGTTTCTTTTTCCCCTCAGTGGTGTTTTGCTGTTGTGTATTTTTTTGAAAGCCCTTTATTAAATATTAGTTTTTTTAATCAACTCATTAATGAGTGCAGTGTAATACCACTATCACATCTATCAAATAGATGCAGAAGGATAGTATTTCATTTAACAGTATATTTTCTGTAGTTCTTGTGTTTTGCCTATTGGGAGAAGAGAGAGCTGCTCGCCTGCACTTCTCTCCTTTCCCCCATCCCTCCCTCCTTTTTTTTTTCTTAATTCCATAATACAAGCAGAGGAAAGTAGAAATAGCAGTATCCTAGACAGAAGACCTTCCACTGTAGACTTTTTGTCCTCTGCTTTTCAGTCGTTTGAAGGTTTTCTGAAGCCTAGAACCTGGCTCTTTTTTCTGTGTCCCTGTGTGCATGCTTGAAAAAAATATGCACTTAAAACTTTTGTACAGGCTTAGTTTCACATTGAAATATCACAGTTGACTGCCATGCTTGTTAAAGTAAGTTCTAAATCTTGCCATAATGAATTGTATTTGGGAAATTGATTTCCTTTTACACTGAATTTAAGGCAAAATAAAATATTTTAAGAACCTTTTTATCCAATGAGCACTTCTAGTTCACTGAATTAAATACAAGCTTTTCTACTTTTCTTTTTTAATAATTTAGTACATTTGAAGACTGCCAGATTGACAGTCCAGAAGGTGGAAGTTTTTAATGTGTTGTCTTGCAGAACAGGTACAGCCTGGGAAAAAACTGTGCATGCTACTGTAAGGTTGTGTGGTGTGCTTTGCTGCTCAAACTTGCGTTTTTACTGGCAGTAAGTCCTAGCACAAGCTAATGATAAATATTAGTGTATTCTTTAGATGGATGCTTATTATGAAACACATGAAATTGCTGTATCATGTACTTTTAAGATGATTATTCCTTGTTTCCTTGCTTCCTTGTTTCTTTGCTTCCTTGCTTGTTTTCAATTCAGCATGCATGGAAGATTCCTTTCTTAATAATTGTTTGCAACCTGGTCTACCTGTAAGGGGAAAAAGTCTTCAGCACCTTCCTTACCCAAACTTCCGCTAAAGAAAGATGTCAGGGAAAGTCTTGCTGTCATGTTTTATCCCCTGCTGTTATCTTATGTCATTTTGAATGACTGAAAACCACCTGGATCATATTAGTTTGGTTTACTGCCACTTTAAAAACAATATATACTTGTTTCAGTTGAAACTAATCTGACAGGATGCCATTCAGCATAAAGTAATGGTTTCCTGGTTGCAATATAAATTGATGCTGTATGTTTTTCTGTCCTTATAATTTCCTTGATTTTTTCTTTTTGGCTTGTTTTGTCCTTGTATTCCGAGCCTAGCTTTGCTCTCCCATTTCTTGCTACTAACTTAACCAACTCTTATCATTTCCATTCAGTCCAGTCAGACCTTTATTAGTTCAGCATTCACTGAAATCTCTTGTTATGTGGAGCTGCATCCTCCCTTGTTTGACCGAACAAACCAAGCATCCTGCTGATTTTCATTCTTTTCTTTACTTAGTTGATCTTTCTGAATGCGTTCTTAAGTATGCCTCCACTGTACTTAGCTAAATCATTGTATTCTTTTCAACAGTTCTGCAAATGGATTTTCCTAGTCTGAAACACCAAGAATGGGTTACCCTGGTTTTCCCCAGAAAGCTTTTCCAAATTTCTTTGGAAAAAAGGTAAACACTTAAGAAGGTATTTTCATTTCCAACTAGATGGTGTGAAGTACTTGAATAAGATGTGATCTGATACATAGTTCAACGACAATATAGTAGTGAACCACATTTGGTAAATGACAGAAAATGTTAACTAATGGGACTCAGTAATTCAGGCTGTCAACAGTAAAACAGCAAGAATGCCTCTTTCAAGCGTTATGCATAGGCCGTGTTGTAGTTATTTTTCCATCTCTTAAAAACCACTTATTTCAAATTGGAAAACCCACAGAAGAAATACAAGTTATCTCTTACTGAAGCACAAAGGTGCATGATTGACTTTATAGCCAAGTCACAGGAAGTCTTTCTTAAATAGAAGAAGGTTGGACTAGGTGATCTTGGAGGACTCTTCCAATCTAGATGATTCTGTAAATAGAAAAAGCACCCATGGAAAAGTATTCATATAACTTCAGGCATTTAAAATAGGCTTCTTTCCTAAATGACTCTCTGAAAACAGTCTCTTTTCTTTAACTAGACGAGGAGTCCAAAATATTATCCAGGTAACTGGATTTTTTTTAGGTGGAATGGACACATTTGTAATTGTCAGTTGTCTCATGAGCATAAAAGAACACCAAAAGATGCACAAAAATTTTAGACTCAGAGTAGTTCTAATGGAAGTTTCCTATGTCCCCTGTATATTTTAACTGATATATCTTGAACCTAGGTCGTGTCTCCAAATATAGATGTGGGGAGGGGCAGGGTTGTGTTTTTTTTTCCAACTGTCTTATACTACTTTTGTACCAATACACGAAGTAACATAAAGGGGTGTAGACCTTCAGTTATGCACCTAATTTACTGTAATTCAGCGTTGTTCTAGCGTTGCAACTAAAGGTGGTATGGTTGGATTTAATCCTATACTGCTTAAATTTTATAGCAATTAAAAAATGAAGTTACGGTTAACAAATTAAGACTAGAACAACTGAAACAAATAGCAGAAATTTGATATTTTAGTGAAAAAAGAAATGGAGTTAATTATGAAAGTGAATACTTTTGATGGTTCTTTATCATTCTATCCTGAGTTGAGGTGTTCCTTACTGTACTAATATTACAGCACTTGATTACTTTCCAGTAAAACCGTTAAGTCAGACAAACAAGGCATTCTTGGTCAAGTTTTCACAAAGAAAAATGAAAATCTGTTTTTCCATTCAGCCAATATAGTTGTAAACTGATTCTCGATTAAAAACAAACTGCTGTTTTTTGTTGACTCATGTAGACCATGGTAAATCCCCTAGTGTGCTTGTCTTACTGTTGTCTGAATACTGGTTGTTTTAAAAATAATTTTCATTTTTTATTTTAATGCATTTGCATGTTTCATTCTGAACCTTTTTGAATCTGTAGACATCAAAAACGCTTCTAACAAAAATAGACTGATTTTGGTCTTTATTTGAATTCCCTTTAGATTGCTAATGAGAAGGATTTCAAGAACATACTACATAAGGATTTTTTTCTTTTTTTTCCTTATGGATCGTTATTTGTAAATTCCTCGTGTGTTATTGCTGAAGTTTACCTGAGTGTTAATACTTTTTTCTTTGTCCATATGAGTTGAAGATTAATTTTCTTTTCTTCTTACACTAAGCTTGTAATGCTGAGACCAGTAGATGTCTTTGAATATCATCTCGTCTGACTCTGGTTATTTTTTAATGTTTCTGATCATAGAATTTACATATTTTAAATTCCAGGATCATCTGTGGAATTCCTGTTAGCACAGTAGGCTAACTCAGTTTCTTACCTTTCAACAATCTGTCTGTGTGAGTTGATGAACTGGATTTTAGCTTTTGTCAGCAACTGGGAGAAAAAAAAAATGGGGGCATGTACTCTTCAAAACTCCCTTTTGTGATAAACATCTACAGTAGAGTTTTTGTTGTTGTTGTTTATTTTTATTTTGGCCTTTCATATGCAGAGAGGGTAAAATCATCTTTAAAGTTACAAACACAATTTGTTCAAGATTTTAAGTAATGTGTACATGATGAGTAAATATTTTCTTCAAAAAAGATATTTTCATATGACCTAGCATATATTTTTCTTAAAAAGGAAAGAAAAAAAGCAAACCAGTATTTACAGTTCCTCATGATAAGCTATGGAGATTATTTGAAATACACACTTCTATTTACAGGCCTCAAAATGTGAATGGTGTAGATGACCATTTCACAGTTAATACAGCATAATTTCTGCTTTTTTAGGCTTAGTGTTCTTCTAAATGCAAAGGAAAAGGGAATCACAAACTTCTCCAAAATGTTTTCCTAATGATCTGCAGCTAAATAGATCTTTCTGTTTTTCATATTTTATTTTATTTTTATTTTTATTTTTACTGTAAGGCAGACTAAGTCTTCTGTCCATGAAATAATTTGTTCTCTAGGGAAATGAAAAAAGGTTTTTTTAGGTTTTAAAGGTCATAATTTATTTTTCATCTTGCACAGACTTCTGTGCAATAAAGATGTTTGCACTAAATTGTTTTCTCTTTGTAGAGAAAACAAAGACTTCACAAATATGTATGTTGATCTATGCATGTAAATATACATATACTTTTGCCAAAGCCATGTGCATGTTGCTAATGCATATACAGCGTAGGTGAGATCTGTGAAGCACAGAAATGCCTCTAGGGTACAAGAACTCACGTTTTACAAAGCTTCTTAGCTCTGCAGGACTCTGATGAATAAAAGCTGAGAGGATTGTCCTTTCCCTTAAAAGCACCTTGTTTTTAACATGAAGAAATGTTGTTTCTCACATTTACAAACTATCCTTCTCTGCTCAAAAAAGGACAGTTCTGCTTTTGTGGATTTTCTTTTCCTTGAGATAACGTGCTGTATTTTCTCTTTTGAATGCTAGAGGGCACTATGGCTACACAAGTGAAACTGACAATAACTCGAAGTAATTTGCTCCCATTTCAGCACTTCTGTAATATCTTTCCTGTTTCAGTTCTCATGCTAATATTTGCATTTCTTGCAGAAACCTGTATCCATCTGTACCATGTCAGCAGAAATTCTATTTGTGTGAACTGAAACAAGGTATCTCTCTTTGGATTTAGGTACCAATGATAAAATATGACTCCAGGTATTTAAATCTGGATAAAATAGAGGCACATTTCTGTGTTACAAGAGGCATATATTCTTCTCTGGGAGTTGAATTAGTTTTTAATAGATTACAACTGAAGTTATAGAAAACTTTGGGTAGCTACATTCTGTTCGTCAAAGCTTTCCATAAAAATCTTTGGGGTTTATGATATAGAGTAAGGCATCTGAAGTGAACAGAGAAGTTAATTGTTCCAAAGGGGTGGGGCAGGGCGGGATGGTATTACATTTTTTTTTATATAAACTGCAAAAGCAATTACTAGTCTAAAATGATGTGAAGTAATTTCACCACTGTAACCAGTTATCTTTGTTTTATGGTAGACTCACGTTAAATATATCAAAGAATTACTACTGTAGCTCCACCAACTGGTGCAGTGCAACTACACAAAGCAATTTTTCATCTATAATATGGAATACTTGTTCATCCTGAGAGTTCTTATATCCTCCACTGTCATGCCTGGGTGAACTGGGAAGCTGCTTGTTCCCCATGCACCTCCACCTGGAATATGGAACGTGCAACACCCATGCACAGAAATCGCGTTTAGGCCAAAGATATGCAGGATGCACATTTGAATTATTACGTGGTGTTTTCTTTTTCCCTTGCAGTGATAAGCACAGTACTAGAAAGTACTAATATCACTAATTTTGTTACGTTCTTAGTAACGCACAAATTCAGCTATGTGGACATCACCATCTGCATTTTTTCTGAAGAGATGGCAGCTGGATCGTCACCTGTGGAGTATACGTTACAAAGTCCTGGAAAACTTCCAAGTCAGTATCTCTGAGCCCATGTAAAGGTGGGAGTCTTGCTTATCAGAAGTTATTGTCAGAGGAGAAAATCTTGTTGAAAGAATACTTTGGTTTCAATCATCACAATCCCCTGTTTGCATTCAGATTTGATAGATGCTTAATATTTACTCACTGCTGTTCTCAGAGAGGTGTTAGATAATGTTTAAGATAATGTATCTTCCATGGGATAGTTCTAACACTTTGACAGCAAGTAGGAGAGACATACTATGTTCATATATATTTTGATACAATTTTTAGTTATATTTTTCCATGGTAATACTTTACTCTAGAAAACAGAGAAAAATGGTAAGATACTATTTATTTGGTTTACAAAGTTCTATAGTCTTAACCTTTCTCATTGCTGCAGTTTTCAAAACTTCCTCATGTGCAATAACATTCACATATAAAGCAAAGTTTTGTAAGATTAAAATGCAAGTTTTATTGAGAACACAAAAAAATACCCAAGTAGGCTGCAAGTGAGCAGGTTTAGAAAACTTTGTTGCAGTATAGAACTGTGCACTGTAGATATTCTCAAAGGTGGACTTCCCATACCTAAGTAATGAAGTTATGAGCATCTTTCAAACTAACTCTTGCAGTGATGGGAAATGTTACCTGCTCATATCTAAAAACCTTGCTTCCATACATTATTCCAGTGATTAAATGGGATGGATATGGAACCATAACTACTTATCTACTAGTTAGCCTTTAAAATGGGTTAATCTTTTTACAGAGAGTTCTTTTGCTGCTATAACTAGGAGTATTTTATTTAGTATCTTTCAGAAAAAAAAAAAATCTATCTACGTTTAAATTGCTAAGTCAATAATTGGTGAATACCTGTTTCCAATATTCAAGCATCTGACCCCTGGTAGTCCTACAGGCTATTTCTCTTCCTTTGCTGCTATGGTAAAATTTTATCAGTTTGCAAAGTTCCTCTTTGAATCTGAAAAATGTGCATTCTTTAGTTTTAGAGCTTGGACTCCTTCATTCCCAGAACCAACAGCCTGTATATTGCGTACTTAGATGTATCATTGTGATATAGCCAAATTTGTGTGGGGGGGTATTGTATTGATGAAAAATGCGAGATCAAGTAGCAAAGAGCCTTTATGGTGGAAGAAGCTGAGAGATGGTTAACATATGAACTGCTGGTTAGCAGATTTAATTCCTGGCCTGAATTATAAAATTATTTTTCTATAAGAAATTAAATAAGCATGTTGACCATGTTGAACAGAATGAAATTGAACATTTTTTTTTTCTGTTGGTATATAGTGAAAAATCACAGAACATGTCATTGTTACACTTGAAGTTGTAACAGGTTAATGCTGTCCATACTTGTAATATTGTATTGGTGAACTTCCCACAGTATTACTTATATTTATTCACTCCATTTGTGTTTTGATAACATTAAAATCATTAAAAATTATTTTTTCTGTTTCTGTGTTGAAGAACCCTTTCAAGTATGTTTAAGGTAAGTGCCTTTTCTTTTCCATCTTCATTTACTGTAATGCTACATATAGGGAAAATACTGATGTGTTTACTCTTGTGCTAGCCTTTCCTTTCAAATTCATTAATTCCTTCACATTTACTAAATGCTAATTTTTTTTGGAAGAAAGCTTACCAGGAAAACGCTGAAGAGATATCTTTGTATTAGAGGAATAAATTCCAGAAACTGGAATCTAAAGCAATAAAAAGATTAACCAGTAGCATTCACTACAATGCCATTAAGATGACCGTTTATCATGCTACGTACTATCTGTAGATAAGCTTTTGTTAAACTTTTAAAGTAATTTGAGTAAGTAATTACTAGTGTTTTAGTAGTCTACGGCAGGATTGATGGGATCTTGATTGGCTATAGCAGTTACTAAAGTTCACATTTTATGACCTCCTTAAAAATATTAATTTAGAAGCTTATGAATTACTCTCTGGAGTCACCCTGAATTAACAAACACTAAGCTATCTTTTAGCTTTTGAATCTCTTTTGTTAGATAATTTCTGCCCACTGCTGAACTTTATAGTGTTTTTCAAAAACTCATTTTCTAGTATAAAGCAGAAGTAACTCTTTCATGGCCAGGACTAAGTTGCACAAAATGTTCTCTTTTTCTATGCCAGTATTCTGGCCGAGAGGGACCTGGGAGTATTGGTTGATAGTCGGCTGAATATGAGCCAGCAGTGTGCCCAGGTGGCCAAGAAGGCCAACAGCATCCTGGCTTGTATAAGAAGCAGTGTGGCCAGCAGGTCTAGGGAAGTGACTGTCTCCCTGTACTCGGCTCTGGTGAGGCCGCACCTCGAGTACTGTGTTCAGTTTTGGGCCCCTCGCTACAGGAAGGACATGGACGTGCTCGAGCGAGTCCAGAGAAGGGCAACGAAGCTGGTGAGGGGTCTGGAGAACAAGTCTTACGAGGAGCGGCTGAGGGAGCTGGGCTTGTTCAGCCTGGAGAAGAGGAGGCTCAGGGGCGACCTCATCGCTCTCTACAGTTACCTTAAAGGAGGCTGTAGAGAGGTGGGGGTTGGTCTGTTCTCCTACGTGCCTGGTGACAGGACGAGGGGGAATGGGCGAAAGTTGCGACAGGGGAGTTTTAGGTTGGATGTTAGGCAGTACTTCTTTACCGAAAGGGTTATTAAGCATTGGAACGGGCTGCCCAGGGAGGTGGTGGAGTCACCATCCCTGGAGGTCTTTAAAAGACGTTTAGATGTAGAGCTTAGCGATATGGTTTAGTGGAGTACTTAGTGTTAGGTCGGAGGTTGGACTCGATGATCTTGAGGTCTCTTCCAACCTAGAAATCTGTGATACTGTGATACTGTGTGATATTAAAGAAAAGTCTGGCTGGTCGCTCCTGTCTGTCTTTTGTGCTTGATATAGGTATTTCTGTGATTATTATTAGTGTCCAAGGAGCTGAGCTTTTAAAAATGTGGTAGTATAAGTGAGTTGTCTTCCTAATCTATTTCACCATGTGGCTGAAAAGATATTTGTGGTGGGGGATACTGGTGTGGAAGTGAGTAGCTGGGATGAGTAGAGCTCTTCTTCCCTCAGTTTTGATTCAACCTGAGTTACTTCCATGGGGGGGGGGGGGGGGGGGGAAGGCAGCACCACTGTGCTGTTCTCTATTGTATGTGTTTGGCATCAACTCTTTTTTTTTTTTTTCTCCCTCCTCGTTTTTACCCCTGATTTTCAGGATCCAGAATAAAACATTTAACAAAGCTTTTAGCAAACAAAAGATTGGAAGAGTAATTGCTGAGAAGGGCCATTGAGAACATTGCACTAGCAGAGGCTCCTCAGAAACATGAGGCAATGCTGTGGTTCAACGATGAGCTCCTCAATTGAAAGCTGCACTGCCCTGCATTTGAGCTGACCTTCTGTAACCAGTTGGAAGTCAGTAAAAAGTAGCCTTCATAGCTATATAAATGGGGATTCTGCTGTGGTAACTCTGGCTCTTTTCAGCATATACCTCAGTAGTACTGGTGGGTGAAAGGCAGCCTATCAGATAGTTAAGGATTGCTTCCAAAGGAAGTGTAAGAAGCCTTGGAAGAATTTTGTCAGACACTTTAGATTTTAGACTAGTTTTGAGTCAAAGGCTGTGTGACTTACATCAGTACTATGCTAATGCAGTAGCAGCAACGTACTTACAAGCTGCTGCTTCCTCTTCCCTCTCACTGTGGTACAGTGGAAAGCTGAGCTGAAGGAATGAGCCAGAGTGTCTGCACTTTGCTTCCTAAATTTCCATCTGAGTAAAACTGTCTTGAGGCTAGGCTGCAGCAGGAAGACATCGTTTCTACAAATGGACCTGCGTAGACAACCTGGAAGGGAACACAGGCAATCCTGATGGCATTTAGGGACCTGAGCCAGTCGGGGAATCAAGCAGGTGGGAAGAGCGCTGAGTGAGGACAGGGATGTACAATGATATTTAAGACTTGTGATTAGGTTAGACAGCATCAAGGCTGGTATTGTTGAAGCTTGTTGGGTGCAGGTGAAATAAACTACCAATATTGTATTGCTAGAAAGAGGTGCTGAGATGGAAGCTGAGGTTTCAAGTTCCGAAGCAGGTCAAACGACCCATAATGTGCATATTCCATTTCTTGCAATCCACCTGCTGTCTGCCACACCTGTGAGGCAGCCCAGTTTCTTGCAGAAGAAACAACTGTAAAAGATTTGGGAAATACTGCTAAATCCACAAAATGGGGCAAAGAAATACTGCTTGTCTGAGTTGTGATTTCACAGAGGCTTCGAGCTGGAATGTTAAAATAACATCCAAGATACCTAACAGTTTAGATAAACCTCACTTTGATGTTTCCTTTTGGATGGCTTAGGAATCTCTGAGTTCATTGTTGTTTATAATGAAACCCTATGGGGTGTGTTGTGCAGTCAGTCACTTGCTGTTTCAAAATACTAGCAAACCTGTTTGCCCGAGTTAGATCTATTACCTTAAACAGGCCAAGTAATAGATCTTTGCTGTTATTTAAACCATTTAACCCTTTTTCCTGATTAAGCAAGTTAGGAAGCAGTTGCACTAGCACCTTAACAGGTAGATCATAATTTCAGATGGAAAAATGAATGGTAATGATGAGCTGTTGTAGTACAGGAGTACAGGGTCCTCTTTGGTCATCATGGCTGCAAAATAAGCTGGAAGGTGTGGGTCATGTTATTAGGAGTTTGTGTCAACTAAACCTTTAGAAGTGGACACTTTTGCTGTGCAAAGCATTTCACTGCCTGACTCTTTTCAGATATCCCTCCAAGTGTCCAAAGAATCAATGGTCCTGTCTTGCCCTTCACTCTCTGAAAAGATTGGCAAGCGATCTTGAACACTTAAGGGTTTAGGAGCCATACCAAGTATTATCTTTATCTGAGAGAAATTGTGTATACTTTGATGATTGCTTTCTAAAATCAGGTAATTAAAAAAAATCAAAATGAATAAAATGAAAATATTATAATAAAAGGAAAGGTACATTGTAATCTTACATCTTTGTTGGAATCCAAAAGTCATAATGAGAAGTAATTTTCTTTTATCTGCATGAATCCAGTGATCAATTCACAGAGATCTCAGAGCTTGCTGTAACACATATATAAATTTCTAAAATGTACCCAAATGTGTCATGTATTGTGTTGTTTGCTAAAGTATGCATTGCCTTTTGAAGAACTCAACGGTTTATTTCCTTCCAAATGTATAAACAAAAAATGACTAGTCTTCTCTAGCCCCTCTGTTTAGTATTTTTAGTGGTTAAGACAATGTGTTAGGAATCCTGAGCATGAATTCTGTAATTATGTTTACAAAGATACTGAATGAAATTTTAAATGAGGAAGGACTCTCAGGTCCTTCTGAACTTTACACCAACGGTTTATGGAACAAAGGACAAATGATTGCTTACAACTCCCACTTCTACCCCAACAATCAAACAAGCAGTGAGAAAAGTCCATCAATGTTCTTGTAAGGCAAACTGTTCTTGCCTGCAGCACGTTGTCTGAAGCTTTTGCAAGGTGGTAGACTGTGGTGACTTCTAAATACCTTGATGTCATACAGTCATGCTGGGGCTTAGTCTGCTGCCCATCCAGTGTTACCACATTTCAGCATGTCTTTGTAGCTTCTGCTTTTAGCAGAACTCACTGGAGATGTAGGTTATTTCAGTGTCTTGTTCCAGGTCTCAATGTTGGTACTCATCCTCTTAGTCTACATTAATATTAGTAAATTAAACATGGCTGGGACTCTTCACTGGTACTGAAGGCAACTGGCATGAACAACTCACACGCACTTCAAACAGGACAGCCTGCACCTGGGATGGGGCAACCCTGGCTATATGTACAGACTGGTGGTGGGACGCTGGAGAGCAGCCCCGCAGAAAGGGATCTGGCGGTTGTGGTTGGCAGCAAGTTGAATATGAGCCAGCAGTGTGCCCTGGCAGCCAGGAGGGCCAACTGTATCCTGGGATGCATCAAGCATGGCATCTCTAGTCAGTTGAGGGAGGTGATTGTCCCGCTCTACTCTGCGCTGGTGCGGCCTCCCCTCGAGTACTGTGTGCAGTTCTGGGCACCACAGTACAAAAAGGACATTAAACTGTTGGAGAGCCTCAAGAGGAGGGCGATGAAGATGGTGCAGGGCCTAGAGGGGAAGACATATGAGGGGCAGCTGAGGTCACTTGGCCTGCTCAGCCTGGAGAAGAGGAGGCTGAGGGGGGACCTCATCGCAGTCTATAACTTCCTCACGAGGGGGAGTGGAGAGGCAGACGACCTATTCTCTGTTATCACCAGTGATAGGACCCGTGGGAACGGTGTTAGGCTGAGGCAGGGGAAGTTTAGGCTGGACATTAGGAAGAGGTTCTTCACCGGGAGGGTGGTTGGACACTGGAACAGGCTCCCCAGTGAAGTAGTCACTGCACCAAGCCTCTTGGAGTTTAAGAAGCATTTGGACTGTGCACTTAGTCACGTAATCTAAACTTCTGGGTAGACCTGTGCGGTGCCAGGAGTTGGACTTGATGATCCTTATGGGTCCCTTCTAACTCGGGATATTCTATGATTCTATGATTCATTCACTACTGGGAGTGGTGTCTGGCTTGGGATAGCTGATCCAGCTCTCTGCTGTGGCAATTTAATAGTACTGACAATAAAGTTCCAGTGTGTATGATATATGCTGGACTTGTTTGTTTTAGTAATTCAGATGTTGTCTCAGTTGTGCAATACATTTAAAAGACAAGCTTTTCCACCAGTAGCAGCTAATGGGTTCATTGGCAGACCAAGGTCTTGCGGAAGATCTGTTCTTCAGTGACAATTAACACTATTCTGCAAGGAATCCATCCTCCCTAGCAATGTCACTATCTAAAAGAGAAAAAGAGCACTTTTAAAAAACAATTGCTTGTACTGTTGCTGGCATGCAAGTAAATGGCAATTAGCTGTCAGAAATTTATAGACCATGGCAGTTATTGGATTTAATGGAAGTGTAAAATAAATGATGGATGGTGTTGTGAGATAAAGAGTTGAAAGAAACCTTATTGTCTCATTAAAGAATATGAATAAAATCTTAAAGTTGAAATGCAAATAGGCCATTATATTTAAAATATCCTGTCATTACTAAGGTTTGGAGGTCTCTTGAACTCTCCAATATTATCAACCATCTTGAAAATTAACCTAGCAAGGAATGCAGTGCTGTAATCAAAGAAGTAAGCTGTGATATTTTTTTCTGGAAAACCTACTTACAGAATTGCAGTTTCCTATAAACTGACCAAGGGGGAGCTATACGTGGTTAAATTGTCCTTTAGCCCTTCATGTGTAAGTAAGCTTTCTAGTTCAATTCATCACCTTGATTATTGTACCTTCTGCAGCAGGATAGAATTCTCTTACTGGATATTTTTTGTTTCCAAATCACCTGCACGTACAATGTGAAAGTATTTTCTGTGTTCGTACATGAACATGTGTTCAGCCATGCTCCCATCTGTCAAAGTCAAGTGAATGCTTTAATTGCTTAATCAGCTTTTTGGGTCTTTGGGTCTTTAGGCACTGCAGTGAGTTATATAGTTAGATGGTGGTGCATAACCAATTATTAGAGATAGTTTTTGTAACTTACGTTGGATTTAGTGAGATTATAAACGTGGTTATTTACTGGTAGAAGCTGGTGTTTTTTCTCCTCTCTATTTTTAAATTTGAGGATAAAATATAATTTATGTTCTGGGCATCGTCTTCAAGAAGTTCTAAATCACTTCATGAGGCTTTCAGTGGGGCTTATGTCATTTATCCATCAGCACTCAGTCCATTTAATCCAGGCCTCTCAGCTGTGCAGACCTAGCTCCTGTTGTGAGTGATCGGCCTGCTTGAGTGCTCCCAGCTTCTCCTGTCACATCACATTTGCATAAAAGAGGACGGATAACCAAATTTGAGCACACAAATGAAAATGCTAAGCGCCGAACCTGTCACAGTTGTTGTTCAACTAATTGTGAAAAATTTGATTTGCTGGCTTTTCACCGTTTATCATGTGGACCCCCTTCTCAAATTTGTGTTGGCTTCTGCTTCTGTACATGTAGCTTTTAAACTCTCTGTACAAGCAGCCCACCCTAGGGATTACTTACCTCTTCTACCAGCTTTTAATGTTGGCTCATCTACTTGACTAAATTAGGCCACCATGGCAAACAAACACATAATTAAAAACCTGGGAAAGACAACTGCACTTGCACTTCTTAAATTGATTTTGCAGTCTATTACTGGTACATGCCTTTGCATTTTGCTATTTTATCTTGTCCTCCTATAAGCCCTGAAAATGTCTTTGCTTTTGATATAGGTAGAATTTATATTATTTCAAAATTAAGACTTAAGATTTTCTTCTTGAGAAGGAATAATAAATAACACATTCTTATTTCTGGCAATTTCTGGTAATTTGTGGCAGCCTATTACAGATGTGCCATATTTATTTCAAATTAATACCTGGTTTTGAACTAGTGTGAAATCTTGTGAATGAAGTGCTCTTCAAATTACTGTGTTTTTTTGTTTGTTTTTGTTTTTTTCAAATCTCTGGGTTTTGACATAGCTTTTGAAGCTTTTGAACATGCTTTTAAATGCTACCATGCTTCTATTTCAAATCATCTTCCCTTAACTTACGTGTATAATTTACATGTTGCTTCTTATAATATATAACAGAAGGTCACCAATTAAAACAGTTGAAAGTCATGTTGCTTTTTTTTTTAATTTATTTTTTATTGTGAGGGTAGAGGAGGTTCAGCCATGTGATTATCTATACAAAAATGCAAAAAAAAAAAAAAAAAGGAAAACAAATTCATCTACGTATCCAAATCATCCTTTTGTGTCTGTGTTGGTTATACTCTGAATGTCCATAACTGTCAGCATTTAAGAAGCTGGACAGTAACATGAACATAGTATAGATACAAATCTATAAAGACCATGGAAAGCCTCTGAAAACAATCTGATAAGAAAAGCTGGTATTTACAAATATACAAATATTTGACATTTTCTCCTGGCTGAACTAAGATGTCAAAATAATTGTTTTGGAATGAATAGAATGGTTAGTCACCAAATTAAACATACGTCTGAAATATTGTTTAAAAATAAGTATGAGATCATTTTGCTTAAAATGCATTTAAGTTTCATTTCATCTGTTGAAGGGGGAAAAGTCCTTGAAGTGACGTTCATGTCATGCACTATTCACAGGGTAGCAGTGGTAGTTGTGGCATAATCCCTTTCAAAAATTGGTTGAGGCCTCTTAAAACTGCAGGATATTTTAATCCGTTTCTCCAGCATGATTTCACAAAAAATGAACATATTTTGCTGATGATAAGGATCTAATTTGTAGCCTGGACTTACTCACATCCAGGTTAACTATGGTTAGCTATCCTGTGTTTTAAATAGTTTTTCTTCCTTCACTATGTTTACTTCCATGATGCATTCATAAACAGCTGGCATATATCATTGCATCTTTCATTTTACTAGGCTAAACAGGCTGAACTGTGGAAGATCTTTGGCAGACAAGGTCTGATGTATTTAACAGAAGAAATTTAAGTTATTAACATTCACAGCTCACTGTGTTGGAGATCACTGCCCTTTACTTCCTCATTATTTTGTTTTTTTTTTCCAGTTTTTAACAATGAATTCTACTGTCCTTAAAAATGCAACTGGAGAAACAACTCATGCTGTACTCTATGCTCAATGTATTTTCCTTGTTTGTGACTACTAAAATAGTATCACTTTTCTTCTTCACATCTTTCCTTCTCATCATACTACTTCATGTCCTTCCTCATTAACAGCTTTCAGAAGTTGACCTCTTCTCCTGCCCTCTTTCTCAAGTTTATTAACGAATTATGTTAAATACACAAATAACATTTGCGAAATAAAGGTTTTGGAAAAGACGGAGTCAGAAGTGTTCGAAAGAGACTGTTCATTAGCATGTCAGGCCCACAACATCAAACTGAAGAGCAATGAAAATCCGAGAAATTAGCTAACAAAGAAACTTCCCTGTCTACTTCACAAACTACAGCCACGTTGCCAACAGATTTGATTCTAAATGTCAATGAAGTAGCAGCTCTTACAATCACTGTAGGAAGACCCAGACCAAAAAGAGGTCTAGAAGATTTCCAGACTGTTGTTAAAAATTTTAGATTACTCTGAGTAACCTTCAACTAGATGGTACATAGTGTATCTAATATTCTTTCCCAGCTTCTCCCAGTTTTAGAATACATCCTGGTAGCTGGAATGTCCTGAACTATCTTTGTGACTAAAGAGGCAGAAGTTTTATCTATTCAAGAAAGGAAGTACTATTTTCAAAAACCATTTTCTTCATATTAAGAGAGCAATCAAAATTCCTCAGTTACCCTGTTCTTCAACAGTGAGGTTAATATCTACTGATAAACTGTTATCTCTACTTACTGTACAATGTTTTGATCTGGAAATCTCACAGATATGGTAGAACTGGTAGAACTGAGTTAAATATTTAGACTCACATCATATTGATGTGATCTGCACTTATATAGGAAGATCTAAGCTTACAGATAAATGAAGTTACCATTCCATCTTGTGCTTTTTCTCAGATTTCAACAAGAATGCAAGATGTCGATTTCTTGCTTTGTTTCTGATTTAATGGTATTGGAACATGGAAATTCTATTATTACATTCTTGAATCTTATACTTCATTGTTGTAAATGCCTGATATATAATTTCAGAAAATATATTGCAAAATTTCTTCAAGTTCTGTATCCTTCAGTATCCTTACCCATAAAATGTTTTGCTAGGTATGTCAGAGAAACACAACAGAGCAAGGGCAAGAAATGTGTTTTAAAATTTTGAACAAGTATTAATGGAAAATGTTTTGCTATATTCCCTCAGCTCTAATAAAATGTACACTTTCCATTTATCCTTCAACTAGATATCTATTGATGTTTGATTAAAAACAATCTCCCCTGCTTCTGTAAGTACCTTCATGTAATTCATGGGGATTTTCTCATTTTCCCAGGTCTGCTTGGGTAAATAAAGGTTTCTCCTCAGTTCAGTCTCTTAGGTTGGATGTTAGAATAAACAAACTTCCATTAACTTGCTTTTTATTTTGCTTTAGATTGCAACTGACTTCATCAGCATGTAAGAGAGACAATTGTTCCATCCTTCCCTATATGTTCTATTAAACAAAGCTGACCTGCTTCCCATAAATTTAGCTCTTGATTATAGGTAAATACAAAATGCAAAGGGATAAGCACATACAGAAAGGATTAGCAGGTTATGCATACACATGCATATGTCCATAGTCTGTGGGTATATGTAAGGGAAGGGATGTTAAATTGTCTGCTCTTTTTATACATATAAAAAAGAAAACATTTATCCTCTGGGTAAAAAGTGTGTTGACCCCCTGTATTACATTATAACTGTGGATAAGGTTACTTTTCCCCCCTTTCTGCTAAATAATAAGGAAACTCATGCTGAGGGTACACTTAAACTATACATATAACTCTTGGAAATTCATAGATCGTAAGGCCAAATGGGACCATTATGATCATCCTGCCTGACCTCCTCTATAGCACAAGACATAGGGTTTCAACAACATAACAGTATCTGTAATTTCATATGCATTAGAGTGCTATTTATAGGATATATGTTGTATTGTAGAGGCAGAATACACATTGCTCTGAAATTCTGCTAGATAATTTTTCTACTATAGTGGCATCTCTAGCATTCTCAGTTGGTACATATTAGTGTTAAAAAAAAATATTCAAACAGTTTCAAATAATTAGCTAAAAAAAAATGACTGTATGTAGTAAATTTGCTTGGGACAACAGCTGCAGACCATATGTTTAAAATGAAAATACAGATGATACAAAATAATCCCAAGTAATTTATTAATTCATAAGCCCTGTAGAATCTAAAGTCTACTTAAGAAAAGTGATGACTAACTGGTCCATTGTACTAACTAAAATATTTGAGCAAGAATAAAGAAAACTGAAATAAAACTCACACTGCTCACTCTTGTCCTGTGCTAAAGCTTCTTTTCTCTTAGGGCTGGTAGCGAGTTAGCCTGGAGGATAAAAAGATTTTCATGGAACTAATGTGACTGCTATAAATGGAAAATGATTTTGATTTGTGACTTGTGTAGAAGTAGACATCTGTGCTGTCACACACGTAAAGCAAAATGAATGGCATCTCAGGCCTTGTTTTCAAAACTACCACCCTTTCTTTATATAAGGTACTAGGTTTAAAATTCATGCTTCCATTTAGGAAAGAATACAATATTTAGTTCTCAAGTTTCGTTTCCAACATATCTGAAAACCAGAAAATGATCTCTGCTTTTTCTAGAGGAGTCACTAGTGAAATGTATTACTTTGAGCAGTTCTAAAGGTCCTAATCCAACCAAACTGCTGTCCTTCACTGCTCAGATACTGAAAAGAGATAATACGCCTGATTTTTGAAAATGAGAATCTAGATGCTGCCCATGTTTGTATTTGCTGCTGGGAAGGGACCAATAAAAGGACAATTAGCATTTCTACTGATCATTGGTTAAAATGATTTAGCCCACCTTTTAGCAAAGTAATAAAGATCCTTGAAGTAATTACATCATTCTGTTAAACATTGAGAAAGATGAGATAAAACAGGATGGATATCATTGGTCAAAGATGTTTATCTGTGCATGTTAAAAGGTTTTAAATGTGATCTTGTAGAAAAGCCTATGCCATTCAGATCAGTCCCTTCTTTGCCCAGTCATCTCTAAAATTTTAGAAATTTAAAGACATTTATTTGAACAACTATGCCTGAAAAAAAACAAAAAACAAAAAAAACAAAACAAAACAAACAAACAAAAAACACAACAGATAGGAAACTGAATATGACACTTAACAGAAACTCTCAGGAATTGGTTATCAGTAAAATAACTTAATTTTGTAAAATCTGAAATGCTTTGTTCGGGGAATCTTCCTGACACACATGAGCTTTGACAAACTTGTGTGATGAGTGCAAGAGGAGGGCTGTGTCTCAAGGCTTGCATTTTGATCCACTCACTAGTAAATTTTCTGAGAGCCTAGACAATTACAACATTTAGCTAAAAAAAGGTTAGTTTAAAAGCAATTTTAAATGATATTTTGATGGGGGGGAAAGTGAGCAGGGATGAAGAGACCTATTAACCAGTTTTTCTTGGCCTTTCTCTCACATGCAGACACATTCTGTACAAAACCCTGTTTTGATGTATTATTTTAATTAATCCCAGTCTTTTGATTTCTGCAAAAAGAAGGTTAGCAAATGTAACAATGCTCGAGAGTTTCTTTATTGTAAAAGACACATAATTTCAAGCATTTAATAAGGTAGATTTATTCTGGGTAGTTTAGTTTCCACATTCACTCAAACAGCCCTCCCCAAAGACAACATTAAAAATGTGATTAGTTAGCTGCCATCAATAACACAAAATAGGAAAACACTCTCTGAAGGGACAGCTTTGTGGAGGGCACTGCACAGTGTGTAGTAAAAATATATGGCCTAATAAGTTTACATTTGCAGGCTCATTTGTTAAAACTCTTGAATTTCTAATTTGTGTCGGAAAGATAAATGGATGGGGCCTCAGTAAAGTGTGAGATTAATACTGATGGATGGGGATTCAGATTTTTGCTAGCCTCTTACTTCCGTACAACCCAGTAGGCAGTTTATGGGGAAAACCAAATGTAAATAAAAAAGAGGACATTATTTACCTTGGTCAAGGCCAATTACTAGCTATATTGTTCTTTTCAACTTTATAGTTTAGATGTAAATTATCCTTATCTAATTATTGTTTAATGCATTTTGGTAATCAAGCTCTTACAAAGTGTAATTAGATGCTAAAAGGACAGGCACCTGATGGTTACTTTGAAACACTGCTAACAGTCAAATGGTAGAAATGGAGACCACTGGGACCTTTAGGGGTATAAGTTGATAGAATAATAATAAAACGTATTATGTAATAAAAACCGCCTTATACCTGAATCAAAATACTGACATACATGGAAAATGAGCTGAGGTTAATGCAAATACTACAGTAAGCGGGATCTGCATATGACATATACAATTTGCTTCAACAGCCCGCCTTCCTTCCACGTGCAGTGCCAGAGCAATGCTATCGGCATGTTGTAAAGAAACAGGCAGTATGGGTCACAGTGGTATTTCTTTCCTGTTTCGCAGAAGATGCCTTTGAACTTGAATGAATTTTACGAAATTAGAGAAAGCAGTTCTTATATTCTTACTTTCCAAGGAAGTTGGCAGATATTTTTTCAAAATGAAATATAGATATAGATGTGGCAGGAAGAAAGGCATTAGTAAAGGAGTAAGAAAAGGGACACTCCAACAATATCCATGTCCCACTCTTGCACACGAGTATTTTCTGCTTCTGAGCCTGGAGTTTTGGAATAAGCTGCCTTTCCATGTGTTTCACATTGAGGACCTAAAAGGGCAAGATACATCTTCTTCCTGCAACTCTCTGGTAAATGCTGAGCTGTAATTCAACCATAAATTACTGCACAAGATGCAGTAATATAGAACTTAAGTTCTATAGCCAGTGTTAATAATAGAGGTGAGAATACTTGTGCTCATGTGGCTCATACCACCTTCAAAAACTCTGAATCTGTTAAAATGTATACTTACGTCTCATAAACTCAGATTATAACTGAAGAGAGCTAACTGCTATTGTTATTAGTCAAGTTTAGCTCTAATTTATATAAAACTCATGCATTGGTATGAGTGCATGTTTAAATGCATGTTTGTTTGGAAAGGTCACAGAACAATCATGTTAATGTCAGAGCAGTCCTTTTGTTGTGAATAAAACTATTACCTTATTTTTAACTGACTGCAGCTCTACATCTAGCTAAATAAAGGATCCATTTGTGTTACAGAAGCTCATGGCTTGAAATTTGAATTTCATCACTGGAAGCAATTACAGTATCAGTGTAGTCTCTGCACGTAATCCCTCATTTAGTAATTTAATTAAAAACAAGTAGTACCATGAGCACCAGAACTAATGAAGCCTAGTTTCCAATAGAACCACGTCACATGGATGATTGACTTTGAACTACAAGAAAGCTTCAGTGTGTGTTTCTCCTCTGTTTCCATCATTTCAGAAAGAGTCTATCACCTGGTTCAAAATTATCATGTTTTATCTCCACCATTTCTGACATGGTTCAGAGTTTCAAGAAGGAAGAAAATTTTGTCAGGGCAGGCAGCATGGCAAGAAAAGGCTTTTCAGAAAGAACCTGGTGATTTCTGGGCCAACTGAGCAAAATTTGGAACATGGCTGACAAAGAATAAAGTTACATTAGCAGAGCAGAACACACTGCTATACTTAAGTTTTTATAAATTAAATGATAAATGCGGTGTTTCTTACTTTCTTCTTTCTTTAAGTTTTTGGGGTTCGTTTCTTCTATGTTGGAAAAAAAAAAGGAGTAAAGACTTCAACAAGCTGAAAACAATGCAAATTTAAAAAGTGTTCTACAAGTCTGAATCAGCAGTCCCTTGACAACTGCGTGCTATGTCTCATTTCTAACTTCTTCAAGTGAAAATAACGCATCCACTAGCATATTTACTTATGAACAAAATTAAATGCCTTAATATCCTCTATTGAGTGGTCAATATCCGTAATGTCTCAGAGTTTGGGGGATCTATCAAAAATAACCACAGTTATGCATACTGAAAAACTGGCAATAACTCTTTTCTTAAGCATTTAAATTCACAATAGTCTGATTCTTTTGAAATTAATCCCTCCTTGATTTGAGAGAATTGAAAGCAAAAATCATCCACCTGTCTGTACATGTGAGTACTTTGTTTTTCTCACATACCTAGATAAGAATTATATTTAAAGCAATGACTAATGCCATCCCCTGCATGGTCTTACACATCTATGGATTTAATTCATTAGTGTTTAGTTGTCTGAATGCAGAACAGAAAAAATCTCTGGTCATTTATTTAAAATTCTTTATTCACAGTGGGAAAATGTACACAGAAATGTGGACAGAAGCAACAATCATTCGTGTGTGGTTTTTTTGTTGTTGTTTGGTTTGGTTTGGTTTGTTTTTTTTTGGGGTGATTAATGCTTGTTGCTTTGTTTTGACATGAAAGATTCTATATAAGAACATAAGATAGATAGATATAAGATAAGATACAAGATATAAGATATAAGATATAAGATATAAGATATAAGATATAAGATGATATAAGATATAAGATATAAGATATATATATGTATAGGACCTTTCTATAGCAAGATCCTATATAAGAACAACTGCAGGAAAAAAAATATGACAATAAACCAACAGGCTGAGCTTAGATCACTGTAGGCCATTTAGCCTGAGATTTCGTCTGCAGAATAGTTGAGGTGGAACATGAGTAATAAAGAATGAAAGTATAATAGAAAAGTTAATTTCAGATGTTCTTGTAAATTTATGGAAAACATATTTTATTGTATAAGAGTGGGGTTGTTCATCTGACTGAAAGCAGAAATTCACCATGGGTTGTTCTGAACTGTGATGACAGCTGGGTTTCTGCATGGCATTCAGATGTACATCAGCAATATTGCGATGAAAATGTTAGCATTTTACAAAATCAATGGAGAACTAGCCATGAATGGATTGGAAACTACAGTAACTCAACAAAAATTGTCAAAATTGAAAGTATAATAAGTAAGAGAAAAGAGACAGACTTGGTGTGGGGCTGCATGGGTCAACCTTGAAAGAGAGAATACATCCATTAAATACAACAAAGAGGGAAGGTTTTGAGGGTTAATTTATACAATGTACTGGATGTAAGTTTTCAGTGCAATGTTTCAGACAGTCATTAAGCCTTAAGCAATAACAAATAGACGTGTATTGAAATCAGAGATTATTACAGTGTGATACAGCTGGTACAGTATCCTCAGTTGATACAGTATAAACACTGTAGACTAGAAACACAAGAAATGACAACAGCTCAAATTTAAGCTTAAAATATAATTTTAAACCTTAAATTTAGAGGAGAAAAAGGTTTATATGTTGTTGTTGTTGCAGTTGGTTTTTTTTTGTTTCATTTAAACCTAGTGTTAATAAAGCATTTATTCTAGACACTTGACAAAATGGTTACTAATTACAGAGCTATATTTGGAGATGCCTCCCAAAACATGTCTCTTGAGACTGTTGCTTCTGGTAAACTTTTATTGATGATAACACATTGGGACCAAAACTATACATTCACCGAATCTGTTGTTCTGTACTGTAATTACAAGACTTGAAAAAATAATTCAAACAATGTTCACATTGATCCCCACACTCAAAAAGGCACACATTTGAGTCCATAGATGTTCAACAAAGGCGCATCTTTAACATTGTGCCTGGATTTTGACACCTATTAATTTCACAAGGATTTAAGCAGATCCTTAAGTGCTTTGCTGGTAAGAACTTTATTATAAGCTTTCTGTGTAGCACTAATGACATCAACAATGTTGCATTTCTAGTCTATTAACTACATTTAATAACAAGTTTTAATGATGATGAATACATGTTTTCAGTATTGCCAAAGCAGAATTCTGTATCCGCCATTGTTACACATCATTCTGTTCCCGCCTGCAAGATTTTTAGAAATTGTTGATTAAAATGAATTCTCTACCTGTTCTCTGCGTGACTGATCATGCAGTTTTTCAGATTACTTTGAAAGACATAAACTGTATTTTGTATTACATCATTTTAAAATTCCCTAAATTGTCTGTAACAGTATGCTGTTTAAATGGGATACCAGGGATAGAGAGGATCTGTTTTTAGTGAAATAAAATAGATGACATCGTTATGAATTATTTCTACACCACTTCATTCAATGAAACTACAGTGTACCAAGACATTAAACGCTGGAAAATAATTCCTACCTAGACTTGCAATTTAGATGCAGTCACATATATAAATTCATTACACACCAGGCTATGTCAAGTATGAGTTTTTCAAGTATGAGGCTGTTTGTTTAAAAAGTGTAGCTGCACAATGTGCAGCATCAGATTTACATCAGAAATGTGTGAGAAAGGGCTGTAGCAGCAGATTCATGAATTTCAGCATCAGGAGGGTTTGGAGGGGGCAGATACAATGACCCTGGCTTTCCTGAATGCTTGAACGCCGTGTCAGCTAATAGGTGTATATCCTTCTCAAAAGTTAAACCAATTAAGTAACAGCACTGAGTCTGAGTGGTTATATTGTTCTTCATGAATTTTATGCAGAGCAGGTATAAATTCTGTAATGAATCCATGTGCTGTTGCTTTCAACTCTTCTCCAAGCAGATGACATTCTTGTGTATGTTCATCCACCTTTGCAGTTCGGATGGATCACTGTGTTTGACATTTCAAAGACAGAAAATGATCTAAAAAATAAACACGCTGCAATAATTTTGAAGGTTGATCAGCCCTTTAATGTGGTGTCAGTTGACTGTTAGTTTGTAAATTAGGCAGTGATTTGATTCTTTATCAATTTTTAGTGGTGTTTAACATCACCTAACTCATGAAGAAGGCAGCCTCGGTAGCCTGAAATGCAATGAGGCTTTTATCTACTTGAGAAACAATGACAAGTCTTTTAAAAAATTTGGGATGATTTAAATACTCATGAAGGAGAAGCTGATGGCATTAGCTAACACAGATACTGTGCCAGTGTGCCTTGTGAGCTACCCGGCACAGCTCTGACAAGTCCCCTCCATCTCACAGGTTCTCCAGCAGCAGTTTTAGTACGGGGCACCCACTTGGGCAGTGAGTCTTGTGAAAAATGGTGATTTCACACCAAAAAAAAAAAAAGTGATACTGATACAGATTCCCCTTGGATTTGGGATTTTTCCTTCTCTTCTTCAGTTTTCTGATAATGCAAAGTGCACTCTCAACACACTGAACAGGTAACTACTTTTAGTGGTTTCTGTAGAAGGGAATTCCATAAGCCCTGTTTTGAGGACCAGTTATAGTTTTATTAGTGTGACTCGGCCATTTTTACTGGTAGTCAGAACTGAAACTGATGTTTTCTCTTTTGAGGCTTTACATAATGTAATAAGATTCTTAGAGGATTCTTTTACCCCCTGGAAGGGTTCCAGATCCTCAAGCAAAGACATGTAAAGCATCACCAGCTAGATTTAACAAGAAAACAAAGGTGGTTTGGATGCTATTACTAAAAATGCTAAGGCATTGTAAAGACTTCTGCAGAACACCTTCACTAACTGCATACTGAAGGCTGCAGTCAAGGCGCTGCAGTCAAGACTACACTAACATTTCTGTTGATTACTTCTAAGCTATTTTGTCAGTGGCAGAACCAACTTATCAACTTTATGAAGAACTTTTAACACAATGGTTTAGTAGTGAAACTGCTGACAGTGTATTTTTTTCCCAGTCATGTTTTATTGGAGGTAAAGGATGTGTTCTGGATTAATTTACCATTGGTTTTATCATGCAATTTTACCTGACTATAGGACAACTCTTTTGCAAGCAGTAGCTGGGTCTGTGGTAGTGTGGAAACAGCCTGAGTTGCCTGAATTAATTATAATTTAGAACAGAAAAGGTAGTTTTGACATCTCTGGAATGGACAAGCAAATAGAATGTAGATTTAATTAGAAATATAATGCACAGTCTACTCTGCATGTAAATTATAGGTGATGATGTGGTTGATCACTCTGCAGTAAAATGATTTAATGCCGGTCATCACTACATGAATTAAGTTCTCTAAAAAAGCAAGCTGGTAGCCCCCATTATTATTTTTTTTCAATATTATCCTGGAAAACAGAAGTTTAAATCCTTTATGCCTGTGTTAAAATGATTTTATGGCCTCTCTTTCAGTTTTTGATTTCAACTTTATAACAGAAAAGTCTTATATGAGTTCTTACCATACTGGGTAAGAGTTGCCTGAAGAAAGTGAACCAGAACAGGTTTTCTGAACCAGAAATTTCCTGTGTGCTTGATGCACACATATGGGTACATTTAGAATGTGATTACCTTCACTCTAATGGAGAGGATTAAAGTTGTTCAGAAGAAGCATGCTTTACAACATTACTGTTTTTCACTGCTGACAAAAAGGGGGTTGCAGGGGGACTGACTCCACTGTTCGTTACTGATGCCTGAAGCTAGGTGAGATACTGCTACCAGCTGTGCCAGATTTTAAAACCTGTACAATTTTGCACCCTCAGCACTTAACGAGACCTGGTGGAAATAGTTGGACACAGTGTACTCATGATAATGATGGGTTTCTTCTCCAGGGATCTGTCTCTCTTCACAGATAAAGGATTCTCAAAAAAGGTGAACATTGTGATCGCCAAATTTATCTATTCCAATCATACTAAGGATACAAACAAACAAACAAAAAACAACAACAACAAAAAAAACCCACTGACTTCTGGCCATGTTCTGACCTCTCTTTCTTACACACATGTGAACCCAGAGCGATTCTGCTGAGATCTGTTGAGGATGAGGAGGCAACTCCATGCAGGTCAGTAACTCCAGGACACTAGGTCTGGAGTGACAGTGGTATGTCTGATTACAGTCAAACACTTATAATGGTAGGGTTACTTTGAGCAGTCAGTGATGGAGTAATGGTTTGCTCATTATGTGTACAATTCTTCAAAGTGCTAGCAAATGTACTTTCTCTTTAAAATGGTGGAATAGGTAGTGAATATTAGGAAGTATATGAGCAGCAAATAATTTACTACTGGCATTATTGAATAATTATCTCTAGATGAAATTGCAAGACTGCAGTGTTTTTAGAGCCCATTTGTGACCCATAAAATATGGGTTAAAACCCATTCTACCACTTGCTTTTGCAATTGTTGCAGTAAATGATGGAAAAGTACAAAGCAATCACAGAAGGAGAGATCTTTTGACTACTATCATTTCTAAAACTATAGAGATAGAACAACTTGCCCCAACATTTGATACCTATTATTTCATTTTATTCATCAGTGAACCAACATAAATATAACACATAGCACCAGCATTTTCTCTTTCCAAAACAGTCCTTGTTCTGTGTAAATGACAAGGTAAAGAGTGTTCATCTTCACTTTTCTATCCTAATATAGGGGAAAATAAGACTGGATCTAAGTACACACTTAGAGAGGAAATTAAAAGTCCAAAGCAAGGACCAAAACAAGTTAAGACCGTCTTCTAGAAGTGTATTGGGGCAACTTCTGTGAAAAAGAAAACAAACAAAAAGTTTCAGCCTTGTCATAAAAATAAGAGTAGCTCATAGTAAATGTATACAATAGATGACAATAGTTTCTTCTATGAATTACAGCAGAAAAAAATAAAGCTTTCCAACATGAAGAATGGTTGCAAAGCCCCTAAAGGAACAATTTTCATGTGGAGCTTGTCAAATTCATGAAAGAGAGAATGTAAGTTACTTATTAACTCTTGGTAATATGGCACTGGATTGAAAGATCGGGAAGACCCTGTTAGTCCTAAATTTTCATAATGAAAGTACAGTCAGGGAATATTACATTTTTTTGTGACTAAACCAAGGCGAGTCATTGAATCTCATGCTCAGGACAATAATGTAAAACAGGACATCTTACATCAGTTTCAATCTCTCCTACAAGGGATTTTTTACAATCTTGGAAAATTCACACAGGATAAAATCCAGAGAACATAGCTTGGGAGTCAAAACAGGATCAAGACAAAATGTAAGAGCTCAGTTTTTCTGCCATGTTTCTGAAGGTAATTTTCACTGGATTCAGTGAGACTCAGATAACCTCTCTCCACACATTAGGTCCACGACCAACTTTAAATATAAAATAGGTTTAAAAGGCTCGGGCTGATGGCAAAGCATGACAGAGAGATGTCTGAAATGATGAAGAGAATGTGTAAATACACAAGTGAAAGTCTTTGATCTAAGAGGTATGTTGACTTCAAGTAGTATCAGCCTCATAACTTCTGATGACTGGAAACAAAAAATTGTCACAAGATCATTTCTGAAAAAACAAACCAAAAACAAATAAAACCAACTTCCCTCCCCCCACATCAACACACCTAACAGCGTGAATACGAATCAGCTAATTTATAACAGATGTCTACTCCTTCGTGGAAGCTGTGCTGCTTTTCTTGCCATACTGCATTCCTATCACTAAGTGGCAGTATGTTAAAGTATATAGAGCACCATTACTACGAGCTTACGATGTCCACATCTCTTTTCCGCAACCTAAAATGGCTACATTCCAACATCATGCCTTTCTCTGACTCCAATGAAAACTACCCACCTATTGACTTAATAAAAGGTTTCCCATGTCTCCACCTTTTGAGATCAAAAGTAGTTAGAAGAAAATGGTTACTTCACATGGCAGTTTTGCAAGTGGTTTCATGCTTTTCTCTTTTCTCTTTAAGACTTTCCCTATAGCTCAGAAGAGTTTTAACACGAAGACCTGCATTTTGGATTAGTATCCAAATCAACCCCTTGGTTTTAGTGTTCCTGCAGTAGCTTGATCTCTCTCAAGAAATTCTGGAAGGGGAGTTAACAGAAAGCACCAAAAGAGTTCAAGCGTTGAAATTACTTTTTGGTATCATAGAATCATTAAGGTTAGAAAAGACCCCCAAGATCATTTGGTCCAACCATCCCCTTACCACCCATCTAAGTATCTATATGATGTAGTATATATATATAGTACTTAAAATATAGAAGTAACAATTGCATATATTGACTTAAATGGGAGTATATTTTATGAGAGGATCCCAAGTTACTCAGGTAGCTGAGCAAGGTAGACTCAACTGAGACCTATCTAATTTCTGTAGCAGTTGCTTCTGAAGGAGACTTTTGCTAAAGCGCATGAGAAACCATCTCCCCAGCGTCTCTTAAAAACATACAGCTTTGGCACACAACCACCATTTTAATGGTAAACAATGTAGGGACAGGTAGAAGCAGAGAGGCATACAACACATTCTGAGATTTTTTGCAGATACGCACCTGACCAAGTCACTTAATGAAAGGGCCCAGTTCTGACTGAAATGTCCTTGAATTCTCCCCGGTTTCTCATTTGATCCTTTCTCTAAACCCTTTCTTGAAACCTCTTCAGTTAAGTTCCACATGAGGAAGGGGAATAATCTAGACAGCTTCACCATGAAAACACAAGAGAAATTTCCACAGCTCAAAGAAGAAGGCACTTCTACTACATAATTCCATATAAAGGCAAGTGTGGCAAAGCAACAGCCGTTTGCAGCACACAGTGCAGACACAGTGGATACAGTGTCTTCAAGGAGGAATTTTGCAAGGCATTTAGGAAAAGGGGAAGAGAGGAGAAGAAAGGAATTGGGATCCCACAGCTGAGTTTGAATCATTGATGAAACATGAGCAGACATCTCACGCATTTCATCTACAGCATCACACATGCTTTATAAAGGCCCATATTGGGGCAGACCTGCCTAAAACACTCATCACAATAGAGACCATCTCTAGCATCACTAAATAACTCTATTTTTCTTCAAAGCATAAACAGAGTGATTAAACTGCGTAGAATGAAAGGGAGGTGAGGTCAGGGATCCCTTGTCTCTGACAATGCTGTGATAAGAGTGCCATGAAAATACAACTTCGCTACTCATTCACCATGGTTCTCAACTGCTTTTTTTTTTCCTAAAGAGAATTTGTGCTGCTTCATGCTTTAAAAATTACTTGCCAGTGGTAATTTGCTAGCAGTTTTTGACTTTTCCTATCCATAGCTTCAGCAGGATAGGAAAAACTGCCAATTAAGCTTTCTGAATAAAAAAATATAAACATTTAAAAGCGACTCTACTCAAGCACTGCTGAAACCTAAAACAGTACACACAAGAGAAAACTGCTGCTCTCTGTTTGCAAGCTAAAAATGCCTGTTGGCTCAATGTCTTTGCATGGGGGAGAGAAGGACAGAGGGAGTGGGCCTCAGATGGATAACAGGAGCTTAATAGTCACCCTCTTCCACCTTCATCTCCTGCAATGCCTTTTTGTCTTTCCCATCTGGCTCTCACAGAAAGAATGGTTTCTAGGATCTCTCTAACACAGTTTCAATGAGTCCTATGGTGATCAGGCACAAATTCCCACAGATGCTATGTTTTTATCCACACACTTCTGGAAAGGTAAGGAAAGCAAATGGAGAAGATCCTGTTTCCAGAAAGGATGCTATCTTTTCCATCTGTGTAAGGGAAGCAGGGAGACTGCAGCACACTCTTGCATGCAATCTCTACGGCAGGAAGGCTTCCTGATTCCCCAGAGACTCCAACTGCTACAACAAGGTGTAGGAGAGAGGAAAAAGTGTCTTAAAAAGCTCCATTTATAGATGATCTTTTGGGTTTGCTTTTTTATTATTTTTAAATATTTTTCAGAGGTGCAATTTTTTCAGATTTAGATGTCATTTTCCACTGAAGCTTTGGAAGGATCTGAGAACCCCAGAGGTGGCAATACCAAGATAGCCTTGCAAATGCTTTGGAGGAAAGAGCCTGAAAAGAAGCAGTTAATTTACAAATTTTCTGATTTATTAAAATCTTATTGATACTGTTGAAACAATTCAAACTCTCAAACTTTCAGAATAGCACAAGACAAACGTAAGTCTTTTCTTCAGCCTGAAATATTAAAATTTATCTGTTTTCCCAAGGATATGTGTCTCACATGATGGTGTCCTGTGATCATCTGTGTATGTGTATGTTTTTACACTTGTAAGCATATGTATTTCTCATTCTCACCATAATAATTTTAAACACATTATCCAATTTTAACCATATTTGACAAGGTGCTAAGTTTTTTCAAATTGTGTTGAATTAAGTGTTTATAGATATAGCTAGGAGTTCCTACTCCTGTCCCAGAGGAGAAAGGCTGCAATGCAAATGCAAATGCTAACACTACAGACAATTCACATGAGAGGTGAGCCTGAAGATGTAAATTCATAACAAATGAGGTATGGCCTAGTCCACTGATGGAAAATTTTCCTGGTTTTGGAACTGCCAGAAAACCTGAAGGTTAGTGCTTTGAAAAAACAGTCTTGGCTATAAAGTATCTTGATACTGTTTAATCTTTTCTGGACATGGCTATCTTTCTCACCCAGACCATTTTGTATCCTACTTGGATCTGGCTTACTTTTTAGTCCAGTAAGATGTCCTTTAGTAATGTCCTTATTTTCTTTAGGGAAAAAAAAAAAAAGACAAAACACTAGCCACGCTAAAAGGCTCACATCTGCTATATCCCCCTAAGACCCTGTCTTTCATTACAGTACAAGTCCCAGATGAACTCTTCCCACAGTGGGGTTACTGATCTGCTGAACAGTTGCATCAAAGAATAGCAGTTCCTGCTGGTGGTCTTCCACTTCGGAGCTGTGCCTCCTGCCTTAACTTTCTCACTATCCATAGCATTGGTTTAGACATACTTCCTAGGTATAAATGCTTCCACACTCTGTGTCTGCATGATCACCATGACTAAAATGTTGATGATATTTCCCCATGGCCACACCTCGGCAGAGAGCAGCTGATGCTTCGCACAAGGCCATTCTTGAATGCAAAAAGAAGCCGTCTGGTAATAAAGCAAAATGTTTATTTGGGGGATGAGGGACAGCCTCTGACCACAGATCTCTGGCTTAAAGGTTTCATTACACTGTCTTGTGAGAGAAATTTTCTTCCCTCTTATTTCTGACATTTCTTCTAGTCCCTCTGCTTTGCATACTGTTCACATATCCTTCCAACAGTTGACCTTTTCTCTTCCCATTCACCCCTCTACTTAACAAGTCTCCCTCCCTCCCTCTCACCACCAAAGGATATGCTGCCACTTGGCTAACTGCTCGCCATCAAAGCTGTGTGTGTGATTTAGGGAGGTCTGATTTTCAGCTCCATGAGGTCAGTACAGACCCATTCAATATTCTTCAGACACTAAGCTGGCTCACTCTTCTGTGTGGAGCTGGCAGAAAGATGTTCCCTCCCTCTCCTCTTCATTTTATGTGCACATTAAAAGTATCCATGACCAAATCAAAAATCGTGCAGCTGTTTCAATAGCTGCAAAACTGCTTAGAACTGGGAGCCCAGAGTATAGAGAAAGAGACCTTTGTGAATTGAACACTCTCTGAACTAACTTGTTTGTGAAAACCCATGTATAATTAAAGCCTCTCTTGTTAGTGAATGGAGCCATACTTAAATACACACAATGTATATCTTTATTTCCAGCTCGAATTTTTCCAGCAATGTGTATTATGTGGCTTCAGCAACTGCAGTGCATCATCATCATCATCATTCAAACAGTGGAGCTCCTTGCTACATTATGAGCATCTTTCCCCTAAAATACCTTTTGATGGACTAGAGTATAGCCAGTCTAGACCTGAGCTGCATAATAAATGGATGTTATGATTCCTCTAATCGCAAGGTCCTTTCCCCCACTGCAAATGGAGATGTAATTGAGATCTGCCTCACCCTTTGCATGCTGAGAGACAAAATAAACAGTGACATTCATTTATCTTTTTCCATTTCCCTTACCAAAAAGTCAACTTCCAAAGAAAATGTTTACCAAAACATTTCCCTGAACAATCTGAATAATATTTTAATGGGCCACTTACTTAGTTAGTATCTAATTAAATTTTGCATCATGAAGAGCATATTCAAATCACTGTGGTATTGTGAATAAGGATTCAATAAAAAAAAATACAGGATAAAAGAAATCTGCAAAATAACCACCATTAAACTAATGAGTAAAAATTCAGCAGCTATAATAAAATCCACCAGAGAACAAATAAACTGCAAACAACCATATTACCAAACAATATTATTCAGGTTTCATCTTGTTCCCTTACGCATCCCTACACAGAACAGGAGAAAAAAGAAATACTCAGAGGAGAACATTTTCACAGAAGTAAGGGCCAAACACACATACACAGAGAGATGCAGTAAACACTAGCAGCTGCATGGCTTAAGGTACCAAATAGTATGAAATCTCTTAATTAAAAAATGAATTAATTGTCGTGAATATATTTCTCTTGACAGAGCACATTTGTGCTTCTGGAGAATGCAGTTCTTAGCACATTTAAAATATAAGCTTTCTGACAGTTTTACCTATAATATATGGGAATAATACTAAGAACAAGGAAACAAACAATCAGTGTTCCTCTCTCACTTGAACTTGGGCTTATCACACCCCACCTGGATCCCATAAATATTTTCCTAAAGGTTGCTTGGTTTCTGCACTGCTCCATGACCCAGTTCAGCAATACACATCCATAATACTAAGCTCAAGCTGCTCCACTGAAATCAATACTCACACGCCTAAGTGCTTTGCTATAAAAGGGACTGGATGGCTATAAGGCCATTGCCCTGTCACTCCGTATAGAATGATTTCCCTGCTGTGCAGTATAACCCTCTAAATGTAATCCGCTCAGTGTATCAAATAAATATCTCTATTGGAACATTCCACCCAGGGCTTATTTGTGTTGTGCGTGAATGTTATTTATTAGAAAATTTAAACATTATTGCAGCCAATTAGAAAAGCGCTTTTTATTACTTGCAGCCTTTGCTACTGCCAGTGCCCCACGTCCTCCCCTTGACACAAGCATTATATACTGGCTCACTTAAAAGGCACAGTGAGCAAGAATGCCTAGCTCTACAAAGACGTTCTGCAATCTGAACTCCAGGTGTGTCAGTAGTCTGATTTTGGCTCTACTGCTTGTGCTTAAAATTAAGCAGGCATGAACACAAGTATTTGTAGGATTCAAATTTCTAGATTCATAAATTAGGAGCTCAACCAGAATAAGAAGTGTTCACTCCTCTGAGCTTTTGTTCAAACTAAAGTGTATATTTGTGTAAAAGTAACCTCCTGTCCTCCATATTCCTAGTTTTTGGGATACCTTCCAGTTCACTTCCATGTGACCCATGTTAGGATAACAAGCAGAATACAAATGTCAGAAACTTCTCCATGTGCATTGGTTTGCTGCAGGTAAAGCAGCACTTCCTAAAGTTTTCAATTTATGTTGCTTTGTCTGAGCTTTCTGTAATGTCTTTTGAATGCCTACTACTTGAAGAGATAGGGGAGTGAATATCTTATTGTAATGTCCCATAAAGAACTGCATGTCAATCCTACAATGAAAATATATGGAACATATATTTTTTTTTTGCATATCTAACTTTTAACCTCAGAAATACACGTAAAAAGTGAATTTACATGGTGGGTTTCTTAGAAAGTTTTCCATAGTCTGTTTTTGTACTTGTAGCGAGTAATTTTGACCAATGCTTGATGTAAAGAAGGTGTTGTGTTTTTTTTTTTTTTTTTTTTTTTCAATACCATCTCCATTCATGTATATACTCTCCTCCAAAAGAGTATTTTGGTAGAAAAATGTAGACTGCTTCTACTCTATCTATCAGCACACAAACCAAAATTTATTATGGGGTGATCTTGTGTGTATACGAATCCCAGGCTCTACCTGTGTAATTTGTTGAAACACAGTATTGAAAACAATTTGTTTAATACAGACACTTAACTTCACCTGACACCTCAATATGAGTGACGTTCCTACAACAGTAGACAATTTCCCAGTAAAGTCAATGGAGGGATGGAGGTGCTTTCAAAGGATCCCAAAGGAAATAATTTCATCTTTGTCTAAATTTGAATAGTATCTCCTGTTTCTTAAGACCTTGAGTGATGTCCACTGAGGAATCAATGGACCTAACTCTTCCTTTGGAGTGGAAACAACTAACTTAAGAAGACTGCTTTCCCATGTTCCTTAAAATTAAGTGAAGGATAGGCTCGTCCTGTCTCAAGATCTGAGTTAGGCACTGAGCAGAGCACTCCTACTTGTTGAAACCTCTCTCCACTGTGTCTAAATCTGGCAAAGGGGTCCAATGTACTCTGAGGGGGTAGAATGGAAGAAAAAGATTAATATGGATATCCCCAGATAGATTGATCACACCTACCTGGATGAAAGGCTAAAAATAAATACATTCATTTTTCTTTAACAATCCTACCTGATAAGATAGAACAGGATATACTGCATATAAACGAAAGACAGACGTAAAACCAGAAGTATATGCTATTTGTGATAAACTTAACAGCAAAAGGAAAATAAACATAGATGAGAACATTTAAATAAATGCCATGAAAAACATACAACTATACATATGAAGGATGAGTGGTCATAATTCCCTGAATTAATGGTACCCAAATTCTAAATTCATACTATCTCTAGTTATTTTGCATGGGATCTCTTTAGCTTCTTAAAACAATAGTAATTAAAAAAAAAAGTTATTTAACAAATTTAAATAAGAGTTTTTCAACTGGCATTTCCTGATTTCATTTTCCATGACACACATTATATTAATTTAAATCACAATTGTGTTATTTTTGTTATGTCTTCATACCTCCGAAACCACTGCTTAACAGTGCTGACAAGGGCAAATGCAATGCTATAAGGCTTTGTGTATTATTTTTTATTAATTATTTTTAGGCATTTAGGTCTCATTCTTCAAGCATTCTTCTGACCTGTTTACCTCGCAGTAAGCAAGTGTGAAGAGTAGAGGAGAGCTGATGAACATTTGTAGGATATATGGCAGAAATTATGTTCCTCCTTTACTGTGTGACCTGACATTTAGGACATACCAGGAAATAGGAGCCCTAGATTCAACTCACTCTTCTGTGTGATGATATCTGACTATCAGTCTCCCATTTCCCTGGGGACTGTCTTGATGGTGCAATGGTACCAGGTTCTTAGTTTCTAATAAGATACTGTTTCCTTTTGTATAACTATTAAATATTAATGTAAGAAGGAGCTGATGTCCAGATCACTCACACTCTGGATGCATGCCCTAATCAATAGGTTACCACAAAAAAAAAAAAAAAAGGACAAAGAATCTTTCTCTGTGAATCTACCTTTTCATGTCCTTGTTTTGATCCTAAGCTCCTAAAATCAGTTCTGTGTTTTTGTTTTTGTTTTTAAGTTGTTTTTATGTAGCATAAAATTGAATTGTTGTACCTTTATTTAATAGAAGGAAGCTTAATTTAATCTAAAATTTTATTCCTGTCACCACAAAGACCCTCTGCTCCCCCATTATCTCGAATCAGTGCCAACTCCAGACTAGAGAGTTCACTCAAACAGAATGGGATATGAGGGGCAGTGCCATAAATGCAGCAGCCATGAACAGAGTTCCAGCCCAAATTATATGTCTTCATATATGATATTTCCTAATTAAGAGACACAATTTCTATCATCTGTGCCACTCACGGTAAGGGAAAGGTTTGCTTTGCCAATGGGAACTGACACGAGATGGGATTACTATCACCATCACAAGAGCGAGGCATCCTTTGATGAGTTCTACAAAAAAACGCAGTTGAATATTGTTCTCAGCTAAACTTCATTCCAGGTGAAGTAAGCTGGAACATACCTATGTGTCAACAAGGCTATTCCACTTTTGCTCCACCTCTCCAAAAAAAACACGTTTACTCTTCAGGTGAAAATCGGTCATGAATAGTATCTGCCTAAAAATTAAACTACTGGAAAGAGCTCTGAACAACTATAATAGAAAGGGTCAGACCCACTACCATATTTTAACTAACATTGTAATAAAAATTTTCGTGCCTACAGTATATGATATTTACATATGAATCCAACTTACAAATTCAGGACCTTGAATTCTCTCTCTTAAGATTAAACTCTTTGTTAGGCCTTATGATACTCTAGGACGAGTAGGTTCTCACAAATATGCCAAACAATGACATTTATTTCGAAATAAATAAATAAATAAATGCCTTTAAGCAGTTTTGCTTTGCACGCATTCAGCCTATGCCTTTATAATGTTCAATTTTATATACGTGTATACAGAACAAGAGCAAGACTCTAACTTTCACACTTCTCTCTAGTTCATTTCTTTAATTATTTGCTGCTGCACCCCTCTTGTGTTTTATTCATTCCTCTGCAGAAGTTTTCCACACGGTATGCCCTTGGGCATATTACCCGCCTTCACTGGCTATTAATCTCTTCAATTTAAAAAAAAAAAAAAAAAAGTGCACTTTACTGCATCATCCAGATCACTAATGGAGATGTTAAACAGCACTCGACCCACTATTGATTCCTGGGGTACCCTGCTTGTTGCTGGCCTCCAAAAAAGCTAAAGCACTGGCCATGTAATGACATAATTTTGCAGGGGTAGGGCAGAGGAGGAATTGGAAGGGATGTGAAGGGGAGAAGGTGCTTTAAGGGCACTGGTTCCTCTGCATCGTACCTGCAGAAGAGCAAGGCTCTCCAAGAGAGCAGACTAGGAGGTAGTCTTGCGGTGATTTCTCTATGACCATTTTTTTATAGAAGTATGACACAATCTCCACCAGTGTCATTTCTTTCCTTGTAAGGCAGAAGTGATAAATCATGGTCATTAAAACACTCAAGGAAACACAACACAAAGTTTGAAGGTCCCACTAGAAACATATGTCTGGATACCTCTGTGACTGGAGCCACTGAACAGGCTCTCCAAATAGGTGAGAATACTGTAGAACCAGCTGAATTAATTTAATCTACTTAATGTGTTTGGGATCCAAAGGCAACAAGGTTTTCAGACTCTTTCAGATTTAAACGCATCAGCTCTGAGTGAAATCTTTTCCACGCTCTGGGTAAAGCTCTGGCCAGTGTTGATTGTTTTTCCTCATCCAGCCTGTCTATAATAGAAATGCAGTACAATACAGAAGTAGAATTACTGTATCACTCCAACATAAAATCATCACCAAAAATAAATGTTTTTCCTGTCCAACCCAAATTTTGAGGGCTTAAATAGTTTTCAACCTTGACTGAAGACACCTTTCCCCAGAGGCCCAAACCAACGTCACTCCCTGACTCAGCTCTGACCAGCAGCGGGTTCCTTTTGGAGCCAGCTGGAGCTGGCTCTGGTCTAATATGGGGCAGTTGCTGGGCTCTGCTCACAGAGGCCACCCCTGAAGCCACCCCACTACCAAAACCTTGCCACACAAACCTGATATAAACATATAATTGTAACAACAGTATGAAATTAACAAATAACAGTGTGAAGGACAAGGCCAGAAAATGCAGTAAAAATTGCTTAAACTACCACCATCTGTTCTATTTTCGTGAATTGTCTAGGCTGGGACAATTTGTAATAACACTATGCAAGGTTGATATCTTCCCCATTTTTCTGCCTCCCCAAATGCAAAGATACTGCCATGGTGAAAGGTCCCTCGCTACTGTCAAAAGCCCACACTGATCCTCAGCAGAGGCTCTAACACAAAAACATAATTAGTTCATTCAGATGGGAAAGGAGGAACTTACGTAGCCTTTTGTTCACTAGATCAAGGCACCAACAATCTTTACTTCCCTTAGAAAGGGGGAGGCTTTGAATCATGGAATCATTTAGGTTGGAAAAGGCCTCTAAGATCATCAAGTCCAACTGTTAACCTAGCACTGCCAAATCTACCCCTAAACCATTTCACTAAGCACCACATCTCTACATCTTCTGAATACCTCCAGGGATGGTGACTCAACTACTTCCCTGAGCAGCCTGTTCCAATACTTCACAACCCTTGCAGTGAATAATTTTTTCCTAGTGTCCAACCTAAACCTCCTCTGGAGCATCTGGAGGCCATTTCCTCTTGTCTTATCACTTGGTGGTTGTGAGCAGAGACGGACCCCCACCCCACTACAACCTCCTTTGAGGTAATTGTAGAGTGATAAGGTCTCCCCTGAGCCTCCTTTTCTCCAAGCTAAACAATCACAATTCCCTCATAAGACTTGCTCTCTGGACCCTTCACTGGCTTCGTAGCCCTTCTCTGGACACACTCCTGCACCTCAATGTCCTTCTTTTAGTGAGGGGCCCAAAACTGAACACAGTATTCCAGGTGCAGCCTCAACAGAGCTGAAGGTTCCCTTAAGAGCCTCTGAGTACTGTGAAATCCCTCAGAGCAACTCTTAATACCTGGTTGTAATCCACTGACACTGGCAGGTAAGTTTTCAAGGAGAAGGAAGCTCACTATTTACTTATTGCAAAACCTAAAGGGGAGTTTTTCTTTTACATTTTACTTTCTGGAAGGAAAGGGCCCCTTTGTAGTATTGAGTCTTGCAAGACTGCAAAGCCCGTGTGTGTTGAAAGCCTTTGCAGGGATGGCAGTGGTACCTGAGGATAGAAGGCCTGCACATCTGTCTGCCTGCTCCTGCAGCAGCCGGGCATGCACTGGTTTATTCAAATTAGAGCAGACTATCAGCAGTAAGCTACTAATGGGATAACTTATGTCACCCTTCATTCACCTTATGCAGCTGATGTTTGTAGCAGGAG
>NC_137694.1:165747488-165839420 GCF_964034855.1 Anser brachyrhynchus
AAAGGAAAGGAAAGGAAAGGAAAGGAAAGGAAAGGAAAGGAAAGGAAAGGAAAAAAGAAAAGGAAAAAGAAAAGGAAAAAGGAAAAAGGAAAAAGGAAAAGAAAAGAGAAAAAAGAAAAGAGAAAAGAGAAAAGAAAAGAAAAGAAAAGAAAAGAAAAGAAAAGAAAAGAAAAGAAAAGAAAAGAAAAGAAAAGAAAAGAAAAGAAAAGAAAAGAAAAGAAAAGAAAAGAAAAGAAAAGAAAAGAAAAGAAAAGAAAAGAAAAGAAAAGAAAAGAAAAGAAAAGAAAAGAAAAGAAAAGAAAAGAAAAGAAAAGAAAAGAAAAGAAAAGAAAAGAAAAGAAAAGAAAAGAAAAGAAAAGAAAAGAAAAGAAAAGAAAAGAAAAGAAAAGAAAAGAAAAGAAAAGAAAAGAAAAGAAAAAAGAAAAGAAAAGAAAAGAAAACCAATGAAAAGAAAACCAATGAAAAGAAAACCAATGAAAAGTGAAATTACAGCTGAGGAACAGACTGGCTCCTCTAGTATGAAGAAAAACTTCTGGCATATTTGCTGGGCTTCTCAGAGTAACAGAATGACATGTTGTTCTTAACGCAAACATTGTTCTGAGGCTGTTCATTTTCATATTTAGTCATATCACAGCAAAGCTAAGGGAGCGTCAATCATGCTCGGTACATCTGACTGGGTGAGCGCTCCCTTCACAGCTGTATCTGGCAGAATACACTCCTTATTTATTATATTTTTAGTAAGGCATGCTATCTTGTTCATGTGTGAGAAACTGTAATGCATCTTTCACATTTAAAGTGCCCTCTGAAGCTTTCTGCCTCACAACCTCCTGCCTACTTTCACTGTTACCACTAAATTTTTTATATTGTCTTGAGCATCTCTGAAAGAATTGCAAATTCCAGATAGAACATGATTAATTTAGCACTGTCGTCTCCTACAATATAGTGTACAACCGTCCATCCTTCTTTCAGCACAGCTACGTCTTATCTCGGCTCTTAGTGAAAAACTAAATTAAGGCAAAGGCTGAAGTTGTTCATGTGTGCTACTTTTAAAATTAATTTTTGCTGACAGCACCACGGAGTCAAAAGCATGTAGTTGCATTATGAAAGCCAGAACAGAGATTAAAATATATGTGTATTTTTGTTATTCCAGGAAAGAGAGTCTTTTGCTCCTTCTACATTAATCATTTTCCCAAAGGACTCAACAATCCTCTTATTTGGGGAGTAAAAGTCGAACCATCTTTTTCCATTTGCTAAAGATTTCTGCTTCTTACTGTGTTTAACTCCTTGTACACTCTCACTTTACAAGACACAAGCAAAGTTTTGTGATGGGCATTTTGAGTGAGGAAGATGAAGGGCGATTTGGGGACATCAATATTTTTTGCATTGTGTCTCATTTTTAGCAAGTGATTCAAATTGAGAGGAATCCTTGGTTTCTAAAAGCTGAAAATGTTTCAGTTCCACATACTTGAAAGCTTTTTCATCCTAAAATTTTCTTTTAACTTTAAAACTTTTACAATGTTCAGAATTGAAACCAAAAAAAAAGTTAACTGAACTTAATATTTTCTTCAACTTTTTGACTAGTTCAGAATGCAATTCTTCACTCTCATAGCTTGACCTATAACCTTTTCATTGTAGTCTTTAAAACTATGCTAAACCCCATATCTGTATTTATCCAGTTTTATTTTCCTTTCCTCTCCTTGGTATTATCAGGAACAGCTTTTCACCTCTGTGATGCAGAGGTGAAACTGAAGGAAGAACAGTGGGGAAATTAAATGTTTTCAATACTGGAGCTGCTTCTCTAAACCTACATATCACTGTTAAAGCTGGTATGAAGTGCCACAGAGGCAGGCTCTGTCATTCCCTGTTTACTGCTCTGTAAAGCCCAGTGAACTATCTTCACTACTTTCCAGATTACCAGCAAGGTTTAGTTGATGCAACTGAATCAGATCAAAGATGAAGAGAGCAGGGACAAGCTCAGCAGCAGCCTTGCTCATCCAGCATTCCCTTTTAACATGACTAACGTTAGGCAATAGTCTGACTTTTCTCACAGTGACCATACTTGCAACAATTCTTTGCAAAAACTCCGAAGCATGTCTCTTCCAGGATGCTACAGTGAAAACAGGCCTTTGAAAACATGTTTGAAAGCAGAGAATGATGTGCCATCAAGCTGAGCTCCTCAGAATACATGTATCAAAGGGAGCAGTTAGAGCAGTGAGAAGACAGTGTTGTGATGGTTTAACATAACCACGTGGACTCCCCACGTTGCAAGTGCACTTGTCAAGGGAAGTAAAAATTTTATCCAAAGATAGCCCAGTATATTTGTCTCTATATGTAATTCTATTGCATAAAAAAGACTGTAAAGAGTTCTTAGGAAGAACTAAGACGTCAGAATGATACTGATGAATAAGAGCAACATTCTGTATAAATACAAGATCTAGAAAACTAGTTAGTTTTGTTTGTTTGTTTATTTGTTTTTAGCAGAAGGATTTATAATCCTTCAACAAACCGAGCATGACTGAAAATATCACATTGTAAGAAAGGCAAATTTCACAGTGGGATATATCAATAGGAATATACCTTTCAAGATGCATGAATATGTCCTTGACAACCTTGACAGGGTCTCCACTGTAAACTTTGTCCTGGTCTGATTAGGCAAGACAAACAATTTCAAGGCAGACATGGGCTAAATGAGAAAGTTCAGTGAGTTACAAGAATGATGAGATATTTAGACAGCTTTTTGACTTTCAGAATTGGGATTGTTTAGACTGAAGAAGAGTAGCTCAAGGGAAAATGGTATAAATTTCAAAACACATAAATTTCCCTTTCTTAAATTTCTTTTTGAATACAGATAAAAAACTTTTTTCCCACATTCATGTAAACAGTAAAAGGAATGCACTGAAATTAGTAAAAATAGTTTCTTGTTGGATAACAGGTGAAGCTGTCTAATGGATGTTGAAGCACTGGGATAGTTTGTGTGCATCATAGAACACTTCTCATTGCAAAGCAGGTTAAAGAAATGCTCAAGAAATGATGGCAACAGAGTTACCCTGTACTTCAAAAAATGCAATGGACAAGATAACCCCTGCAGGACCCATTCCAATATACTTTTTATTAGATAATAATCAGTCTATGAGATCAGCTGTGCAAGCCAGGTGTTAGTGTGTTTAATACTACTTTGTGTCTTTTTCAATGTGTGCAAGAACAAGTCAAAGGACTGGAAAAAGTCTACTGAAAGAAGGCTTATAATGTTATTATGGATGAGATTCTCTCATACTTTGCTTTAAAATACACATCAATGTCCCTGCCTCTAATGGGTAAAACCAGGAACTCACTAAGAAAAGTTTCCCCAAGAAAAAAAGGTTTTACCACGTATTCCAACCATAAGATGATACATGCAGAGAAGAATTACTCAGTAGTAGAGGTCTCCAATTCTTTAGAAAGATTTGAACAAAGGATATATGTAGCTTGAAGCAAGTGAGAGAGTAAAAGCCCTCTTCTGATAGATGACCATTTCCACACAGCCAGTTGGCTGCTGATGACATCCATGCATGGATTTCTTCCAGATGTAAACATAAAGAAAGAAACAATTTGAGCCTAAATTATTAGGGATAAAACCTTTCATTATGTAGGTATGGAGCAAGAGGTACGTAACTCACGTTGATCTCTGTGACAACTGGAATATATTGGAAATAGACAGAAATCAAAACATAAGGCAGAAAAACATTTTGTAAGAAGCCTGAGGTTCTTAGCAATTAACCTTTGGGAATTCTCTTAATGATACATCCTTTTTCAGAGTTCAGATCTCAAGGGAAGAATGAAAACACTTATTGTAGGGAAAGCTCACCAACATAATCAGAACATCAGAGATCTCATTCAAGTAATTCCGTTAGAAGTATGATTGGAAACTATAGCTTTTCCTGAGGATTTTTTTTTCTTTTATTAACTAATATCTACAAAAAATATTGGATTGTTTTGTAATGGTTTTACCAGTATGCCAACATATCAAAATGATTTAGGACCCTAACTTTCATCTTCAATTACAGTGAAGCAATAATTAAGAATAAAAATATTCTCAGCTCTTTATTAGCTTACCAGGCAACACGTTATATCTTCTCAATTAAGAATCAGAGGTGCAATCAAGTGATATGCTTATGGGAAGAAATTTTTTATTGTAGTTAGGATTTAGGAGATCTGTTTCAGTTAGTTTTACCTCCAAATCAATGGTAAGACTTTAAGAAGTACATAATGAAACTTAAGGGCCCACTTAATTTTCACGTGTCTATGGGGCCATTTTTCATGAGAAAAAAAGACTTGCATAATTACTTGGAATAACTGTGTTGTTGCAGTGATTATAGTTTTCATGTAGGATGTGTAACTACTATGAAAAAGAGAAGGGATTTAAAAAATGAAATCACAGCAAAATTAATGGGGTAAGTGTCAATGGCAGATAATTCGGTCTACCAAATTTAAAAAAAAAAAAAAAAAAAAAAAAAAAAAAGTTGTGGTTTAACCCGGCTGGCAGCTAAACACCACACAGCCGTTCGCTCACCCTCCCCCCTCCCTCTCTGGGATGGGGGGGAGAGAAACGGGAAAGTGAAGCCTGTGAGTTGAGATAAAGACAGTTTATTAAGACAGGAAAATAATAATAACAATAATAATAATAATAGTGATAATGGTAATAGTATTAACAATAATAATGTGTAAGAAAACAAGTGATGCACAATGCAATTGCTCACCACCCGCTGACCGATGCCCAGCCTATTCCCGAGCAGCCGGCCCCCCCACCCCGGCCAGCCACCCCTATATATTGTTTAGCATGACGTCAGATGGTATGGAATACCCCTTTGGCCAGTTTGGGTCAGCTGTCCTGGGTCTGTCCCCTCCCAGCTCCTGCTGCACCCCCAGCCTGCTCGCTGGCAGGACAGAGCAAGAAGCCGAAAAGTCCTTGGCCTGGTGTAAACACTGCTCTGCAACAATTAAAACATCAGCATGTTATCAGCGCTCTTCTCATCCTAATCCAAAACATAGCACCCTACCAGCTACTATGAGCTACTTAACTCTGTCCTAACTGGAACCAGGACAGATATCCACCCCTTATTCCATACCATTTATGTCATGCTCAGGTTACACTCTGTCCAATACATTCTAATTAATCACCATTTTCATCTATGATATATAGCAATCATGGTAGTGATGACATACATTATTATATAATAATTAACATACTACAATTCAACTCATGGGCTATTCTCACCCAGTATCAAATCCCCTTGAGGTACACACCGGACCTCCCCATTCTTTTGCATTACCCACCAAGTGCATCCAGGTCCCTGAGCAAAAGCAATTCCACGAATGGGTTTGCCTTTTCCTGAGGCAGGAGTAGCCCAGACTGTTTTACCCAGCATGTTTCTTACGTGCACTACAGGAACTTTATCCCCTTCTACAGTGCGTAACAGGTTTGATTGGGCAGGTCCAGCTCGGTTGGCAGATCCCCTGGTATTGACTAACCAGGTGGCCTTTGCCAAATGTGTATCCCAATTTTTGAATGTCCCAGCACCCATTGCTTTCAGTGTAGTCTTCAACAGTCCATTGTATCGTTCAACTTTTCCAGAGGCTGGTGCATGATAGGGGATGTGATACACCCACTCAATACCATGTTCTTTGGCCCAAGTGTCTATAAGGTTGTTTCGGAAATGAGTCCCGTTGTCTGACTCAATTCTCTCTGGGGTGCCATGTCGCCATAAGACTTGCTTTTCAAGGCCCAGGATAGTGTTCCGGGCGGTGGCATGGGGCACAGGATATGTTTCCAGCCATCCGGTGGTTGCTTCCACCATTGTAAGTACGTGGCGCTTGCCGTTGCGGGTTTGAGGGAGTGTGATGTAATCAATCTGCCAGGCCTCTCCATATTTATATTTCAGCCATCGTCCTCCATACCAAAGAGGTTTTGACCGTTTGGCTTGCTTGATTGCAGCACATGTTTCACAGTCATGAATAACCTGTGCTATAGTGTCCATGGTCAGGTCCACCCCTCGATCACGAGCCCATCTGTAGGTTGCATCTCTACCTTGATGGCCTGAGGTGTCATGGGCCCATCGGGCTATAAATAATTCACCTTTATGTTGCCAGTCCAGGTCCACCTGAGCCACTTCAATCTTAGCAGCCTGATCCACCTGCTGGTTGTTTTGGTGTTCTTCAGTAGCCCGATTCTTGGGCACATGAGCATCTACATGGCGTACCTTTACAACCAGGTTCTCTACCCGGGCAGCAATATCTTGCCACAATGCCGCAGCCCAGATGGGCTTGCCCCTGCGCTGCCAGTTGTTCTGCTTCCATTGCTGTAACCACCCCCACAGGGCATTTGCTACCATCCATGAATCAGTATAGAGATAGAGAACTGGCCACTTTTCTCGTTCAGCAATATCTAAAGCCAGCTGAATGGCTTTTACTTCTGCAAACTGACTCGATTCACCTTCTCCCTCAGCAGCTTCTGCAACTCGTCGTGTAGGACTCCATACAGCAGCTTTCCATCTCCGATGCTTTCCCACAATACGACAGGACCCGTCAGTGAACAAGGCATATTTCTTCTCATTTTCCGGTAGCTTGTTGTACAGGGGGGCTTCTTCAGCACGAACCACCTCCTCCTCTGGTGATATCCCAAAGTATTTGCCTTCTGGCCAGTCCATAATCACCTCCAAGATTCCTGGGCGACTGGGGTTTCCTATTCGAGCCCGCTGAGTAATCAGTGCAACCCACTTGCTCCATGTAGCATCAGTTGCATGATGCGTAGAGGGGACCCTTCCTTTGAACATCCAGCCTAGTACCGGCAGTCGGGGTGCCAGGAGGAGCTGCGCTTCAGTACCGACCACTTCCGAAGCAGATCGAACTCCTTCATATGCTGCCAATATCTCCTTTTCAGTTGGAGTATAGCGGGCTTCAGATCCTCTGTATCCCCGACTCCAAAACCCCAGGGGTCGACCTCGAGTTTCCCCAGGTTCTTTCTGCCAGAGGCTCCAGGTGGGACCATTCTCTCCGGCTGCGGTGTAGAGCACATTCTTTACATCTGGTCCTGTTCGGACTGGCCCGAGGGCTACTGCATGAACTATTTCCTGCTTAATTTGTTCAAAGGCTTGTCGTTGCTCAGGGCCCCATTCAAAAGCATTCTTCTTACGGGTTACTTGGTAGAGCGGGTTTACAATCAGACTGTAATTTGGAATATGCATTCTCCAAAACCCCACGACACCTAGGAAAGTTTGTGTTTCTTTTTTGCTAGTTGGTGGAGACATAGCTGTTATTTTGTTGATCACATCCATTGGGATTTGACGGCGTCCATCTTGCCATTTTATTCCTAAAAACTGGATCTCTCGTGCAGGTCCTTTAACTTTATTCTGTTTTATGGCAAAACCGGCCTTCAGAAGGATTTGGACTATTTTCTTCCCTTTCTCGAAAACTTCTTCTGCAGTGTCACCCCACACAATGATGTCATCGATGTACTGCAGGTGTTCAGGAGCTTCCCCCTGCTCCAGCGCAGACTGGATCAGTCCATGGCAAATGGTAGGGCTGTGTTTCCACCCCTGGGGCAGCCGATTCCAAGTATATTGGACTCCCCTCCAAGTGAAAGCAAACTGTGGCCTGCACTGTGCTGCTAGAGGGATGGAGAAAAATGCATTAGCGATATCAATTGTGGCATACCACTTGGCTGCCTTTGATTCCAGTTCATACTGGAGTTCTAGCATGTCCGGCACTGCAGCACTCAGTGGTGGCGTGACTTCGTTCAGGCCACGATAGTCCACTGTTAGTCTCCACTCACCATTAGACTTTCGCACTGGCCATATGGGACTATTAAAAGGTGAATGAGTCTTGCTGATCACTCCTTGGCTCTCCAGTTGACGAATTAGCTTATGGATGGGACTCAGGGAGTCTCGGTTGGTGCGATATTGCCGCCGGTGCACAGTTGTGGTAGCGATCGGCACTTGCTGTTCTTCAACCCTCAGCAACCCCACAACAGAAGGGTCCTCTGAGAGACCAGGCAAGGTAGACAACTGTTTAATGTCCTCTGTCTCCAAAGCAGCTATGCCAAAAGCCCAGCGGAACCCTTTTGGGTCCTTGAAATATCCTCTTCTAAGATAGTCTATGCCAAGGATGCACGGAGCATCTGGGCCAGTCACAATACGGTGCTTTTGCCACTCATTACCGGTTAGACTCACTTCAGCCTCCAATACAGTTAACTGCTGGGATCCCCCCGTCACACCATAAATACAGATGGGCTCTGGCCCTTTATAGCTTGATGGCATTAGAGTACATTGTGCACCGGTGTCTACCAAAGCCTTATACTTCTGTGCGTCTGACGTGCCAGGCCATCGAATCCACACAGTCCAATAAACTCGATTGTCCCTTTCCTCCCCCTGGCTGGAGGCAGGGCCCCTCTAGTCCTGGTCAGAATCTTCATTTCTGTGTTTAAAGGACTGCCTGCTGGAAGTTGGAGCAGCAAACCTTTCAGAGAACTCCTTTTTCCCAATTGTTTTCCTTTGCAATTCACGTACCCGTGCCTCTAGGGTCGCAGTAGATTTTCCATCCCATTTTCTCATGTCCTCTCCATGGTCACGTAGGTAAAACCACAGGGTGGCGCGGTGTGTGTGCCCACCATATTGTCTTCCTTGCATAGATGAACGTTTACCCCTAATAGCTGAGACACTGGTTTGTACAGGTGGGGAGGAAAATAAACTCTCTTTAAGTTGGTGGATCTCTTCAGAAAGTTTCTCCAAGGTATTCTCTTTTAGCTGGTGAACACTAGTTCGTTCAGGTGAAGGGGAAGATAATCTTTCTTCAAGTTGGTGGATCTTTTCAGAAAGTTTCTCCAAAGCATTCTCTTTTAGCTGGTGGACACTGGTTCGTTCAGGTGAAGGGGAAGATAATCTTTCTTCAAGTTGGTGAATCTTTTCAGAAAGTTTCTCCAAAGCATTCTCTTTTAGCTGGTGGACACTGGTTCGTTCAGGTGGAGGGGAAGATAAATTCTCTTTAAGTTGGTGGACCTCTTCAGAGAGTTTCTCCACAGCTGAGACACAGGCCTTTAGGGAAGAGGAGAGATTTCCTTCGTACTGCCGGAGTATTTTAGTCACTTCATTCACTGTGGGATTCTCCTCCGTTTTCCAGGTTAGTATTGCCAATGAGTTGGCATATGATGATGGGGCACTCCGTACAAACTTCCGCCACATGGGTGGTGTACACTGGACTGCATCTGGATCTGTGGATGTTTGTGCGTCATCTAGGTCCTTATAAATTACTTCCCGTACGGCCAATTCCCTCAGGTACTGAATTCCCTTCTCCATGGTGGTCCATTTGCTTGGTAAACATACAAGTTCTTCCTTGAAGAGATACCTTTCCTTCACAGCTGACAGGAGACGCCTCCAGAGGCTGCGAGATTGTGCTCCATCTCCAATTGCTTTGTCAATGCATGCGTCCCTAGCAAGGGATCCCAGCCGCCTGGCTTCCTTGCCCTCCAATTCCACATAATTGGCTCCCGTGTCCCAGCACCGGAGCAGCCAGGTGACAAGCTGCTCGCCTATACAGCGACCAAAATCTTTTCGCACATCTCGTAGCTCACGCTGGTATAGAGTCCGGGTAATTACTGTTGATTTTCCGACATCCTCATCCTCATCTTCAGTCTCCTGCACCTTTGATGGCTGGTATGGAGTCCGGGTAGTTACTGTTGATTTTTCGCCATCCTCATCCTCATCTTCAGTCTCCTGCACCTTTGATGGCCCAGCCTCGTCTTCACTTCGCCCAGACTTAGCAGAAGACTGTCTGCGTTTTAAACGACCTGAGCCTCTATACCATTTTTTCACCTTGTCTACAGGGGCAACTTGCACTGCTACAGCTCGTTTCTCTGACCCAGACACAGGGTCTGCCACAGGGCTTGGAATACACTCTGCGGGGTCAACTTGCACTGCTACAGCTCGTTTCTCTGACCCAGACACAGGGTCTGCCACAGGGGTTGGGATACCCTCTGCGGGGTCAACTTGCACTGCTACAGCTCGTTTCTCTGACCCAGCCACAGGAGTGGGAGCAGCTGCACGAGCTGGGGCAGCTGCAGGAGCTGGGGCAGCTGCAGGAGCTGGAGCGGCTGCAGGGGCTGGAGCTGGAGCGGCTGCAGGAGCTGGAGCTGGAGCGGCTGCAGGAGCCGGAACGGCTGCAGGAGCTGGAGCTGGAGCAGCTGCAGGAGCTGGAGCGGCTGCAGGAGCTGGAGCTGGAGCAGCTGCAGGAGCTGGAGCGGCTGCAGGAGCTGGAGCTGGAGTAGCTGCAGGAGCTGGAGCTGGAGCGGCTGCAGGAGCTGGAGCGGCTGCAGGAGCTGGAACTGGAACGGCTGCAGGAGCTGGAGCTGGAGTAGCTGCAGGAGCTGGAACTGGAGCGGCTGCAGGAGCTGGAGCTGGAGCGGCTGCAGGAGCTGGAGCTGGAGTAGCTGCAGGAGCTGGAACTGGAGCGGCTGCAGGAGCTGGAGCTGGAGCTGGAGCGGCTGCAGGAGCTGGAGCTGGAGTAGCTGCAGGAGCTGGAACTGGAGCGGCTGCAGGAGCTGGAACTGGAATGGCTGCAGGAGCAGGAGCGGCTGCAGGAGCTGGAGCTAGGTTGCTAATAACATCAATTGCAGCTCGATAGGCACAAGCCAGACCCCAGCACGCTACAGTGATTTGTGTCACTTTGGAACTGCCAGAGTCATGACACCTTTTTTTCAAGCATTCTGCCAGCTTTTTAGGATTTTGCAGTTGTTCAGGGGTGAATGTCCAAAACACTGGAGGTGACCACTGCTCTAGAAACCTGCCCATATCCTCCCACACTCCCTGCCACTCGCAACTATCCCGCCTCAAGACAGATCTCCGGATGAGATTCCTAAGTAGTTGTTTAACCCTCCACAAAATCTGAAGCGCATTCAGGAGACATAACAACAAGAGCAGGCTGGTCTGAGTATCCCAAGGATATTCAACATCTCGGAGAACCACCGTAACTAACTCGGGGGATAAGAGGGTGGTGGTGAAGGAGAAAGGGAGAGTGAACAGGTAGGGAAACATGTCTTCCCCTGTCCCCTTCACAGATTGGCTCCCTAACGAAAACAGGCAATAGGTGTAATTGCTAATAGTTTCCGAGATATGGGTTCCAAAGTATAGAGTCGACGTCAGTGCTGAGTACAAATACCAGGTTAAAGTCGTGACCAGATATTTCATCATTTCATAAGCCATTGTTACACCGCACAGTACCATAACAATCTTAAACCAGGGCCCGGAAAGGATAAACAGTGCAACAGGGAGCACATACAGAAAGTAACGCACCATAAAACTCAATTTGGAATACAGGTACAGCAGACTGGAGATTAAGGCAATCAACATCGTGACTAGCAACTATTAAGCAGGTCCAATACTTATACCAATTTTAGTTTAACACACTCTGGTCAGATTTGTCGATATCTCAACCCTTCGGGCCCCACGTTGGGCGCCAAAAAGACTGTTGTGGTTTAACCCGGCTGGCAGCTAAACACCACACAGCCGTTCGCTCACCCTCCCCCCTCCCTCTCTGGGATGGGGGGGAGAGAAACGGGAAAGTGAAGCCTGTGAGTTGAGATAAAGACAGTTTATTAAGACAGGAAAATAATAATAACAATAATAATAATAATAGTGATAATGGTAATAGTATTAACAATAATAATGTGTAAGAAAACAAGTGATGCACAATGCAATTGCTCACCACCCGCTGACCGATGCCCAGCCTATTCCCGAGCAGCCGGCCCCCCCACCCCGGCCAGCCACCCCTATATATTGTTTAGCATGACGTCAGATGGTATGGAATACCCCTTTGGCCAGTTTGGGTCAGCTGTCCTGGGTCTGTCCCCTCCCAGCTCCTGCTGCACCCCCAGCCTGCTCGCTGGCAGGACAGAGCAAGAAGCCGAAAAGTCCTTGGCCTGGTGTAAACACTGCTCTGCAACAATTAAAACATCAGCATGTTATCAGCGCTCTTCTCATCCTAATCCAAAACATAGCACCCTACCAGCTACTATGAGCTACTTAACTCTGTCCTAACTGGAACCAGGACAAAGAGATTCAAGGAAATACAAAAGCTTTTTGTTTCTCTTCAGGCTAAAAAAAAAAAAAAGAAAAAAAAGAAAAACAATAAATTTCCTTTCAGGTAAACTTGAAAAGATTTTTGACTGAAAAGGTTCAAATTAAGAAACCAAAATATCTCATCTTGAAAACACTGAAATGAAAACTTCTCACTTGATCATTTATTTACTGACTGCCTCATTTTTCTGTTTATTTGCATCACAGCTATTTGCCAAATTCAGAAAGAGCTACGTTTTATGTTGAACTACATTTTTGCTGGTGTTTTGCAAAGCCACAGCTTAAGGTAACTTATTTCTGAATAACTGGCCATACATTTGTTAACACTAATGTGCACTGTTTTCATTACCTCACAAAAAACTTTGGCCATCAATTTCCTTGAAAAGAGCAGCTTTAAATATAGCTCCCCTGAAAGTCGATAAGACTTAAAGAAACTGTCACTTCATCATTTTAGTAAATTGCCCTCAGATCTCCTACTCCAACACATACATGTGTGTACGGATTTCTCTATACTGCATATATTATAAATAAATTAATATTTAAGCAGTATGATGAAAAAGCAAAAATAAAAGGAAATTCTGAGATTTGAGTATCATAAATTTCACCTTTAAAAAGAATGAAATACACAAATGAGAACTGCTATCACAAGCACCTCAGTGTTAACTTCTAGGGTGCCAGATTAATTTTAAAATAGCTTTCTACAACCCTCTGCCCACATTCCTATTCTTCTCCCCCAATAAACAACTATGCAAGAGAAATAGCAGCAGTTTACCACTGAGTTGGTGATTCCATGAACTCTAAATAAAATATTATAAATGGCAAATTGTCTGGAGTGAAATAAGAGTGGTATTTGCACATTTTTCTGCTTGGCTGAGCTCATATTGTTTCTTTGGGAATAAGCTATCAGTTTTTAACATTTCCTTTTCCTTATTCCCCTAGCACAGCATCACTCATCTTTTACATTTTCTGCTGTTTTATCTCCGTGAGAAAGAGGTGTAAGTTAAGTTTGCTCTTGGGATAGAGATGTGTAAGAAGCAAAAATTCCAAACTTCTCATTAACGGCTGGAGGCAACCAAGGATCCTCTTTGTCCCAAGACTAAAGGACTGTTGCATTCTAAGCATTGCTTTCAGGCTCTTAGAGTTTGCACCAGAAGCCTATTGGCATCAAATAGGTTATTTGAAAGGCAAAGATTACACCATTTCCCCACCCTTCACTTGAATCCCTGAAGAGGTTCCTTACTGTTTGTGGAAGAGCAGATTGCCACCTCTTTCACTGTGCTTATCTTCTCCCTTGTGGTGCTGTTCTTACCTACTGTCCTGTAGCTCAGCCAAAATGACTTGGTACCTCCTACATTTCCAGAATCCTTCCACTCATGTCTTCCTTTCTGATAATAATGGCTTTCTTTTTTTTTTTTTGGATAACACAGGCACAGAGGAAAAGGTGTTTTAGAGGAGGTGGCATTTTGTCTCAGCAGAATGAGGGGATGGTATCCTGCAAGGAGCAGGGCGTCATGTCACTTGGGAAGGCCACTACACCTTTTTCTCTTTTGCTCATTCCCTTATATACTTTCACAAGGTTTTTCTTTGCAGCCATTTCACATGACTAGTACAGCAAGACAGGAAGGGCAAAGACTTACGGTTACTTTCCAAGTTCCTTCTGTCAGTACAAGTTTCATTTGCAATGGGAGATGTGAGAGGCCGCAGTTTTTTGGCCTCTTCCACCTTTCAGTGAGTCCATTCACACACTGGAAAAAGTACCTGGTGTTTTCAGGCTCAGGGATGGCAGCAGAGATATTTAGGCAGAAGCAGATCAGGTCTCAGCATATTTCTAGCACAGCAAAATGTCAGAGGAGGACTTCTTTGGTTGAATTTCAAACACAGAGACTGTGATTCTCACGCAAGGCACCATCCCTCAGTCTGAGCAACTGGAAAATAGTACATGGAGATGATTTTGCTTGGCTCATATTTTAAAAATGAGTCTGTGTGTAATAGCTTTCAACTTGCTGCTGGTAGAAATGCAGGGGCCCTGAGGGGATAGAAAGGAGAAATGAAAACCACAGACTGGAGGTGCTGTGCCAGGAGAGGGTACCCCTTCTTGACATGGGTCCATTATCACTGAAGCAGGCTCTGAAAACCATCATTTCACTCCAAGCAGCAAAACATCATGTTTGCACTGACTTCTTCACTTTATCCAGTGCTGCAGGAACACCCTGTTCCTTTTCACTATCTACCAGAGGCTGTGAGCGAGAGTGTCAGGATTTTGGCTGATGGTCCCTGTGAGAAGCATGTGATAGAACAGCAACCACCTCATTTCCAAGTGACCTATCCTTGCAGCTAAGGAGCTACTCCACATTTTCTGAAACTGTCCCTCCAAAAAGTATGTTTGGCATCTTTTGTATGATCTGAAGGAAATGCAAGTTAGGTACTTTCCTATTATTCCCCTGGCAATTGTTCAGAAATGTGTTTCTCTCCCGAACTTTGAACAGAAGGAGAACACGATAAGATTTTTATATTAAAATGCAGTCACAAAAAGAAATCATTTATGAAATATTATACAGTAGACACTTTCTTTCACCTGGAGAAGTTCAAGCCATCTTGTTTCAGCTGGCTGTATGCTCTCAGAATGGGAGAATGTTAGAGGTTTAACCATAATGTAATTGTAAGATTGTTTAAAATCATGGTAAATGGTACTGCCTTTGGTACTGCCTGTTAGACTGAGAGGACCACTACTACATGTAGAAAGATTTTCCTTGTTACTAAAGAAATGTCACTGCCTTACATTTGGCCCCCTGAACCACATATGCGCATTAAGTGCACAGTGTTTCTGTCCTCCAATGGAGTGTACCTAAAGTCTTGGTACAGTCAGTAGAGAAAAGCAGGTGATTTGAGGCCCTCTAGATAAATACTCTATGCATTTAGCTTGGGCACCTAATTTAGGTGAAGAGTTTCTTTCAGCAGAGCCTTCATCTGTTTTTTTCCTACTGACTAGATATGGAACTTCTGCACCCTTGAAGTCCTCCTTCCCCAAGCACTTACAATTTGGGTGAAAATCAGACATTCCAGTTCAGCAGATCAGATCCTCATACTTTACCTCCTGCAGCATGCATGTAACAGTTCTGGAGCTGTCACTTCCAGGTGCAGTAAAAAGCAGGGGAGCTTAACATCTATGGACCGCCCCATCCCACTGGACCCAAAGGCCACCTGTGCTGGCAACCTGCTGATTCTGCTTCTGATTTGTGGACAGTCTTCCGAGGCCTGTTTCTAAAATGAAGCAAAAATTCCAATCTAGCATTCTAGCTATTTTAAATTTCTTCCTCTTTCTTGCCTTTGCAAACCAAATTAAAATGCTATTCAAATACCACCTAAGCATTATGTTATACTGGTGAGGCAGTTAATCATCATGTCTTCTAAAAGGTGATTTGTGAAAGAAAAGATGTCAGCTAACATTTCTTCACAAAGCAGAGATACAACCCTGATTAGACACAATGGCCCCACTGCCATCAACATACACCAGCTTCATTCCCAGTCTCCCGTCACTACGTCACTATGTAGCGTGTACTGTGTACATTAACAAGTAAATACTGCCTTTATAGTCTTACCCTGCAAACAGAATAAAAGCATTTTTTCTTTGTGCATAGTAAGTATTTCCCAAGCCAAAGTGACCCAGAGAGGAAGGGTCAAGCATGACCTTGTGATTTCCTGAGCACTCATGAACCCCCACACAGAAGATATTCTGAACAGCCAGCAGTGAGAAAACCTTCAAATGGAAGATACATTTAACAAAACATTTACATTCAAACATACACCTCATTCTGTAGGAAACCTATTTCTTTTTTGATAATTCCTAATAGGTCAGGTCATTATTAAAAAAAAAAAAAAGGAACAATGAACTGACTATGTTTGCAAAGAAACTCATGAAAGACTAGAGCTGAAAGCTTAAAAGCCATGAAGGAAGCACAAGCACCTCTTTTTTTTTTTTTCTTGTGTGTGTGTGTGTGTGTATACGAAAACCCCTCATGATTTGTATGCCACTCTTACACTTTTATTTGCTTGCTTGAAATACTCAGATTGCCAATGCAGTTTCATTGATCTTTTCTCATGCTACTTCTTAATTAGATTAAATGGAGGACAAAGTACTTTACTTTGTTGCTGTTAAAGTACAGGAGAGAGGGACTTCAGTGAGACTTCATTCAAAGGAGGTACTGATCATCCACAATTCCTTTCTTTAGAAGAAAGTTCAAACTCTTGCTAGCACATTTCTAGATCAGGTCCTATTTTTCTAGGAAAATATGAAAAACATTGGATCTTAAATGAAATCTCTCACAATTTTCTGCAGTTTCACCTGTAGGAGTCAAGGGACTTCAGATAGCACAGGTATGAGTAAGATTAAGGTATGGCCTCCTTGTTATGGCAATAATTTTAGAGTGATCAAAAAATCTATCCTCAATTTACAATGCTCAGGGATGAAAACACACCACAGCTAAACAAATTATGAATTTAAAATAAAAGGCTGCCATACTATAACAATACTACACAATATCAGACACAGCAGCTTAGCAAACAGATTCAGTCCTCCACAGGCTTTTTGCCTCTTTCTTTTTGAATTCTTAAGGCATTCTTCACAGAGTTTTATGTGCTTTCTCTCCGTATCTGCTACCAATGAAGTGTTCCACCAGTGGTGAAAGGAAGAGGGGAAGAAAATACGATGAAAAGGGCTCAAGGGTTCAGACAAGGACAGGGAGATAACTCACCCATCACCATCATAATCAAAACAGACTCAGCATAGGGAGATTAATATAATTTATTGCCTAATACTAACAGACTAGAAAAGTAAGAAACTGAAAGCAAACCACAAACACCTTCCCCTCATCCACCCTCTTCTACTTAATCCCTCCAAGGGGTGCAGGGCAATGAGGAATGGGGGCTGCGGTCAGTCCTTAACACTTCGTCTCCGCTTCTCCTTCAGGGTCACTCTTTGCCCCTGCTCCACGCGGGGTCCCTCCCACGGGATGCCGTCCTTCCCGAACTGAGCCTGCGGGGGCTGCCCACAGGCAGCAGCTCTTCAAGAACTGCTCCCACACGGCTCCGTACCACGGGGTCCATCCCCCAGGAGCAAACTGCTCCAGCACGGGTCCCCCACGGGCGGCAGCTCCCCCCAGACCCCTGCTCCTGCGTGGGCTCCTCTCCACGGGCTGCAGCTCCGGCCCGGGGCCTGCTCCTGCGGGGGCTCTCCATGGGCCGCAGCCTCCTCCAGGCCACATCCACCTGCTCCACCGGGGGCTCCTCCACGGGCTGCAGCATGGAGATCTGCTCCGTGTGGGACCCATGGGCTGCAGGGGGACAGCCTGCTCCACCAGGGGCCTCTCCAAGGCCGCAGGGGAAGTGCTGCTGTGTGCCTGGAGCACCTCCTGTCCTCCTGCTGCACTGACCTTGGGGTCTGCAGGGCTGGTTCTCGCACATTTTCTCACTACTCTCTCCCAGCTACTGTTGCATGGCATTTCTTCCCTTTCTTAAATCTGCTCTGCCAGAGGCTAAACCAGTGCCACTCACTGATTCGGCTCTGTCCAGCAGCGGGTCACTTCTGTAGCTGTCTGGAGCTGACTCTGATCTGACATGGGGCAGCTGCTGGGCTCTGCTAACAACAGCAACCCCTGATAAGGTCTCCCCTGAGGCTTCTTTTCTCCGAGCTAAACAACTGTAGTTCCCTCAGCCACTACTCCTAAGACCTGTTCTCTAGACCCTTCACCAGCTTCGTTGTCCTTCTCTGGACACACTCCAGCACCTCGATATCCCTTTTGTAGTGAGAGGCCCAAAACTGAACACAGAATTCCAGGTATAGCCTCACCAGAGCTGAGGGTCCTCTTAAGAGCCTCTGAGTGCTACCCCTGCAGCCTCTCCATTCTACCAAACCTTGCCATATAAACCCCATACATTGACAAAGATCTTTCATTCTTCCCTCTCAAGCTGTTGATGTTTTTGCCCCAGTTTCACCAAAAGAAAGCTTGCAGTGTACTTTGCATCAGTAGGTGGATTCTGTTTTCTACAAAAAGAACCCTTTTAACTGAAGATAGTATTACTATTTCCTCCTTAGCCTTATGTCCATCACTCAATCAGAAATGAAAGGGACCAAAGGAAGTTATTGCCAAACATTTAACATGTAGATTTTCCTCTATTTTTTTTCCTCTATTCCTCTATTTAATGCAAAATCACCAGACAATAGTTCTTAAAAGGTCAGAATTTGTACATCTGTTTTGAGTCTCAGTAGAGAGGGTTCAGTAGATAAAAGAGCAGTTACCTGGGCGGTTATTTAGCTTTGCAGGCTCATTAATCAAGTAAGACAAACCTCATTCAACAAACAGGTGTTTAATTGAATAGGCTTTTTCATCCATCCAATTTATGTTAAAATACCCTGTGCTAATTAGTTCACAGTTACTCCCAAGTTGATTTACAATCAATTCATGTTCTTCACAAACATTGATGATGTTTTTACTTGAGAAATACACAACAAATAACTAATTCTAGTGCTTTGAACTGACCTAAAATATTGTCAGGATGCTGTAAATGCTGAGCCAAAACACTGATCATGTAATGACCAAAGAGAGCAGGAACACTTGGAACAATTGCTGCTGTTTCATTTGGAGACATCAGAACGTCCTGCTGCATTGATCCCTCTGATATCATGAAGAGTTTGTAGCAGGTGGGAAGGAAACTAATTTGGAAGGCCTTTAGAAAGAACAGGAATCAAAATGGAATTTGAGATGAAGGATGAACATGAGCATAGCCTTCAGCACATAAGTCAGAAAGCAGCTTTGAAGGGACAAACATCATTATGGAAGGCACCGAATAGACTGAACTTTAGCCATCAAAGACCAAAGAAAGCTTGGCATGTATATAAAGGACATATCAAGTGACTAGCTTGTAGACATTTACACTGGAGGTAAGAGCCCTTGCAGACAGATTTCCTTCACCTTCTCCAAACCCTCATCTCACAAGCTGTGTTCTCCCTTTTTGGTTCTGGGAAGGTTGCTATGTGATCCACTGTGAAAAATATTATCCATGACAGGATATCTCTCATCTCAGAGATTTTAAAGCAAAGTCAATCAGCTGCTAAGAGAAAGGTCTGCTGTGAGTATGTTCTGGTTTTGGAGGCTGCATAGGTGAGAATTATTTTTTTACTGAAAATTATTTCCCACTGAACAGAAAATAAGTCTCTGTTGTGGTTTAACCCGGCTGGCAGCTAAACACCACACAGCCGTTCGCTCACCCTCCCCCCTCCCTCTCTGGGATGGGGGAGAGAAACGGGAAAGTGAAGCCGGTAAGTTGAGATAAAGACAGTTTATTAAGACAGGAATATAATAATAACAATAATAATAATAATAGTGATAGTGATAATAGTATTAATAATAATAATGTGTAAGAAAACAAGTGATGCACAATGGAATTGCTCACCACCCGCTGACCGATGCCCAGCCTATCCCCGAGCAGCCGGCCCCCCACCCCGGCCAGCCACCCCTATATATTGTTTAGCATGACGTCAGATGGTATGGAATACCCCTTTGGCCAGTTTGGGTCAGCTGTCCTGGGTCTGTCCCCTCCCAGCTCCTGCTGCACCCCTAGCCTGCTCGCTGGCAGGACAGAGCGAGAAGCTGAAAAGTCCTTGGCCTGGTGTAAACACTGCTCTGCAACAATTAAAACATCAGCATGTTATCAGCGCTCTTCTCATCCTAATCCAAAACATAGCAACCTACCAGCTACTAGGAGGGAAATTAACTCTGTCCTAACTGGAACCAGGACAGTCTCCCAATACTTTCTTTAAATTTGATTTGGAGCAAAAACATATGGGAAGGAACGATTAAGTTATATGGTGATAACCTGATCATAAATTTCTTAGCAATACTATCTTTTTGAACCTTGATTCCTGTTGGTATTTAAGATGTCAGCCTATGATTTAAACATGATAGAAAAATCCGTAGGTGGAGAATTAATCAATTTCCTAATTGTTGGACTGACACCAGACTCTCAGATATGTAACAACTACCTTTAGAGGAGGAGTTAGAACACCAGAAAATGAGTGCTTTTTGCTCGTAGATTGATTTTAATGCAAAACCTATGTTTTAAATATAGCACAAGCAACAACTTCAAGATGTCAGATGCCTTTAATGGAATATTAGGTGAGCAGAGGAGAGAGTCCACTAGGCCATTTTCAATACATCATCTTCATCTTAAGCTGATTGGGACCCTGATCTTCAAGAATGAATATCCATGGTGCAGATTTCTAAACTGTAATATGGAATATAAAACTGAGACACTGTTTTATGATTCCAAAGTCCCAAGTTTAATACAGGCTTCTGGAGCTCTTTTTTCAGCTCTGTAAATAAGAAATTATCTATGCCAGGAGACAAGGAGACGAGTCTTCTTTTCAAAGGAGCAGATGGCAGAAGCATCGGAGGCATGCTACTTCTTTCTTCTTCTGTGCAAATAAATATATTTTAAAATGCTGAACCTGATATGAAGTTTATTTCAATAATTAATGTAAGTGGTATGCACTTGGAGTCTAGGAATTCCCATCACTTCTGGGCAGTGTCCACAGAGAGATCTTGGAACAGAAGATTCCTGCGCCCTTCAAACTGTCACAGATTTTTTCATACAGAATGCATTCATTTGTTCTATCAGCGTATTTGTGGAGATGCTAGAAAAATGTATAGTGTAAAAACAAAACAAAACAAAATATAAAAGCAACCCTTCTATTTTGAAACCTAAGAATCCCCTCAAGTCTTGACTGTCACTTTTTCCCCCTTCTAACCCAGCTGCTCTTTGATCTGTCTCTTCCTAAGTGGATAAATATATTCTAAATTATTGCTAGCCCCAGGGGAACTGAACTGGTGTTAGCTAGCGAGGAGATGCTTTTAGAAAATGTCACTAATGTAGGTGGCGAAAATGGCAAGAAACTGTTGAGGACTGCAACAGCTCAGCTAAATCTGAGCTGAATTTAGGGCTGGAATAAATGAGTGCAACATTCAGTGTCTCCAGGAAGATATTCAGCCACTGAAGCTCTCTGGAATACCCTGTCTGTGCCTTCTCATTAGGGATGGAAGAACAGGAAGTTCCAGGGGGGCGGTTTACACCCCTATGCAGCTTTTGACTTAAAACGCATACGTTTACCAAAGCTAATGTCTATAAAAATGCACAGATTTGGAGCTGTCTTCTTCATTGTTTTGACATATCTATAAAATAGTAAAAAAATGTAATCATTCTAATTTGTTGACTAGTCATGCTAGTTGAGCTAGTTATGCTGACTTAGTACCAAAGTTTGAGTATAAAAGAGGTTGAACAAGTTATTGGGTTGGAGGTGAAGAGACATCTTCAGTGGCTAGACTAGGGACCTATCCACCATGCCGCAAACATTAAGAGTGTATTTCTGGTCTCTGTAGAGTGATTCAGACCTCCAAGACTGAAAGCCTAGGTAACTTGTTTAAAAGGGGGAGCTACTGTTTCTGAAATCCAGTTAAAAGATGGCAGGTCAGGAGCCCATTCCTCTGAACTGACCACAGAGGGATCTAAAGCAACTCTGCAGATCAGCTCAGTGGGTCATAGGCCTATGTTGGAACAGCCTGGACGTAACTCTTAGGCATGGGCACATTCAAGGAAGGTCTGAACATGTCTCAAGAAGGCACCTTCAAACACTGGGGTGCAGAAAGCTGAGGGCAGATGCCTTTCAGGGTGGAGAGAGGATGTTCCTTCCTCTACACAAAATCTGTAATTTAGTGAGGTTTCCCAGAAAATAACATCGTGTCTCCTGCTTCAACTGCTGATTACAGAATATTTGACCAACTTAGTACCTCAGTACTCCTTAGAGAATTAACTTTGCTTATCAAGCTGTATTCTCTCTCTCTCTCTCTTTTTTTTTTCTTTTCTCCTTATCCTCATTTGTAAATCATATATGCTTTTCTATAAACCCATCAGATTCAGAGGGAAAAATAAAGAGGTGTCCATGTCCATCATTCTTGTCCTGTAGTCATATGGAACCTGATGAGTGAGAGGTATTCCTAGTTAAAAATCAGTCAGCCTGAGAAAATTCTCCAGATAGGAATAAAGAGGACCCTATCATTGATGCTTTCTGATGCTCAGCACAGTTCTATTCCAGTAAATTAGACAGAATCTGATTAAACTTCATAAATTAAACTCTTTAAGGTGAAGTGTTCACCTGTTCCCCAACACAGGCATTACTGAGCATGCATAACAAACTTTGAACAAGTGCCTAAGAAATACCACAGCCCATGACATGGGCTCTGACTGATCTTTAGATATACTCACAGGGCTGGATGTATAGAGGACAGGCCAGACAGTTCTTTTCTGAGACTCACAGGACATGATTCATCTAATCTAATTTTAGATATCTAAAATGTAGATGATGATGTCTGAGCCAGACACTGCAGGCCCCCTTTATAGCTAATGGAAAGAGAAATAGGCATTTGAAGGGTTCCATTATTCTGGTACAGTTTCAGTATCTGGCCTATGATAAAACGACTTGCACCCACACAAATGCTGCTCTCTACCAGGGAGATTGACCTGATGCAGACATCTGCATTGAGCAGCTGAAGGCATTCTGAATCCTCCTTCATACATTGTATCTGACACTCCAACACGATTGGGCATGAAAAAACTTGGGCTGAGTTTTGACTTGCTTATGCTTTCCAGCATTTTGTTTATTTGTTTGGCTGTTTTTGTGTGTGTGTGTTTATAAGTGAAGGCAACTGCAAGATAGGGAGTAAGCCGAGACCATAGTCAGCTTTGTTCTTGCTCTTTACAGTGCCAGTAGCAGGGCAGGACTATGTTCTTATCTCCCATTGGTGTCTATGTTTTAGTGAGTTTTCCCAAAAGCCATCAACTGGTATCTGCTTATTTCTGACTTGTCCAGATGTAAAAGCACACAGCTCTCTCTTCTCTTGGTTATATTGAATGGTTATGCTAAACATGTATAAGTGATTTAAATAATCTCACTTTCTGTAACCAAACCATTCAGTTGTAAACTGACTTAGAGGTGCAATCCTGTGCCCCAGAAATGCAAATGAATTTCAGAGATGCAAAACATCTTTACCTGAAAATTATTGCCTCCTGTAAGCTTTAAGGGAAGACAAACCATGACCTCTCTTCCTCTGTGGTATGACCTATACACCTATGACACTGTTTACAATGGAAAAACAATACTAGGGAAATAAAAACGAGTCTAGAGGGAATTTTTTTCAGATTCTTCCCAACATTTTTAGGTTTTTCAAATAAGGTCATTGGACTTTAGCATAAGGAAAGAAGGAAATAAATGCCAGGTTTGAAACGCATCAAAACCGAATGAAGGTCTTTACATTGAATTGAATGGATGTTTAAGGTCAATCACAAATTGTATTTGTGGTCCCAAAGGTCTGCCTTATAGCATTCTGCAGTGTAGCTTTCTTTCTTTGAATCTTTCTAACATTTGTAATAAACTAACACCTTTAATTTTGCGTGGGAAACAAAAGACTTTGGATAAAATACCCCTGATAACTCCTGTAAATTCATACAAAATGAGACATTGATTATGAATTACAGCATTTACTCCACACTGGGAATTAATACCAATTTGGAATTGTGTGGATTCAATCAAATTAAGTTCGTGAGCTGAACAACACTACTATTTCAACAAAAAGAAAAAAAAAAGAAAAAAGAAGTGATGCTTTAAAGATAAACTGAGTAACTACTTCATAATCTCTTCTTTCCATTTATTATATGGATTTGTCTGATAGGTTTAGAAACTTTTCTGATAGAATTTCCAGACATTACATTTACAGTTTGAGCAAACATGCAGAACTTCATGGGTATGAATAACGTGTGATGATTTGGCAATACATTTTATTTCATTCTGCATTGAAGTAACAGCACAAATCCTACTAAAGCTAGACAGAAATGTACTGTCAATTCATTTTGCAGGTATTTAGTAACTCAGTGGGTAAATAAATGTGTATTGTAAATTAATCATTTAAGCTTTGCTGCACAGAAATGGCTTTCGCTCACAATATATTGCAATATGAATTACAACTGTTATCTGTAGCATGCTTTATTAGCAGTTTGAAGTCAGAACAGAAAATTACAATATTGCAGTTATCAGAAATGTATCCGCACAGAGTTAAAAAATAATAATTGAGATTCTCATGTTTCTGACAAAGGTAAAAACAATTTTCAATAGATGCAATTCCAAAGCACACTCTTTATGGTTAATAAAATATATTAAATCCTCTGATATGTAAGTTATATTATAGACAATCAAATGCTATTTTTTTTTGCTGTTTCTCACAATAAATAAGACTGCTTGAATTTCCTTGTTTCTTTAACAACATTGCATTTTTCAACAATACATAAAAATGTCTTAAGTATTAGATGAAAAACAATGGTCATTCTCCATTCAGTGCCACCAGTACTAGTGTAAAAGGCAACAGTTTTAAATCCCCTTAGTTTTCCTTTAGGAAGAGATCACAGAGACTGAGACTGGCAGAACGCAGGACTGTTCATTTGATATATAAGCTGTTTTATGATATAGGCAGCTATGTCACCAATGTGGAGAACTGCTGTATCTTTTTGTAGACATCTTGTTTATGCATAAAAAAATAATGTTATTATATTTATTATAAAGTTTATTTTGGCTATCTGAAGGGCTTCCTAATGCTCCATCAAGTATTTCACCAGTTTTCTTGAAAATAGCTGTAGCTGGTGGTGATTCACCTTGTGTAGAATAATTAATTGGTCTTTTCAATTGGTGATCAATCTGGAATGATGAGACTGGAAGTATTTACTTAAAACAGTATTTTGCTTACTGATGATGTGTGATTTTTGTCATTATATTGATGTGCATTGGCAGAATGCAAATAAAGGTAGTTGGAGATGCCAGTTACAGAAAACAAGGAAAAGAGATATATTCTGTTTGAAACCATGGGATGGTTTTGATTGAGTTCGTGCAGTGGGCTCCTGGCCATAATTAAAGAGCAAGTGGAATTCATAAGCTCACAAAGCTCGATTCACAAAGCCGTTGCCCTATAATATGTAGTCTTAAATATCTTTAATGAAATCCTCAGAGCAACAAGTAACTCCCACTCCTTACAAGTGGATTATTACAGTCTTCACAGCCTTGTGGAAGTTTTAATTGAAGAGCACTACTTTAAGGGATGGTGTGGGATGACTCTAAGGTAAGATTGATCAGTACAGGCAGAATTTTATTACAAGTGTCAATTAGATTGAAAAGTGTTATAAAAAAGATCATTTGCATAGCTTTAGGGGACAAGGAGACACATTATTCTGAAATCTCCTTTGCTGATTGTTTAGTGATTCTCTAAGGGTAACAGGGAGGAAATATTCCCTCCTGCAAGAGGAGACAGTAGCCACTTTCTGACTGGCTTTGATTTAAAGCTCGTTAATGAGATATGTGCAGCTAATTAAGAGCAGGGAGAATTTAGCTATATACCACAGTAGAGAACAGCATTTATCAGAGAAGATCGGACGATTCCCCTACTGAAGTTCAGTGCTGTGCTACCAGGAATGATTCAGTTCCACTACTGCAGAGGAGGGCAATATAGCAAATAGCTAATACTGGTTGAAGACACTTTTTTCCCCTAGAAAAATAGCAGTGCATTCTTTTAATGAAAAAAAAATCATTTTTGTTAATTCAACATCATAAGGACAAGACATTTTCACTTCTTTTTTTTTTTTTTTTTTTTTTCCCTCTTGAGGGAAGGAACAAATTAGCAGACAGAAAGCCCTTGGCTATTGCAATTAGACCTTTTCTGCAACTTGATCTAGACCACGGGAATGTCTACAATACCATTTTTATTTGGGAGCATAAGCATCCTTCTGAAATAAATCTTCCTGCGGCCCCCCACTTCCTATGCTTTTTTTTTTTTTTTTTTTCTATCACTGAGCTCTTTGGGTGTGCATGACTTAGATTTCTTTTCCAACTGAAGCATATCTGAAATATGTACTCCAGGTATGTGCCTAATCTGTTCCAGCTGCTAATGAGCATTCAGGCTCTGGACTAGCAGAGCTAATCCAAAGTCAAGATCTTCAGTAATAATGTTGGGATCATTACAATACTGGGAAAAACACCAACTGTTTCATTCTAGACATTCATCTGTTCAATCAATTCATCATTCAATCTGTTCCTTTTGGGCTGCACTACTTGCCAATGCAGATATATCATGTGTCTCTCTACACAGCAGAGTTACTCCAGGTGTGATTCATAACCCCCAGCCAGTAATACATTTTGACTTTCCATAAGGCATCATAGGTACACCTGCACTCACCTCACACATTGGACCCAGGACTTTCAGTAAATCCATTGCAGGAGGCATGGTGAAGACCACATGAGAGAGCCCACAGTGCCCAAATGGACGGTAGGTGCCTCTGTTTAGGCAATTCAGTCCCGCTAACCAGCTGGGAATTCATGTCCAGATTGTAGGTGCCCAAACTTTTGTGTATAACTATAGGCATCTGTGTATATGCTTGTTGTTTATATTCCATTGAAGTCAATGGAAATAGATGGCCTAAATACAATGCCATTTCAGATGTCCTGAGTACCTCCCTGGCCTCCTGGCCATCTATTCTATCAGTTAATACTGTGTAGGTGTTGCACATTCCATAGGATATTTCAAGGTGCTGAATTCCACCTAGAGATGATTTGGGAAAAATATTTGTAAGAAAAAATCAGACTGGTGCCTTCAGGTCTTTATCATTCTGTGCCTTTTCCAACAGATGACACTGTAGCAGTGCCCAAGCATACGGTAAGAGAGAGACTGGTGCTCAGTACTGTGTAGCTTTGAAACTTTTCCATACAAAGCAAAGCTAGGCACATTTTGCATTTCCTAGTCTGTAAAATGAGTATCATCTCCTGGTTGTATTTTGTCCCAAGATCAGTTACACAAGATCAGTTACAATGTTCTTCAGGGAGATGTGATCACTTTCTTGACAAAAATTACAACTAGGAATCCATCTTAGTACTTTTCTAATCCCATGCATATTAATCTATTTATTTAAATTTTATTTTATACAGTTTTCAGGGGGCAGATTGTGGTTTATGGTATGTTTTTGTCAGAAGAAGCTGACTTTTATTATGAATACATGCAGTTTATAAGTCGTTATTTTGACTACTTACCTACTCTCATACAGACTTGTTTTTTTTTGTCATGTGAACTGAAATTCTAAAGCTACATTAAAATTAAACTGAGAGAAAATTGCAAACAATAGCTTGAAACCAATTAACTAAACTTCATCTGGCACAGTGACATGAATATTTCCCTATTTCTATTAGGAATACTTCACTTAATGCACTGTAGGTAGCATACAGAGGGACATATTAATACTGTGTGCTATTGGTGCACACAAGTCTCTCACTTTTGTGACTTCCACATGACAAACTTCTAGGTGTTAAAGCCACTCTTGGTATTCGTCCCTCAGTGTATCACTTTGTTCTTTGTACAATTAATGTTTAAGCTATTTTCTTTACTACAATATCCAGTCATCTACCTCTATATATAAAAAATTGCAACATTAATCTTTATTGATGGTGTAATGCAATATCATATCACCAGCAAATGTCATTTGAACATGGCTGTATTACTTGCCTAACTCAGAGATTAAAACATTAAATATACTTGGTCTCATATTCTTAGGAAAGCCTAGTAACAACCTCCTTGCAATCCAATAAACACCCTTGTACTACTATCTGTTGAATTGTCTGTATTTTCCAAATATATTTTTTTTTACTAATTTCTGATATGACTAAATATTTTGCTGAAAAAAAAATCTATTATATCTTACATCTAGTGAATGATTTATCATATTGGTGACATTATCAAGTCAGTCTGATGTTTCTGTGAAAACTTACTCTTTCATCAAATTTTGCCCGAGTGATGAGGATAGATTTATTCTCTTACAATATAGGAATTAATTTTGCTATACTCTCAAACACAGCTATTGCTTCAACTTGACAAATTCATGAAAAATATCGCTTTGACAGAATATCTTTTTCAGGTAGATTGTTATTGGTCAAACTTGACTTGCTGTAGTCAAACTGAACATTCAGGTCTGAGAAACTATAATTTAGTTATGCACATTCATTTGCTGTTGTTTTTGATCATTGACTAGAATGTAAAGTAGAGATCAATGTTTGTTTTTGTGCATGTGAATGTGTATGCCTGAATTTGTAGAAATTAGCTTCAGAATCAGAGAATTGTGAAATCAGAAAAATATCAGTTGGAAGGGACCTCAAGAGATCATCTAGTCCAACCTCCTTGAATTCAGACTACTATCAATGCTGGATTAGGTCAGACCTGGCTTTGTATAGATTTTGGTGGATACAATTTCTTGTGTATTTGCTTGAGTGCTTTAAGGTTCAAGGAAAGCAAAAACAAATGGGTCATAAGTAAGGGTTCTCTGAAAATCAGATTTGCGTTTGAATGAATATTCACAGATCTCTTTTTTATTTTTCCCTCAGGCCATGAAAAATACAGGCACTGATTGCTGAGAACTCTCTAGACTGACTGATATGGTTTGTATTTGCCATGTAAATGTATGGTGTTTAATACTGTATCTATACAAATATAATGCTGATTGACAAACTTGCTCAGAAACAGTCATCTCCTAGGAGGAGGAAGTCATTAACATTTTAAAAAGCAAAATTCTAAAGGAAGGATGAACAGACACTGTGAGGGAAGGTGGTACTTTGAAATGTGCAAAGGTATGAACGGTCAATGTTAAGGATTTCTTTGTTTTTATTGGAACAAAATTCAAGGATTTTTCTTTCTTTCTTTTTTTTTTTTCCCCAGTAAGAAACACTTGATATGCAAAATAGAAGAATTCAAAAGGGATTGAGGAATAATTAATTTTATGAGAAATATTGGAACATAACAGAGTTGTAAATTGCATATTTAAATTTAAAAAAAAAAAAAAAGAAAAAGAAAATGTGCAATGTGTTAAAGCCTTTAGCATTTGAGCTCCACAGAGGACTGTAAAGGAGAGGGACACTAGCTCTGAATACAACCTTCTTGATCACCAGTTTCCAGAGAGCAATCCTGTAAGTCAAACAATATGCTGCTGCTCAGGGAGAAAAAGTACCATTTATTAGCTGAGTATTTTATATCTAGTAAGTAAGATATCAGTAGAGATAGTTACCATTTATTGTACTGCACTGCCTTGAAGAATGGGAAAGTAGTTTCCATTTTAATGAGCAATTGTAAAGGAGGATGTTAGTTCACACAGCATCAAGGAGAGAATTGCTGGCAGCATGAGCAAGTATAATGAGTTTTGTTTTTATCAACAAAGTTTGCTGCATCTTCCAGTTTCCTTTTCAATCACTGTGCACCCTCTTGTCAGAAAAGATCCCTTTCTGGATGCTTTCAGTCTATCATTTACTTTTAATCTGTAGATTTTTTTTTTGATTCCCTTCGTCCTTGGTCTTTTCCCTGTTTCTCTTTCAACTCTGCTTCCCCTCCAGCCTGCTAAAACAAGAGACATCTCAAAGGACAGTCTACATTCCATAAATTTTAAAACAATGAGGTTTTTACCACCTTTCCTAGATTTATTTTCCTCTAAACATTGAGGAAGGATAATCAAGACTGTGTGAAAAGCCACGTTTGATTCTACCTGCTGGATGATCACAGAAACAGTTTATTGCAAGACTTGTAGTTTAGCTTTCAAATTGTAACTTAGTGAGGCCATAGAAGTCTATTCCTCACTTTGCTGTGGCACACCTAATGTATTAAATTGAGTTGCTTCCTATTAACATTGCAAACTGAGAGCTCTCTGTGTGATTCCTGAACCATGGAATCACTGCAACTTGCTTTCTGCTAGAAGGGGACTTGATCAAACTCCTTTATAAACGCAGGAGGTGGTCCTATGAGCCTCCTATGCTAGCTCTCTGCAAACTGGCTGCTGACAAGCAGAACAACACTTAAAATGTAGGCTATATTTAAAGGTAAGCTGTCGTCCTTGTAGCTTAGGTGTGCCTAACCAAAACTTGTTTCGAAATCTGGGGGACCAGAAATGCAATTTCTATATGACAACTTTTCTCTTTAGACCTATAGCACTAGGACTTCTTCCTCATTTCTAGTATAATTCATATGAAGACTTACAGATAAGGTTGATAATAATTCTTGTGTCTTGTCTGAGCATCAATACATTTCCTGAAATCAGAGCTTTCTGATAAAGAAGTCACTGAAGGTGCAGTTTTACTTCACGATTTCTTTAGTAGTAAAGGAGTTTCTAGGGTCAATCTATTGTTCTTCTCCCCCACTTGCCAGAAGTAATTGCCTATGCAGCAGTACATGTTTAACTGCTCATGCAGTCACGACCTAAAATTGATCATTGCAGTGATCTGTGTTTTACAAGCAGTCCAGAGACAAGGGGGAAAGACGCCAAAGATGGCTTCTCAACAACAGTGACTTGAACATACATTTTAATATTATTTGATATACACAATATTCTAGACCTAACACACCAAGAGGAGTGTTAGTATTTTACTAAATTTCCAAAAAGGAGTATAAGCGATCTTTTGGGCATTTTATCAGAATAAATGACAACATACAATGCATAAAAAAACACATTCCCCCAATTATTTTTGATGACTTGTCTCCTTGTTCCTCCTGCCGCTCTTTGGGGTTTCTGAATTTCTTACAGTTATTTAACTCATATTTAGTACAGCTTTTCTGTCACCTATTAGATGCGATATTAGAATCACAGAGTTGTAGAATGGCCTGGGTTGGAAGGGACCCTGAAGATCATCAGATTCCAACCCCCTTACTATGGGCAAGGACACCTCCTGTGGCTGCTCAAAGCCCCATCCAACCTGGCCTTCAACACTTCCAGGGATGGGGCATCCACAGCTTCTCTGGACAAGCTGTTCCAATGCCTTATGACCCTCATAGTCAAGAATTTCTTTCTGATGTCTAATCTAAATCTACTCTCTTTTATTTGAAGCCATTACTCCTTGTCGTATCACTACATTCCCTGACAAACAGTCCCTCACCATCTTCTTTAAAAGCCCACTTTAGGTACTGTTTGGCCACTGTAAGGTCTCCCTGGAGCCTTCTCTTCTCCAGGCTGAACATTCTCAGCTCTCTCAGCCTGTTTTTGTAAGACAGTGCTCCAGCCCTTTGTTCACCCTTGTGGTCCTCCTCTGGATTCATTTTAATACTTCCATGTCCTTCTTGTGCTGGGGGCCCCAGAGCTGAACACAGCACTCCAGGTGGCATCTCAGAAGAGCAGAGTAGAAGGGGAGAATCACCTGCTCCCTCGACCTGCCACACTTCTTTTGATGCAGCCCAGCATACGGTTGGCTTTCTGGGCTGCAAGGGCACATTGCTGGCTCATGTTGAGCTTCTCATCAACCTACACCTCCAGGTCCTTTTCCAGGCTGCTCTCCATCGAGTCTCTGCTCAGCTTGTATTTGTGTTTGGGATTGCGCCAACCCAGGTGCAGGACCTTGCACTTGGCCTTGTTGAACTTCATGAGGTTCACACAGGCTCACCTCTCAAGCCCATCTAGGTCCCTCTGGATGGTAACCCATAGCTCCAGCATGTCAACCACACACATTACTTAATCTGATTGTCTTTTAGCTTTGACTTATATGGCTTTTGATGTTTTACTTCATTCAAGAGATCTTGTCAGTGCTTGCTGGTTCCAGGATCTCCTGGATATGTATAATTAGTTTTCTACCCTGTTCCTGCTTATTCCCTCAGCCTCTCCCTCTCCCTCCCCCCCACAACCTAAAGTAATTATCTGACCTTTTCCTCTTTATTCTCTCTTCTGCTTTTAACCTTCTCCTTCTTGGATTTCAGTATAGGTTCTCCACTTTCCAGGGGAAACTGTAGGAGCCATTTGTACCCTGATCTTCTCTTTAGCCAAATATGTGAGGCTGGAGCAAGGGAAGGAACAAGAAAAGTGTTTTCCCAGAGCCAAGGCTGAACTCACAAAGGAGACCAAAATTTTTTCTTTCACTAGGAGAATGGTTTTTGAAAATTAGCAGTACTTCTCATATCTTGCATACAGCATATTTATTTTTTTTTTTACAGTTGCATTAATTGTGTGTGTAACAGTTATTAGGATACAAATCAGTGAAATATCTCATTGGTTTAAGGAAGACAGAACTCAGCAAAGGTCTCTGGGTAGGAAAAAAGTTTCTTTAAGACCACTTTGGACCTGATTCAAAGTCCACTGAAGATAGCTGGAATCGTTCCCTTGCTTTCAATAGGTCTAGGATCAATTGTGGCAAAGGACATACCTTTGCTTCACTTAGTCTCTCTGCTCTATTTATAAATACAGTTACAGATGCAGTGGAGTAGTCTTGCAGTGTTTGATTACTCACTGCAAACAGAGGTATTTAATAGCTGTGGGTCAAAAATATGGATCCCATAGCAGGTCATCATGTTTACTAAAATACACAATTATGAAAAAGAAATAAAAAGGTGAAGTTGATGTTTATTCTGCAATAGGGAATTGTTTAGAGGGAGAAAATTTCTTGGGAACTATTTGCTTCAGGAAGCTTAGTATGGCAGGTCTAATCCTGCTTAATATGAATTACACACACAATCACAGATGTATCCAATCCATTTTAAATACAAAGTACATCTTGGAATATAAAATCCATTGCTTTTTTTTGTTGTTGCAATTTCAGCCACTCATATAATGAAACTACAAAATCTGTGTTTTTAATAGTGGTACAGTTTATTTCTTAGTCCCTACCTTAGAGTATCAGTATTGTACATGAGTTTTAACCAGAAAATCTTAATATATGGCATTGAGTTTTGCAGGAAAAATAAATTGTTACCTGATATAAGTGAGCTCTCAGCAAGTTTTATCTGTCGTGAGCAGAATACACATTTTTTTGTATTCTAGAATCATCACATTTTACAAGGTTGAAAAGTGCATAACAAATAATTTCAATAGTTTTAAAGGAGAAGTTGATTTTACATTTTTGCTTGCTGCCTTAGAATATTGCATTCATTTCTATGAGGCAGATATTCAAACAGCTCTTCCTTAATAAGTTAAAAATTGTAGAAAACATGCATTTGAGATTTTTTAATTAAGTACTCAATTTGAGCACACTTACAAATGCCAGAGGTAATGATTCTTTGAAGTTTATCGTTCATAGTAATCTTTTCATACTACAAAAAAGGCAAATAATACTGTGACCAAACAAAATTAGAATCATAAATCAGATTAGCCCTTTGCTTATTTTTTTTTCACCAACCAGTTCAATAAATCACTCTGCATGGCCTGTACATTATGCTTACTGCTTTTCTTATATCTACATCAGCACAACAGTGTGCCATAAAACGTTGTTTGATATATGCAAAGTGACTCAACGAAAAGAAAAAAAAAAAAAAAAAGAAAAGAAAAAAGAGAGGTTTTTTAGTATCTTAACTGCAGCACTGTTTCCAGAGGATTTTTGGCTGAAAAATATGAAATGTCCATAGCATCGTATTAGCAGATACAGTAGCAGTAGCATGCTCCTATAAACGTAATCAGTTACTGACTGCTATCATAAGTGACAGGGCCAACTTTTTGTTTTGAAATACGAAGGTTAAACTGTGTGATACCTTTAGGTACATCCAAAATGACACGCATTTTCCTTTGAAGTTTTGTGTGCATAGTATGGTTTCTATCGATCTCTTGTCTCACTGGTGGAGCTCGTCCATGCCTGTCCCTCTTCCATTTGGCAGCCTTTCACAAACGACTGGCACTCTGGCATTGCCCCCAGCATTGCGATACAGCCCTGCACAAAGTCCCACAATTTTCACCTCACGCCTTTTGCCAAAATGCAGTAAATATACCCATGCACTTTCATGGTATGGTCTAGAGACAGCAGGAGTGTGAATCAGCCTGACTCACCATAAACAGAGAAAGACAGAAGTTAGGTGGTACTGGAAATGTTATTGCAATCAAAAGCAAAGAAAATCTGTCTTCTACTCTCCACACTTACAGTGAACAAACCGCAAAGACTTCGAATTGGACTGGTAATCCATGCTTGTATCAATAGTTGATAAATGAGTGTCTTTTAACCATCCCGAGGTAATAGTAATGGATAAACAAATGAATAAAGAAATAAGAATTGGTCCTTGATGCATTGTTAATAGAACTGTGATTAGATCCTTGGTCTGATTATTTCTATGCTTTTTGTATTACACACTCAGTATCTCTAATCAGTTAGAAACGCTAATAAACACAACCTGAGTATAAACTGGAAGAATGAATACCCCGATCTTTTCAGTTAACATTCCTGTCTTTGGAAGCTGAGGCATTAAAACTGCTTATCACAGAATATTTTATTATCTTTAAGCACTAATTTTTATGGGAATGCATTTATTTGCTGAAATCAAAACTGCTCTTAAGAGCAATGGTTCTGATATAACTTTGGTTGGAAAGGTGGAACTTGAGACTATAAGGAAACTATGTACTTGCAGGCTAGCTAATATTAGGAATAACTCACTTATAGGTATCAATCACTATTCATGATAGTGGTAAGGTGCTTATCTAAGGAGATTGTTAATCTGCATTCCTCAAAGCAGGGACATCCATGGTGATTTTGCATGTATTATCTAAAGGTCTTTAGATTACAGAGTACTCTTTGACTCTTTTGTGATTTTCACAAATGTTTGCGAGCAGATCTAGTTTTTATTTCTGTACAAAATTCTCAACCAATTAATCCTAGAAATACTTGGCAAAATGTGGTCTGTGCTTTCCTGTTAGCTTAATATTTCAATAGTGCTTGTGAAAGAGACATTTGTGAAAGAGATATTATGAAGCATGGTGAACATTTTTCTTCCCTCTAAAATGCCTTTTGACCTAATGAAAATATAAATGGAGATTGAAGTATCAAACAGCTTGAACACCTTCTCTTTTACAAAATACTGTTTACATTTTTTTGTTAACTACACTATTTTTACAACTTAGCAGCACAGTTTCACTATGAACCAGCCTGCAGGTGGCTGGGAAGTCACTCTTGCCTTGGTCCTGGCTAGAAATAGCAGCCAAGTCATAGAATCATAGAAACATTAAGGTTGGAAAAGACCTCCAAGATCATCTGGTCCAACCAAGTCTGTGAAAGAACTGACCTGTGTGTAATGAGGAGTTACAATGTGTTAAGCTGGGCATGCTAAATCTTGGTAACCATTAGACTTCTGAGAGCTCAGAGTGAAGCCCAAACATATTCTTCTTCTATCTCAAAACAGCTTCCCATAAACTAACCACTTAAAGGCAACATGCACACAGAAGGCTGTCTTGTAATTCTTTGCTGAAGTGGAAGAGCTGAACCTATTGACAAGCCACTACTTGCGCTACATTATTTTAAACAATAAAATATAATAAAAAAGTATAAATGTGTATTTATAAGACTCATTGGTGCTTATTTGAGGAGCTTGGATTTTTCTATATATACTGTTTCACCCAAACTAATTTTAAAAGTCCTTCGATTCCTTCAGAACAAGAAGGTGATTCAGTCCATCTGAGTTTTAAAATTAATCCTTTCACGGAGACCTCTGTGGTCACCGTGACCTCTTCAGGAAACAAATTTGTTGGCTTCTGATTCTAGGTCTCATGTCCTAAACTAACTGCCAAGATTGACACATTGCAGCAGTGCTGCCCTGTATACCCATAGACGAGCTCATTTACTAGGGATGTCAGTCTGACTCCTTTCTATAGTGTTAAATTCTTGCATTATAAATAGTATGTTTATATGCAGGCTATTTGCTAATATGAACATATAGTATTTAACAATATTATACTCTGAGCCTCAAAATGTGTGAGCTATGAAAATAAATGAGCAAATCACAAAGGTACAGGATAACAGATTCTCGGTGACATTGTATATTCCTGCTAGTATGATAATGTACTGTCTGGGTTGCGCATAAATCTGGCAGAATAAGGAGAAGATTTTTTATCCTTATTTTGATATTTTTGTGTATTTGTTTAAGACAAAATACTACCAATTATGTATTCCTGAGGAAATATATATTTGTGAATATTGTTAGTGAAATAATTTTTAAAACATGAGATCTTTTTTTCTAATATTACCTTGATTCTCAGGTACTCAACTTTTTATCTCTCAGCCAACAGTAGCCAAGAAGTGGCCTAAAGGCTTAGATGTTCCAGTGGTTACTCCAGCACAATCTAATCTGTGACCTCTATCCCTTTGGTTTTTATAATGTCCTTATAAAAACATAGTACATTTAAGTATGCTTAAACTGCTACTGGCTATAATTAAAGTTCTGTCAGCCTTACCATTATATATCCCTTTTTTTCAAGGTTTAATATCTCAGCGGTTTCAATTCCCACTGGGCTAAACTTGATACAGAAGCTGTCACCATGAATGTAAATCCCCCCTACCTTCAAAAATATTTTCAGTTCATAACGTTGCTAGTTGTTATTGAGTCCTACACTCTGCAAAAGTTTTTCTGGTTAGTTACCCTCCCAAAGTGTCTTACACTGTCTCATCTCACCTTACATAAATCAAGAAATATATGTGTCCTAACTTTGAAATGCAGAACCATACTGATGGAGTTTCCTTTTAACTTTTTTTCTAGGCTATAGAATGAGTGCAGCTTTTATGTGTATTGAAAACTGCTGACTTGAGGTTAGATCTCCATATTCTTCCAGACTGATCTGCTAAGATGTGGAAAGTAAAAATTAATTACCTTGGTCATAAATTATTATACCTCATACCTACCTTTCTCATATTTATTCCTTAATATTGGACTGCATTCTCTAAACCATTGATTAGATGGAAGTAGGTGACTCTTACGGAAATGAGCAGGATATGCTGTTTAAAGGGTTTTTCAGTTTAGGGATAAATCCAGAACTGCTTAGTACTACAATGCCTGGCCATCTTCTACTTCAGTAGTGCAAGCTGTATTTCTAGATAGCAAGGAGATTGACCAGTCTTGGTTTCCAATGTTAGGAGAAGAATACCATGAAAGCTGAAACAACTTATGGAGAGTAGCTTCCAGGTAGCCTAAAACAGAAAGACGATGCTTAACAGTTTGATGGCCTTTTAATTTTATTGGTGTCCACGTTTCAAGTTTTTATGGCATATTACTGAAAAAGGCATTGGTGTTTCCCTATTCCTAACAAATCAAATGTGTTCATTCTTTTTAAAGTTAGGTCTCCCACACAGGCTGTCAAACAATTGATGCCTTTATTAAAAAATATTGCATCAGGCCTTCTTGATCCCTTCCATTTTGGGTGCCTCAATATATTCGTAAACAGCAGTGCAGCTTTACACTTTCGTCTCCTCACATCTAGGCTTGTGATCAGGGCATTTCTGGAAATGGAGGCTATTTAAGACACTAAAGAAGGAGAAGGGAATCTAGGGCTTTGGTCATCCCATTCTGTATGCCTGTTTAATCTTTGGGCTGTTACAAGAAAAGACCATCTGGCTACCAAAGTGAAGGTGGTTTCAGGGGCTGGAGCTGAGTTTCACAGCCAAAAAATGCTAGCTGAGGCAGCAATATAAGTATCACACACAGATTTTGAAACATGCTTTTTTCCTTTGGTGTTTTCCAAAATAACATGGCATGCCAGTAAACATGAGTCCTGCTGGTCTGAACCCCATTTTAGGCAGTGCACCAAGAGACATGCCGATGCACGTGGATATTTATGGCTGTCTGTGTAAACGTAAGTGTTAACATTAAAAAAGAAACTGTTGGAGCATTTTGCTCCTGACGTATGGACCCCATGGTACGGACACATGTGGGAGCAGTTCTTGAAGAGCTGCTGCCTGTGGTCAGCCCCTGCAGGCTCAGTTTGGGAAGGACGTCATCCCGTGGGAGGGACCCCACGTGGAGCAGGGGCAGAGAGTGACCGTGAAGGAGCAGAGAGTGACTGTGAAGGAGCGGCGGAGACAAAGTGTTAGGGACTGAGCGCAGCCCCCGTTCCCTGTTCCCCTGTGCTGATTGGGGAGAGGAGATAGAAGAGGGTGGATGGGGAGTAGGTGGTTCATTTTTTTTTATTTGTTTGTTTCTCACTGCTCTAGCTTTTTATTAATAGGTAATATGTTTTATTAATCTCCTTATGCTGAGTCTGTTTTTCCCATGATGATAATTGTTGAGTGATCTCCCTGTCCTTATTTCACCTCTTGAGCCCTTTCCATTATATTTTCTCCCCCTTTCCTTTTGAGGAGGGGTAGTGAGAGAGCAGTTGTGGTGGAGTTCAGCTGCCCAGCTGACTAAACCACCGCAGTCCTTTTTTGCATCCAGTGTGGGTGGGTTCCTAGAGGCACAACCGTGGCTTCTGGGCCCAGCTGCGCCCTGAGGAGGGGCCGCTGGAGCTGGCTGGAAGTAGCTGTGTCTGGCAAGGGGCAGCCCCAGCCTCTCCTCATAGAGGAGCCCCCAGCTGCCAGCACCTTGCTGTGGACACCCAATACAATGATATAACTGGCATTCTAGTTGAATTCTATATAATTTCATCTAACATTTTTCAAAGAAGTTTACTATTTCTGACCTGAAGGAGACCCTAAGTACTTGAAAGCTTTTCTGAACAAGCTAATCAAGATAGCACTCCCTTCCTACAAACCTTCCTTTCCTCATGTCTCTGCACCATCTTATGTACAATGTTGTAGAACTCAGAAACTCCAGACTTCTAGGAAACATGCTTTTAGCTTAGAAAGTACCAACATCTGTGTACAGCATTTATGTTATTGTGCTGTTCCAAACAGGAACCATGACCAGTATAATGGAGTAATGTTATGAAATGCACTACAAGGTGTAGAGGTGCATTGCTATCTCTGCAGTTGGGTTTCTAACACAAAATGATTTACAGTGAAATTTAAAAATGGGTTACTGATTATTATCTGCTTAACCTAGTTATAGTTTTATTAATACATTATAGCTGGAAAGAGTCATATTTCAATCAAAATTAGTAATTAGGTGTTTACTTGTTATAATAAATGGATTGGGAGTGAAGAGTTTTCTAAATGCTTGAGAAACAAAATTAGGCAACTGAAGTATGCATTTTTGTGTTTGTGGAACTGTTCAAAAAGTCTACATAATAATGTGTATATCTATATATAAATAGAATGACTCTAAACACCAAACTGACATGGCAGCATTGGCTGCCCAGTCAGTTTATTCCCTTTCCAAATTTGGCTAGAAACCATTGACTTCTATAAGCATGTATGTAAGAGGGATGTATCAGTTGTGAGGTAACAGCTTACCAGTATAAAGAATAGCTGTGTCTGCAAAGGGAACAAAGAGATCATCAATAGGAGAGTGGTGCATAGCTCAACTCTGAACTGACTGATCCTGAAGGATTCCTTTTTTCTCACTGCCACTGCTTATATTGTTATTTACTGTGATACTGAAGAACAAATAGCAAGCATCATAGAAAATCATCAGATATTCTTTTGTCATTATCACTTTTTTGTGGCTTCTTGTGATGAGTACCCATAACTTCAATGAAAGCTTTAGACTAAAATTAAAAAACTGCTTCTTTGCAAGATGATAATAATATTTATTATTATTATTTTACTGCAAATCAAGATTCCTGATACCCTTTTCACCAATTATAATTAATGGGCCAAACTCAAAGTTAATGTATGCAGTAGTAAAATTACCTTTTGGAAAAATTATAGGATATCCTATTTGAAGCCAAAGATACTAGACATTCCTGAATAAGAACCGGAGCTGACTTCATATGTGGAGTCCAAATTAGCTGTGGAGTAGCACTGGTAAGAGAAAAAGATGTGAGAGATGCAAAGATGCATGCACCATAAAACAGCAAGGAGTAAAAACTGAGACAGAGAGATGGTCAGGACAGTTAGAGCTAATACTTCTTAAATCTCAAATAAAACATGCAATCAAGAAAAGTTCAGCGTCCTACTTTTGTGAAAAAAAAAAAAAAAAGTTGAATGTAAAGTGTTGCTTTTGGTCTAGTTTGAGTACAGCCCAGTACCACAATACACAGGCACTTTGTCTGCTCTGAAGCCTACAGCTGTTGTGATTTTCAGTTTGGTTCACTTGAGTTCTTTTGTCATTCAGGTGCACTGCCTTATTGAACTAAATCCCCATGTATTTGGAAGTCACTGAAAAGAGGCTACATTTGTAGGCAGTCTAACTGTGCTTGTTATTGTTTGTGACTTGAAGTGGGTTTGTAAGATGGTGGAATAAATTATTAATGAAAATGCATAGGAAATGTGTTAAAGCAACCATTTCTGAAATATCTAAAAAGAGAGTTTTTAAGGGGAAGGAAGCACTTTAGTTTTTAAATATATTTATATGCATATAAATATAAATATACACAGAAGCGCATGCGCATCCTTCTAAACAGTGATACTTTTTAATGTAGCCATAGAAATCCAGTTGCAATCACAGAACTTTGCAATAAACTATTACATTTTATTTACTGTACAGATTAAGTTTCTGATCTGCAAATAATTTAATAATGATCATAATGTGTGGGAAGAATGTACTATACCAAACATGCTGTACTTCTGTAAATCTCTTTAATATTGGCAAGATCTAACAAAGATGCATTATCCTATTACAGGATTTACACAATGCTAAATATTTTTAGATTGATTTCAGCAGAAGTACTCAGAGATGGCTCTTGCTAGAGTCTCAAGAGGATCTAGCTTAGCATTAATTTTATACAAATGAAAAAATACAACAAATGTAATACAATTTAAGCATTTAATCTGGTTACCTTTTCACCTTTATGAAATGGTAGACCTTGCATTTTCAGTGTAATAAATGATGTGCAGAAATTCTTCCCTAATGTAAATCTAAGATTTCTTTTCTCCTGTTAATTGATTCTGCTTTAGTAATTTTGAATCTCTCTCAAGGAAATGGTGGAAAGAGGATTAACATGAAGAAATGATTGCACACAAATTGTTGTAACTAGGTTTTCTATTACTTTCAAATACAAGGGTATTAAATTAGAATAATGCACATCAAAGTGGCACAGAGCTCAGCTCAATCTAGCCTTATTTCAGCTCAGATCCAAAATAACAGACATGTATCTCTTATGAGATAAAATATACACTAAGACAAGGACATGCCAACTCATGCAAAACCTAGCAGGAGAGGCTCTGTTTTGTTGAGGTTTCTGGATTTGGATTATATTAGCTGGTATCTAGTAAATATAACATGTATCCCATGCTCTCTTTTCTCATATCTGTATTTTCAAAGCACAACCTTTATTTAATAGAATATATAGCAGAATGTGTTTTTTTGTTGTTGTTGTTGTTTGTTTTGTTTGTTTGTTTTTTTGTTTTTGCAGAGAAGGTGATGAGGCCCAGAATTCATATTTTGAGCTTGGATTAAAAGTCAGATGTTGCCTAACTCATCTCATATCCACATTATTAAATGACTTAACCAAGGTTATGTAATGCTCAGCTGGGTTTTTGGCACCCTTATGGGCAGAAGAACGCTAGGGTAAAGATGTAATTGTTATCTTTTTCTTTCTTTTGCATTACTAGATCAACATGAAGTGATGGGCTCTTTTTTTTGTTTGTTTGTGTTTGTTTTTTCCTTTTTTTTTTTTTTTTTAAAGAAATGTAACAAAGTATAACTTTTTCTGTTCCCCTTTGGGACAGCCCTTGAGCTGTTGAAGACAGATGAATTACCATTCAGCAGCTGAGATAAAGTTATCAACTGAGATACGGTCTGTATGCTTAGAGCTCTTCACTGAGATTTGAGTTGTGCCTTTTGTGTGGGAACATACGGTCAGCGTATAAGGTAACTCATTCCCTTTGTTGTTTAGATGTCTGTACTTTAGATTTGACTGAAGAGGCTCTGATAACACTTCTGTAAGTAACCCTGACACATTAGAGCATGAGTTTATATTGTCTGTATAGAAATGTATGGAGACTGGAATTTCTTTAGTAAATACATTTTACAGAACTGTGCTTCTGATATTTCATTTTGACCTGCTGATCCTGTGTAGTGTTGGAAACTTGAATGCTGCTTGATTCATAGAATCATAGCTCAGGTTGGAACGGACCTCAAAGATCATCTAGTTCCAACCCCCCTGCTGTAGGCAGGGTTGCCATCCACTAGATCAGGTTGCCCAGGGCCTCATCTAACATGGTCTTGAACACCTCCAGGAAAGGCATATCCACAACCTCTCTGGGCAATCTGTTCCAGTGCCTCACCACCCTCTGAGTGATTCCTACATAAGCTGAATGTGTCTCAAGTGATCCTAACTCTCACGGCTGTGCATGGGTTCCAAGTAATTGTGTACATTGGGCTTATCCTGACAATGGCATAATGATTTAGCAGTCTGTGTCCAGGAGGTCACCATGCACATAATTCTAGATCAGTAGTTTAGTACTTACCAAGGTCATTGAAAAGTTCCAGATAAGACATGGTGAAAGATAAACTAAGATTGTTGTCTTATATTTTCTGAAAGCAATTTGATTTTTTCAAATTATGTTTGCAATAACATTGGACACATTAACACAGTGATGTATTTTAATACTGTTATGAGAAATCATAAAGAGTATTTGTTATTTTGATTCAGTGATGGAAAAGAATCAGCTAACTTGTTTTTTGCCCTCAGGTCATGTTAAAGTGTTGTAAAGCTCACAAAATCAAAAATAGCAGGGAATAAGTAACTGAGTCATTCCTTCTGTGTTTCCAGAAATTAAAACAGTATCTTTTTACCAGCCTAATTTTTACCTTCTACTTGTTCACTTAAATGACTCTCCTATAGATAGTGCTTCATAGTTTCATAGAAGCTGCTGCATTTTTCTGAGAAGTTCAAGGAACTTGCAGCTTCAGTTTTTCTTGTAAACTGCAGTAAAGCAGTAGGTTTGGATTACTAATTAAAGAGCACACAATTTGCTAAGACATAATGATTCTATGATTGTATAGAGAGGCAAGAGGAATAATGAAATACAAAGTTGTCTGGATGCAAAGACCGTGTCCCTGGATTAATAAAAAAGAGTAATAAGGGAGTAAGAATATGTTTTAAAGAGAAAGCTAATGAAAAACAGAGAAATTCAAAGGAAATAAGCAGGTATAAGTTATTGGTCATAACCAGTGAAAAGGACACAAGACCCATTTTACTAAGGTAAACTGGTTATTGAGCAGAATTAGCTTTCATTGAATAAAAATTGCCTCAAGGCAAAGTCTTTTTCCTTAAAACAAAAGAAGGAATACTCCATGCAATAGTTAATTTTAAGGATACTGTTGAACACCAGGGTGCAACAGGAACAGCAAGGATCTTATGGAAAGCTGTACACTTATCATTAAGCATGAATAACACTGTAAATTTGCTTTATGGTTAAGAAAATCACAGAAACATTATATGATACAACAAAATTGTACAATTCTACAATACAATTTTGTATTGCATTTCAAAATAGTAAAATTAAGAGACACTAGTATGTTTCTGACACTTTTTTTTTTTTCCAAAACATTTTGCAACTCATTTCAAGTGCCACTGGTGCACTGTTGTGGTAGTGATTGGCACCTGCTGTTCTTCAACCCTCAGCAACCCCACAAAAGAAGGGTCTTCTGAGAACCCGGGAAAGGTAGACAGCTGTTTGGTCTTCTCCATACGTAAGCAGCTATGCCAAAAGCCCACCGCTACCTTTTTTGATTCTTGAAATATCCTGTCCTGAGGTAGTCTATGCCAAGGATGCATAGAGCCTCTGAGCCAGTCACAACGGGCTTGCTTTTGCCACTCGTTCCCAGTTAGGCTCATTTCGGCCTACAATACAGCTGTTGTTAGCTGTTGGGATCCTTTTATCACTCCAGAAATGCAAATGGGTTCTACCTCTATAGCTTGATGGCATTAGGGTACACAGTGCACTGGTGTCCAATAAAGCCTTATACTTCTGTGTGTCTGATGTGCAAGGCTATCAGTCACTCAGTCAATAAACCCAGTTGTCCCTGTCCTCCACCTGGCCAGAGGCAGGGCAACTCTAGTCGTGGTCTTTGTATTCAAATTCATTACTCACTTCTTGTAAACGTGAATCAGATGTTCCTTCATTAAGATCAGAAGTAAGATCAGCCCTTCTACTCTGTTTGGAGATCTGCCCACTGGAAACTGGAGCAGCCATTTTCCTGGAAGTACCCCCTTTTGTGATAGTTTTTCCTTACAACTTACATACATGTGCCTCTGGGGTTGATGTAGATTTTCCATCCCACTTCCTCATGTCCTCCCCATCATCATTTGGATAAAACCACAGGGTGTCATGTGGTGTGTACCCTCTATATCCTCTCTCTTGAACAGAGAAGTGCTTACTCCTAATAGTTGAGACTCTGGTCTGTATGGGTGGGGGAGAAAACTTATTCTCTCTTTCTTTGAGCTGCTGAACCAGTTTCTCCACAGCTGAGACATAGGCCCATAGGGATGAAGACAGACTTTCTTCATATTCGTGGAGTTGGCCAGTTCATTCATTCATTCTCCCTCTCCGTCTTCCCAGGTCATTACAGCCAATGAGTTGGCATATGACAATGGCACTCTGTACAAACTTCTGCCACATGGGTTGCATGCACTTGTCTTCATCTGGATATTTGGATATCTGGTCATTGTCTAGGTCACCATAAATCACTTCCAGCATGGCTAATTCACTCAGGTACTGGATATCTCTCTCCATGGTGGTCCACTTGCCTGGGTGTCATACATCTTCCTCGAATGGATATCTTTCCTTCATACCTGACAGGAGTCGCCTCCAGAGGCTGAGGGCTTGTGCTCCTTTTCCAATCACTTTGTCAATGCCCCCTTCTCGAGAGGGATCCCAGATGATTGGCTTCCTCGCCCTCTAATTCCAGGACACTGGCCCTGTTGTCCCAGCCAGGTGATAATGTGCTCACCTGGACAATGACTGAAATCTTTTTGCATATTTTGCAGCTCACCCAGGGATAGGGATCGGGTGGTTACTGCCTTGTTTATGTGTTCTGCCTCTTCCTCCTCCTCTTCTCGTGATGACCCTGCTTCGAACTAGCCTGTCTCATTCTCTTCTTCCTCTTTCCCCCCCTTAGTAGGAGTTTCTTCCCTTACTAGATGAGCTGACTTTCTCATCTGTAGTTTCTTCTTGAATATAGGGGTGATTGATACTGGCATAGGTTTGTTCTCTGGTTCAGCCACAGGACCTGTCGCAGGGCCTGGATGAGCTGCAGTGCCTGTCACTGGAGCTGGATCATATCCAGAGGCATTTTCTTCCTCCTGAAGGTGCTGAACAGTATTAAATAGTGTTTGATAGGCTTAGGCCAGATGCCAGCACAGTGCAGGAAGCTGTAAGTCTCTGGCATTGCCAGGATTGGGGCATACCATTTTTAAAAATTTGATCAGCTTTTTAGGATTCCACATTTGTTCAGGGGTGAATTCCGAAACTATTGGAGGTGACAATAATGATAGCTGCCTGTATTCTCCCACACGCCTTGCCACCCATAACCATCCTGCCTCAGGTCAGATCTCTGGGTGGTATTTTTTAACAGTTTTTAACCTTAGACAAAACTGGAAACACATGCAGGAGACATAGAAATAGGATCATGCTAGTTTGTACATCCCAAGAATACTCAAAATCTTCAAAACGATTTTAACTCATCTGGAGTAAAGAGTGAATTTGTAATAGTTTCCAAGATAAAGTTCCTGAAGTGCAAAAATGATGGTCATGCTGAGTACAAATACCAGATTAAGTTCACAGTCGGAGTAATATGAGCACATGCTATATACAAACTGGAAAAAACATAAAGAAACTTAGGCCAGCCCCCCGAGATGATAAACAACAAAAAAAGGAATTAAGAAAAACAACCCTGTAAGCACATAAAACAACATTGTGAACAAATAAATCAACACTTGGTCCAGCAACTATTAAACTAATATAATACTTATAACAAATCTTGTTTTAGCATATTTTGGTCAGATCTGTCATTATCTTATCTTATTATCTTATCCATGTTGGGCACAAAAAGAACTGATACAGCTTAACCCATCAGGCAGCTAAGCACCACATGGACATTGACTTACTCCCCCACAATGGGGTGAGGAAGAGAATCAGAAAAAAATATAAAACTCACGGGTTAAGATAAAGACAGTTTAATAGGACAGAAAAGGAAGGGAAAACAATGATGATGATGATGCTAATATATATATATATATGAAAAAAGTGATGCACAATGCAATTGCTCACCGCTCACTGACGAATGCTCAGCCAGTCCCTGAGCAGTGCCCACCCTCCTTGGCCAACTACTCCAGTTTTATTGCTGAGCATGCTGTCATATGGTATAGAATATCCCTTATGCCAGTTTGGGTCAGCAGTCCTGGGTGTGTCCCCTCCCAGCTCCTTGTGCACCCCCATGCCCCTCACTGGCAGGGCAGTGTGAGAAGCTGGAGTCCTTGGTTCTGTGTAAGCCCTGCTCAGCAACAACTAAAATAACAGTGTGTTATCAGCATTATTTTTCTCCTAAATCCAAAGCACAGCACCATACCAGCCACTATGAAGAAAATTATCTCAGCCGAAACCAGGCCAAGTGGTTGTGAAAAGACACAAGAAACTACAGCTTCTAACATCAAATTTATTTTGACCAACAACTTTCAAAGACCTTCTTGTACAGGATTTTTCTCCTTGGATTTTTCTGCATGGGTCTCTTTGTACCCATGCTCTGTTTGATTGCAGCGGGCAATTTGCAGCAGGATTCCCATGACCAGGGATGCCTCTCAAGTTTGCTCCTTGAGGTCAAGAGATTCCTTACCTGCAACAGATACTCAGTAAGTGATTAATAGGTATCTTGTTGAAACTGCAACTAATTTGCTAAGCATGCTGAGGCTTTGTAATCTTAGCTAAGTGATGTAAAGGATTGACTGTGCATGTAATACTTTAGGCATAAACCATTAAGTCTGGGATTGGAATAGGATCCTGTTGTATCTAGACTCCACAGAGGTTGGATGGCAAAATACACTCCATTCTGAACCTCGTGGCTCAACTTGAGGGTCTCCCTGATGCTTTAATCTGACCCTGTCCTCTCTGCAGCAAATAATCACTTGATCTTGCCATCACAAATCTTGCTAATGTTGCATTTACCATTAGAACTTCATTAAATTGCTGTCTTATTCACGATTAAGCTCTGCTAAATCACTGCTTTCATCAATGAATGTATTGCTGCTTCTCTCTAAGGAGTGAAGTGCATAATTCCTTTCGCAACAGAATCACAGCACAATTTTATATACAAAGAAATCAAATTTTTGAGTGGGCCTTATAAAGTGGAGGCAGATGACAGAAAGGGAAGAAAGCAGTGAGGTGAATCTGTCTTTCAGGTATATTTTCAATGAAGATGGGTCTTCATGACCCCAATATATCAGAATGAGAACAGGTAAACGAAGAGGCCATCAGCTCCTTTAGCCCCAGCACTTGAGTAAAACGCTACACAGATGCTTTTCTGACCTAGTGACAGTCATATCCACTGCCATGGGGTCTCTGCAGCAGTGGTACCAGTTGGCCATGGACTGGCAAAGCACCTCTTCAGCTACATCAGGTTCCAGGTATATATATCTGTGGATTTAGTGAATTTTCTTCACTTTCTGGCAGTTTGAGAATCCACGGTGGAGGCCTAAGGAGAATAGTCATTTTGCATTTAAAAAAACAGGGAAAGAACTTCGTGAGTTTTAGCATACTTTTGACCATTTTGTTCAAAATGAGTTAATTAAACTCCAGAGATGAGGAAGACCTATTGAAACATTGGGAACATTGACCTTTTCCTTTGACTGTCACCTTATTTAAATAATTCCTGGTTTAATTAACTGACTTGGAATGAATTGATAAAGGGTTACTGTCACTTACAATTTTTCCTGTTTGAAATGCACCAGTCCTGTGCATTTGCTGTAGCCTCCTATGTTCACCCTAATTATTAAAATGAACAGTTTTAAAAGTTGTTTTTTTGCTTTTAAATGTCTAACAGCTGATTTGTCTGTACAGGAGGAAACATTTAGTAGGATAAATGGCATGTAATATACACACAAAAACATAGATACATGCAAATATATCACATAATAATAATAATCTCTGTGGGCAACCTACTCCAGTGCTCTGTCATCCTCACTGTAAAGTTTTTCCTCGTATTCAAGTGAAATTCTTGTGTTGTTGTTTGTGCCCATTGCCTCTCGTCCTGTCACTGGGCACCAATGGTCTGGTCCCATCCTCTTGACACTCTCCCTTCAGATACGTATACATGATCCTCCTTGAGACTTCTCCAGATTGAGCAGGCCCAGCTTCCTCAGCCTTTCCTCATATGAGAGATTCTTCACTCCCTTAATAGTTTTGGTAGCCCTTCACTGGACTCACTCCCAGAGCTCCAAGTCTCTCTTGTACTGGGGAGCCCAGAATTGGACACAGTACTCCAGATGTGGCCTCGCCAGGGCTGAGTAGAAGGAAAGAATTAGCTCTCTTGACCTGCTGTCAGTGCTTTTCCTAATGCACCCCAGGATACCATAGACCTTCTTGGCCACAAGGCCACATTGCCGGCTCATGGTTAACTTGTTGTCCATCAGGATACCTAGTTCCTTCTCCACAGGGCTACTTTACAGCAGGTCAACCCCCAACCTGTACCAGTGTATGGGGACATTTTGAGATATTCCTCTCTGTCTGTCTCTACAGACTGTTAAGATCCTTCTGAATGGCAGCACAGCTTTCTGGTGTATCAGCCACTCCTTCCAGTTTTGTATCATCAGCAAACTTGCTGAGGGTGCTCTCTATCCCTTCATCCAAGTCACTGATGAGTAAGTTGAACAATAGTGGGCCCAATATTGAACCCTGGGGAACACCACTAGCTACAGGCCTCCAACTCGATTCTGTGCCATTGATCACAACTCTCTGAGAACTGCCATTCAGCCGGTTAGCAATCCACCTCACCATCCACTCATCCAGCCCATAATTCCTAAGTTTGCCTATGAGGATATCATCAGACAAAGCGTGAAAAGCCTTGATGAAGTCTAGGTACACAACATCCACTGCTCTCGCCTCATCTGTCCAGACAGTTGTCCCAGTATAAGAAAAAGTCAAATCTGAATGTGTCATTTTCACTGAGGAGTTCTATATTGCTTGTGTAGTGACATGAACTGGGCTCTTTCAACACAAATTCAATACGAAGTACTCTATACATCTTTCTTTGCTTTGTCTATGCTGCTATAAAAAATTACTTTTTCCCTAGTCCCAGAGCCAAGTGTCATGAACTGAATGTTGCTCCCACTGCTGAGAGCTAGCATCTTCTAGAGCAGACTGGCCATATCCACCTTATACAGCCCTCTCTCTTCCCTTGACTCCTTGTGGTGCTCCTAAGGCTATAAACCATTTCTGTATTATTATTATTAATATAAATTATTTTCAAAACAGAGCACCAGAGTTGATGTGAAGGCTGTGTTGACTGCAACAGTCGAAAGGAAACAGAATAGCACAAAACTGAGGGAGAGATACACAGGTATGTCTGGAAGTGCAAAGCCTTCTGGGATAGTGTGGAAGGAAAATAAATGGAGTTAAACAGATCCAGTCTTGTCCAAGTTGCCTTTTTGAGGTTATTTTCTAGAGTAAGCTATTTCCCAGATTGTGCTTGGAAGAGAAGTAGTTTGAGTAGCTGAAAACATCAGGAAGGCAGGTGACAAACAGCAGTCAACTAGAGCACAGTGCTCCTGGCCCTCTGTTCCTGGTCCCTCTTTTATTTAGCATTATTCATAAAGCTTATCAGCACAGTAGCCAAGGTTTCCAAAATCGTTTAAACAATCCTACTCACTTTCTTTCACTTTCTTGCTCTCTTTGAACATATGGCATATGCTAGTGTGTGTGTGTACATACATAACAATATTGAATATTATATGTAATATCATACATGTGCATACCCTTATGTTTTCATGTGTTAATGTATATGCATGGATCTGTGTGTAATTTGCTAGATTACTTTGAACTGTCAAATAAAGGTGCTTGTGTTTATTATTCATGACTCAGAAAGGCAAAGAAATAGCCTAAGGAAGAGCAAAGAGAAATGCAGAGCTTACAGAAAACACATCTCAATTTTATAGATGGGGTTTTCAAAACATACTACTTGCTTTATAGTATATCCATATCACGAACCATCAATTACAATAGTTAAGAAAGTGATACCACAGCTTAATGACATAGCACATTATTATCTGACCTAAAGAGCTGTGAGATATAACCTCCATCAAACCTGCTCTTATTATCACTTTGTTCTTCCTGATCATGCAGAATAGATTCTCTGTCTCCTTGTATAACTTGCAGGGACTATTTCATAATTTGCTGGTGTCATTTGCATTACCTCACCATTTGCCTGATGAAAGAAAACAGAAAACCAACTTCATTAAACAGTAAATAAAACTCAGGATAAAGACAAAATATCTAGCATGAATGCTGGTAATTAGTTTCTTGTTACAAATGAATGTTTTGAAGGAATGGCTTAATGGTTCCTTTTTTCCTTTTTTTTTTTTTTTTTCTTTTCTCTGAGAAATTTTATGCACCTTTGGCCAGTGTAGTAAATAATATTATGATTTATTCTTTGCTGCAGTGCTTTGCATCTTTGCCTGCAACACATTCAGAGAATATGCTTACAAAATCACAGAATGGTCAAGGTGGGAAGGAAACTCTGGAGGTCGTCTGGTCAAGCCCCCCAGCTCAAACAGGGCCAAGCATAGACTAGACTGCCCATGACATGTCAAGGCAGCTTTTGAATATATCCAAGAAGGGAAGACTCTACAACCTCTCTGGGTAGCTGTTATTATTATTATTATTATTAATTATCATTATTATCATTGTCATACCAGTACTTCTTTATATACGATACAAAATATGTCCTGAAAATGACAGGTATTTATGACTCTTGGAATGTAATTTAGTTGCCTAAATATGGTGTTCAGTAACATACTATGTGCATGGGGTATCTTTCTTGACCTCCATATGCTACTCTTGTAGGTCATATATCTGAGAGCCTAGGTGCCTATCTTTACCATTTGAAATAGCAGACTGCTATTTTTAGGTCCCTGAATCACTCCTTCTGTGTATTTTATGCATTCTTAAACTGAGGAAAGTAAAGATTCACCCCTCATGGAATGTCATGTACAAAACTCTAACCAATTTGGGACAAGAAGAGTTATTCCCTCACTTGGACTCTGACATCAATGCCATCATTAGTCCAAATTCAAAGAGGAGGTCCCCTGACCATAGCTACATTACAAAGTTCATCGTAGTTGGCCAGAATCATGGCAGATCAGCTGCAATGTTAGTTGACAGTCAAACTGAACAGAGCAATTGTGGAATGAGGAACAGAGAAAGGTAGTACTGGAGTTAATTCTGGTGTGAAGATAGGTTCACAAGTGGCTGGTCTGCCCTCCTTTTTTTGGTAGACCCACAATGAACCCCCTGTTTTGGAAACAGGGAACTGTTCATTCCCATGCCCCATTTGTCTCTGAGATCATTTTTTTTCTGTTCTGTGTCTCTTCTCTCTACCCCAAAAGAAGTAAGAAAGTTCTGTATTTTCAGCTTTATTTTATGGATGTCTCCTCCTTGTTATGAAGTGTTCAAATGCACAGCAGCAGGCAAAGATATCTGAGCAGTTGCAATGCTGTTAGAGCTGTGTGAATCTTTGCTTTTGGGGTTTGACAGAAAATACAAGGAATTTAAAATGCTATTTTGGGTCTATATTGTATCATTTGTATATATATTCTATTTTTCTTGTCCTCTTTGCTGCAGTAGTTTTCCTCAGACTAAAATAGTACATGTATTTCTAAACAAGGAGATTAGTTAATTTTAAGGAAGATCTTCACTCCTAGCTGTTTGCTGGATAGAAACAGCACTGCCAGCAGGAGATGAGATTCCCAATGGATTCCTGGTGTCCTGGCCTCATTAACCAAGTTGTAAAATACTGTGATGGAGGGGATCAGAGTGTCTCCTGCAGAGGCAGTTCTGTTCTGATGGCTAATTAGTCATCACCAGGGAGGAGCTGAGGCACCCAGATTTCTAGGAAGGCATCCCACAAATTAGATTTGCAGTTTCATTCTTATGAATCCCCTGGTCAAACTGTTGGAAGAAAGAATTACATCTTTTCTCTGTAAAACTTTTGCTTTCCAGTTTTGAATATTGTAGATTTGAAAGGATTTGAATGATATTTATACACTCCTCTATCAATACATAGATAACAGTTTCCTTAGTTTATAAAAAAAAAAAAAAAATGTGATTCTAAGTTCCATTTTACTGCATTGGTGCATTATTATTATTATTGTTGTTGTTATTATTATTGTTATTAATATTATTATTTTACTATTGCTTTTATTATTGTTATTGCTGTTATCACTATTATTACTATTATTTATATTTACGTCTGCTGAATCCTGTTTCAGGAATAAGCACCTGAAGAGTAATAGGCTTCTCAGGCCAAGAGGTTTCCAATTTACTTTAATGCTACTGTATAATTTTTCCCTATTTTTGACCATCTTGTTCCAATCCTTTATGTAAGACAAACTATCTCCACTTGCTGTGCTTCTCTTGGCAGCTGGCTTACATAAGTCATAGCTTTTATAGAATCCCATAAATAGCCTGACATAGTTTTCATATGCCTTATCTTCCACACACACACCAAAAAAAAATCCTTTCTTTTAGAGTGATCTCTACTTCTGACCAAAAGGATTATCTCTACTCCACTTTTGCAGGAACCCGGTACACAGAACTAGATAAACTGGATGACTCTGCGAGGTTTAGTAGATCAATTGGCATTCTCATTTGGGACAGCAGTTGACATCCTAATGAGAATAACAGCACTCATAATTAAAGTCTACAAAATCTTCTAAAATAATCACTTAAATTTAAAATGTAAATGTGGCTGTAATTAATTAGTCTATTTAGAATAAACCTTTCTAATTAAGAAATGTAAATTGGGAATTTTCTGTAGATTTCATACGGACAAAAGTGTTTCTCATGGGAGCTGAAAGGAGGCACATTTCCTTGTGAATGCTTATTAGACTCTGGTGGCTCACACCTCGGCAGAAGCCTATGACAGTAGGAAGAACTCTCCATTAGATGGTCATACTAACAACAGTCATAGAGATTTTCTTAACATCTCTAATACAAAATTATTATTATTTTTTTTTTAATTAGGGATGTTTCATCTAAGGATAATGTTTTTCAAAAGTTAAAAACCAACATCCCAAAACCTGAAATCCCCTATAAAGATACAACAAAGATCCTGAAGCAATACTGTGTTGACCTCTGATCAGAAAAGATGACTGGCCATCACTTGTCTACCATAGTCAGTAACTGTTTATGAAAGACAAAAATAAAAAAAAACAACAATAAAAAACCTAGAAAAATTAAAATTTTGAAATCTGATTTAATTACAGATCAGGTTCACACAGAGAACAAAAGTTAACGCACTCAAGTGATTTTGGTAGTCAGTGCATACCAGAATCCTGAATCTCTACTTGGAGTTTCATAGAGCTATGTATTTCTTGTCCTACTGAATTTTATTTAAATCCTTTCACAACATATCAGAATTACTGAGTCAGCCTGTTACCATTTTCCATCCCAACACAGGAGATCTGAATCTGCAGACTGCCAAGGCATACACTGCATTGCTGAAAAGTAGGGTAAATTAGTCTATGCAGAGTTCTATGCTGCCAAGGCATTAGATATTTTCAGACCATGAGACTACAACTCTGTGTCTGCGTATGGGCAATGAAGTAGTTAGTAGAGTCAATGTTCAAGTTTTTTTTTACATACAGTCAGCTGAATAGCTTTCCAGACTCCTCTGACTGTGGCTTAATCCCAATTGACCATAACAAGAGTTTAGCCATCTGTCATTGTATGGATATGCCTTGTAGATGCCTATGTCTAAATGTAGATGTCAAAATCTCCAATGAAACACATCTGAAACATCTTTCTCCTGAAGTTTTAGCATCAATATGAGTACTCTGTTCTGAACTGCAGCTGTCCATGTGAAACAACTTAGGTAGAAATAAGGAACAAGGTAAGAAAGGAGAGAGGGAGGGAGAGAGGGAGGGAAGGAAAGGAGTGTGTGTGTGGGGGGAGAATACCAACAACAAAAAAATCCAACTAATATTATGCTTATGTGCTATTTTTGTTGACAATACTATTTTATTGGACTTGGCATGTGTCTTTGAATAATAAATACATTTCTTTGTTCATTTGAGTTAGGCAGCCAAATGCCTTTCAGAAGGCAATTATTACCAGTTGTTACTGGCTAGGATCAAACTAAAACTGTGCTATAGAGGTAATGGTACATCTCCCATTATCATTACTTTTAATTCTGGCATGCTAGTCCATTAATTAATACACAGCTTTTAAAGTTTTATCATCTTAGTATTTCAAATATGGTATAATAAATGTATACACCTCAGGTAGAAAGTTCAAAAAAGGTGAATGAGAGGCTCTTTCATTGAAGAAAAACTTTGGTTATGGGTCTTGTTTTAGCTCTCTGAAGCAGATGAACATTTTTCATGTTTTCTTGTGCAATGGTAACGTACTGTGATATTTTCTGATGTCGTGTTATTCAACAGGAGAGGTTTTTCTCCAGTGATTGAATGCTATTGCAGGTGTCTTAGTGTTAATTCATTAAAAGTAAGTCACAAAATAGAAAATATTACTTATATTTTTAATATTGCTTAATTGTGACTTCAGCAGTATAAGAAATTTAGTGGCTAGAACATATTAGAAGTAAAATTTCTGTATGTCTGCAACATCAAAAATTCCCATGTGAAAAGCAAAGATTAATTGTACAGTATTTACACCTTTTCATTGATAACTAACACCATAAAACTGTACAAATTGCAATTTGTTTCTTTTTCCCAGAATCCCATTGGCTTTTAAGGGATGTTCCTCAATTAGTTGAACTGTGTTTCCTCTTGCTTGCTAAGCACTTTTGGTCAAACAAGGAATGGCAGAGGTCCACAATTAGATCAAAAGATCAATCCTAATGTACCATTTTCTCCTCACCCTCCTGCTTTAATAAAGTGGCTGCAGTTCTCCAGGGGACAACTCAAAATCCGAGTACTGATATTTCTAAATTAGCTGACTCTGTGACCTTGCTAGTAATTGCGTTAGTTTATCAATGTTCAACACAATTTATTACTCTCCAATATGTACCAAAGTGTTTATCTCTCAACACTAACAATATTAAAAATCTAAACTATCTGTTGAGAAACAAAGGACTATTCAATAAAGAAAATGCATAATACAATGGACAACACTGCACTGATGGGTAAATGCATTAATCGAGTAACAAATCATAAGTGAGATAAGGAAAGAATGTTTATGTTGTATTGCATTTAAGGCACTTTTTAAATTTCCAAGAGCAGATAATTTAAATAAAACCTTTCTTTCTTTCTTTATATTTTTTTTCTTTTTAAACCAGGAACGAACTACAGCTTTTATATATCGCTGAAAATATTACCAAAGCTCCAATGAGAAAAATGAAGACTGATAAAACCTTATCTAAGCATTTAAAAGTCATTTGGACACATTGATCAAAACTCACTCTGAAATTAAACATATTAAATTTAGATGGAGGAAAAAAGGCATTAAGTTGATGGAACCCAATTTTTGTATGAAGCAAACAAATGGCATCATTTCCCCAACCTTCTCATCTTGATCACATTGTTATGCATTATTTAAAATATGCACTTGATTTGGGTAGTTAATAAGCTATCTGTAAACTTGGAGTAAATTTGATTGTGGGCAGTGCTCTTCTAGTTTGTACATGAGGATTATTGATTTGTTTTTACTTGTGTGAGATGTGAGTTTGTGGCATGGTGCCACCAACCATGAATCAGTGTAACTATCTCTGTTCATGGTGAGATAAGAATGATAAAGAGCAGAAATGCACAGAGTATATGTGATCTTTTAAATGATCCCGTTTACTTAGAGCTGTCATCAGCTCAGCAATTCTGTTTGCCAGCAGAAGACGTACATGATTTTGTTTTTCTGGATATTGAATCTCCTTGAGCACTTCAAATGAACCCCCAGATCAAATGGAAGAAAACAGCTAAAATTTGCCCAAACCCACAGTTAAAAAAAAAAAAAAAAAAAAAAAAAAAAAAAAAAAAAGTGGAAACAGCCAATACCTTTTTAGTTTTCTAATTTCTGCTGTAGAGAAACACTGATAAATTCTTCTAAGAACTTGCAAACTTCTTCATTCTTCTTGAAATCAGTCATCTTCATTTACTTTGATAAGTAAAGACTAGTACTTTGTCTTTTTAGGCTCACTAGGGTTATGCCTGCCTTAGAAAAAGGGTGGCACAATAGGTTCAGATCAACAGTGAAAAACCGTTTCAGGTTGCCACCTGCAGTAACATCCAGTCTGTGGCATTTTGGGGTGGAGAATTACTCTAGATAGCTCTGATCACATCTTGGGTGCTGGCAATCAAAGAATGTTAGGTGTTTCCTGAAGAACACCTAGGGGTTCAGTACTGTCTGAAAATGATTCAGTTATTCGGGGGCCACACTGCAATGCAAAACACAGCAGTGCAAGTGGGGATGACCAGGGAAGTCAGTTCAACATACCTTCCTGATCTGTCCTAAAATTTATTTGGCAGTAAACACAGCCTATTAAACCTCATAATAGTTGACTTTTTAGTATTACCATGAAATCCTTCAAATCCACTTTAAATGAAAATAGTTAACCATGTCATGTAATTTTTATCAAGAACAGTTTTTTTTACAGACTTTCTAATATTACAGACTCAATGTCTGAAGAATATTTTAAAACTGGCATTTCAGTCATTTATTTATTTATTATCAGACTGAAGTCCAGGTTCTCAGAACGAGAATAGTGTTTCTCCATATTTACTTGATTGTGTACTTTCCCTTTTCTGCAGGAAATCTCAAGGAGAAAAGAGTTACAAGGAGCACTGATGGACATACATCCTAGTTCTAAGCTTCACTGTCAACTCAGATAGATCTGAATCCACTTCCAAAATAGTTAGAAAAATATTTTAATTGTAATGACATGTGTACGACGTAGTTGGTAAAAGTGAAATGAACATTAAACTAACAAGGTTTCTAAGATGGACAGAGTGAGCTGAACTCCAGAGGTGCCAATTTTCCTTCACTGACTGTGTCAGGAGCCTTTCTGACGAGTTTAGACATCAATGAACAGATTTTAAATAGTGAGATGAACCCTATGCTATGGGGAAGTAGAAGAATCTTCAACACAAGTATATTTATTCCTGTCTCCACTGTGTTGCCTGGGAATTATTTGTGAATATCAGTTAAAATACATGTTCTTGCTTCTTCATACTATTGTAAAGAATGAATTTATTATGAAGAGTACTTTTTTTTAAAAAAAAAAAAGTTATTTTATTACACAAATAAAATTTGCATAATATTAAATTTCAATGTTCTTCAATATATTGTTTTACATGTATGCCAGGGAAAAAACTTATTTTTCCTCAGAATAATCTTATGCATGTATCTTCCTTCTGTGATTGAAAATTATTTCTTAATCTAGAAATCCATCATTTCACCATGTGGCACACCACTGTCTTTGTGCATGATCTTTTCCTGCTGCATTGCATTACTCTGACTTAAGATCAGTGGTTTTCTCCATTCTGTGTGGAGTCTGTTGGTCACATTAGGTTACTGCAACTGGATATAATAGGACATGACACATCTGAGACACAAGATGCATTTGAGAAACACAGAGAATGCACGAATAAATCTCCCTATAAACATTTGCCTTCCTGTATAAATGAAGTGACTGAGACTTTTTGTTTGTTTTTGTTTTTGAGATAAATGTTCTCTCTCTCTTTTTTTTTTTTTTTAGTTTATTATTTACTTGCATTGCCATACGTACTGATATGGAACCAGGACCCCTACATGCTAACGCCTGCATGAACAAAACAAAAGTATACATTGTGTTACTTATACCTCTGGTCAAGATTAATACTTAAGATTCATTGCACTAAACTTTAGGCAAACAGATGAAGTGCCTGAGTTTCTAAATGATTCCTGTCAAAAAGAGATCAATCATCATCGCCTTGCCGAGGCGATCGGCTCCGGGGCAGACGCGTTCTGCAGGGGAGCGGGGGATCGGGACAGGCAGGGCTTTTTTTTCCGGCATCGAGGCCACTCGAGGCAGCCGCCAGGACCCGGCAGCCCCCGCGAGGGAGGCTGACGAGGCGTAGGTGGAGCCAGCAGCGTCCCCTCCCCGGCCGTTCAAAAGCAGCCTCTAGGGAGCGCAGCGAACAGGGCGGGCAAGCGGGGTGTGGCGCGTCAGAAGGGAGTGGCGTGGCAGTTTGCGTAGGCAGGGCAAGCAGGGAGGGCCCGTCGCTGGTCTTTTGCAGCGGTCTTTCCCTTCGGTACCTGTAACCTGCCTGCGAGGAACCTGGCCATGGTATCAACCAGGCAGAAAACCATGGCCTCCTCATCTCTTGCGGCCTCTCCAGCTGCTGTCACCGATGTGGCTACTCAGACGGAGAGCTCGGGGAAACACACAGCCGTCCAGGTCTTGGGCTGCAGGGTGTGCCTGAGTCTTCTGTCGGTATCCGACAGCAGCGGCGAGGGGTATGCCTGTGCCCAGGTTGAAGAGCTGCTCAGCCAGGTAGCGGAGCTTCGGGAGGAGGTGAGCAGGCTCAGAAGCATCAGGGAGTCAGAGAGGGAAATTGACTGATGGAGGTGTACTCTACCCTCTCTAAGACAGACTCACGAGCCTGCCATAGCACAAACGTCTCCTGCTACGCAGAAGACAAAACTTCCCTCATCCCGCCAGGCGGCAGGAGGGGACCTAAGCCAGGGGGGGGAATGGAGGCAGGTTCCTGTTCAGGGGGGTAGGCGAGCCTTGTCCCTGCCCACCTCACCTTCCCACCTACCCTTATATAACAGGTACAAAGCTCTAGAACATGACAACCAGAACAACAAAGCAGGTGAAAGCCCACCCCGGTTGGTGAGGATGCCTAAGGCAAGGTCTCCTACCCCCCACATTGCTACATCAGCTCTCAAAAAAGACAGAAGGGTTATTGTCATGGGGGACTCCCTTTTGAAAGGGACAGGGGGCCCAATATGCCGACCGGACCCTACCCACAGGGAAGTCTGTTGCCTCCCTGGGGCTCGGGTGGGAGACTTCGCTACGAAAGTCAAGCGCCTGGTACGGCCCACCGACTACTACCCACTACTGGTCTTTCAGGCTGGTAATGACGAGGTAGCGACGAGAAGTCCAAGAGCGATCAAAAGAGACTTTAGGGCTTTGGGGCGACTACTTAAAGGATCAGGGGCACAGGTTGTGCTTGCCTCTGTCCTTCTGATAGGAGGGATCGAAGCTGACAAGCAGACTTGTCACATTAACATGTGGCTTCGGGACTGGTGCAACCAGCAGAATTTTGGGTTTTTGGATCACAGGAAGGTCTATGCGACCCTGGGCCTGCTGGCACCAGATGGGATGCGCCTCTCTCAGAGAGGGGTGAGGATTTTTGCTCAGCAGTTGGCTGGGCTGATAGATAGGGCTTTAAACTAGAGTTGAAGGGGGAAGGGGATAGAACCAAGCATGCCGGTGACGAGCTAAGGGATGGTGTGCTAGAATCAGAGGGACTGTGTCCTAGTGAGGCCCTTCGGTCGGATGCACAAGGTGCTGCATGTAGGGAGGCGCATTTGAAATGCTTCTACACAAATGCAGGCAGTATGAGGAATAAAATGGATGAGCTAGAAGTCTTGGCCCAGTCCCACAGCTATTGGCATAAGTGAAACCTGGTGGGATGAGTCCTGTGGCTGGTGTGTTGCAATAGACGGTTACAGGCTCTTCAGGAGGGACAGGCAGGGTAGGCGAGGTGGTGGGGTGGCGATGTATGTGAAGAATGGGCTGGACTGTGTGGAACTTCAAGTTGGGGATGGCAAAGTTGAGAGCCTCTGGGTAAGGATTAAGGGACGAACAAATAAAGGGGATGTCGTTGTGGGAGTCTATTACAGACCACCTGGCCAGGACAACAACGCCGATGAATTATTCTTTGCAGAACTAAGAGATGCCTCGAGATCAACTTCCCTCGTCCTGATGGGGGATTTTAACTTGCCAGATGTCAACTGGGATCACCACACGGCTGACACGAGCAAGTCCAGGAGGTTCATAAAGCACCTAGATGATAACTTCTTGGTGCAGGTGCTAAGTGAGCCAACTAGGAAAGGCGTCCTCCTAGATCTGTTGCTGGAGAACAGAGAGATTGTCTTGTGGGAGACGTGGCAATTGGCGGCCGTCTCGGTCATAGTGACCATGAAGTGGTTGAGTTTAGAACTTATGGTGACAGAAGGAAAACAGCCACCAAAACTTCAGCCCTGGATATGGGGAAAGCAGACTTCAGGCTGCTCAGGGAATTAGTCAGCAAGGTCCCCTGGGAAACTGCTTTTGAAGGCATTGGTGTCCATCAGTGCTGGTCCATCTTTAAGCACTGCCTCCTAAAAGCTCAAGATCAGACGATTCCAAAATATCGGAAGTCAGGCAAGTGGGGCAGAAGGCCGGCCTGGCTGACCAGGGATCTTCTACTGGAGCTAAGGCAAAAAAAAGAAAGTGTACGGCTGCTGGAAGGAGGGTCAGGCGACGAGGAAGGAATACAGGGATGCTGTTCGTGTTTGTAGGGAGAAAATTCGTGTGGCCAAAGCCCAGCTTTTTAGAGTTAAAGCTGGCCGTGTCTGTGGGAGACAATAAAAAAGGTTTTTTTAGATATGTGAACAGAAAAAGGAGAACCAAAGAAAGCATAGGTCCGCTACTAGATGGGGAGGGTCTCCTCACAGACAATGACATAGGCAAAGCAGAGACGTTTAATGCCTTCTTCGCCTCTGTCTTCAACGCTGATGATGGGCTTCAGGACCCAGGGTGCCCTGAGCTGGAGGACCACGACGGTGGGAATGACAAACTCCCAACCGACCCTGAATCTGTGCAGGATTTGCTGCTCCACCTGGATCCATACAAGTCCATGGGTCCGGACGGGATTCATCCCCCGGTGCTTAAAGAGCTGGCAGACGTCATCGCAGGACCTCTCTCAATTATTTTTCAACGATCTTGGGAATCTGGTGAGGTCCCATTGGACTGGAAGCTGGCAAATGTTGTGCCAATTTTCAAGAAGAGTAAGAAAGAAGACCCTAGCAATTACAGGCCTGTCAGTCTCACGTCAGTGTCTGGTAAAATTATGGAGAGGATGATCCTTGAAGTTATTGAAGCGCACCTGGGGGACAAGGCAGTCATTGGTCCCAGCCAGCATGGGTTCATGAGGGGTAGGTCCCGCCTAACTAATTTGATTTCCTTTTATGATAAGATCACCCATCTAGTCGACCAAAGGAAAGCAGCTGATGTGATCTTTTTGGACTTCAGCAAAGCTTTTGACACGGTTTCCCATAGGATCCTATTGGACAAATTGTCCAGCATACAGCTAAACAAAACCATCATAGGATGGGTGAGCAATTGGCTGACGGGCAGGGCTCAAAGGGTTGTGGTAAATGGGGCCACATCTGGCTGGCGGATGGTCACTAGTGGGGTCCCTTAAGGCTCCATTTTAGGGCAAGTCCTCTTCAATGTTTTTATAAATGATTTGGATGTAGGACTAGAAGGTGTTCTGAGCAAATTTGCTGACGACACTAAACTTGGAGGAGTTGTGGATTTGGATGAGGGTGGAAAGGCCTTGCAGAGAGATCTGGACAGATTGGAGAGCTGGGCGATCACCAACCACATGAAGTTTAACAAAAGCAAGTGCCGGGTCCTGCACCTGGGACGGGGCAACCCTGGCTATACGTACAGACTGGGCGATGAGACGCTGGAGAGCAGCCCTACAGGGGGGGATCTGGGGGTTGTGGTTGACAGCAAGTTGAATATGAGCCAGCAGTGTGCCCTGGCAGCCAGGAGGGCCAACTGTATCCTGGGATGCATCAAGCACGGCATCTCTAGTCGGTTGAGGGAGGTGATTGTCCCGCTCTACTCTGCGCTGTTGCGGCCTCACCTTGAGTACTGTGTGCAGTTCTGGGCACCACAGTACAAGAAGGACATTAAACTGTTGGAGAGCCTCAAGAGGAGGGCGATGAAGATGGTGCAGGGCCTAGAGGGGAAGACGTATGAGGAGCAGCTGAGGTCACTTGGCCTGTTCAGCCTGGAGAAGAGGAGGCTGAGGGGGGACCTCATCACAGTCTACAACTTCCTCACGAGGGGGAGTGGAGAGGCAGGTGACCTATTCTCCGTTATCGCCAGTGATAGGACCCATGGGAACGGTGTTAAGCTGAGGCAGGGGAGGTTTAGGCTGGACATCAGGAAGAGGTTCTTCACCGAAAGGGTGGTTGCACACTGGAACAGGCTCCCCAGTGAAGTAGTCACTGCACCAAGCCTGTCTGAATTTAAGAAGAGATTGGACTGTGCACTTAGTCACATGGTCTAAACTTTTGGGTAGACCTGTGCAGTGCCAGGAGTTGGACTTGATGATCCTTATGGGTCCCTTCCAACTCGGGATATTCTATGATTCTATGATCATCTCCAGAGAACAGCTATGACCTAGTCTACCTTTTTCTATTAATAACAGAAACAGATGTGCAAGCACTCTAGAAAACTCTTGATTTACACTTGAGAAAGCCAATTCCTTTGTTCCTAAGGCTGAGAAGATGTCAGCAGAAGTGGCCTTTGAAAATAGATCTGTGCCAGTTCTCCTTCAGGCTAACTTGGAGAAGTCAGTGTGCTTTTTGGGTTCCATAGTGTTTGTGGCCTGCTATATAACAGCTGTAATGTTCTGAGGGTTACCCTCAGGGTCACATAATGTCTTAATGCATCTAGCTGGTTTTGATGGTAAGGAAATGACTAGAAAGTATGGAAAGATCAGAGTAGTTCTTGACTGGCATAGACTATACAGGGAAGTTGTGACATCTCCATCACTGGGATTTTTAAAAGCAAGTTAGGCTGTTGAGGTGGATTAGGTAAAATCATCCAGGCCTGTCTTTAGTCATGACTGTGGACCTATAAATATATTGACTCACCATGCCAGAATTTGTTTTACCTGCTGCCTACTTCTTATTAATAGAAAATAAACTGCGGCATGGATAATCTAAAGCCTTGACTTGGCTTTTTATTTTATTTGAGCGTGTGTGTGCGTGTGTGTGTGTGAAAGAGATGGGGAGATAAGTAAACTTATGTGGAAGTATGAAAGCATTTTTGTTATTCTGGGAAAAATTAAACCTATGTGGATGTATGAAAGCAATTTTGTTATTCTGCTTACACAGAAATTCAAGAAGGCAGCGTAGGTAGATTTATATTGTTATGCCCTTACCCAAAGGTCAGATAACAAAGAATTTTGTGTTGCACTGCTGAGAGCTAACTGCTTCTGGAGCTAAACTGAATACCCACCCCATACAGCATTTTCCCCTAGATCTTCTTTGGACTTATGTGGTGTCCATGGGGTCCTTACTTATAATTATCTTTTTTGTATATTTTTATTATTTTATTTTATTTTTCAATTAAAAGTTTCAGAAGGAGTGTGGAACTGCATGCCCTGGGACCGTGGTGGGGCGTGAGACTGTGTGTGATGCCTTGGATTGCAAAATCTGTTGGGGTAATGCTGGAGGACTGCATGGGGAGAAAAAAGACAAGCCTGCTGCATGTTGACTCTTTGGAGCTCTCCCTGGAGTCAAGCTATCCACCAGACTTTACAGATTTTTTCCTGGAAGAGAGCTCCTTTGTCATGAAGAGTCCACAACAGAGTCAGGGAAGAAGTTAACTGTTAAAAAGTGTGGCCAGGGACCCACTTCCCGAGGTCACTTCCTGGTCCTCTATTAAAGTCATTTGAGGCTCCACATAACAGCACCAGATTCTGACAGTTCTGTTCCCTAATGCTCCTGCTGAAAGTTCTTTGACCAGCAAAGGAACAGATTTCCATGTCCCCTACAGACAAAACCAAAACTCAGCCCCACAAATCTTTTATAAAAGTGTATCCCGTGTTGATTTGGATATTACTTCATCTCAAAGCTGAAATTTTGGAAGAAAAACCTAAGGTTACCCGTGAATGCTAATGGTAGTCTATGTCTACTTTATTCTTTCACTCCTGTACTCCGCAAGAGATCTCTCTGAAGGCAATACAGGAATGGAACTGAGATATTTTTGTGTCCCTTCTGCATTTTCTCCCGTCCACTGTGCATGACTGGAAGAGGTCTGGTTATTCCTAGCAGATAGCAGAGAAGACAGATAATGTTCATTGTGTCCCCGGTGAGCACTTCAGTTACAGATCAATAGATTTTGGGGTGTTATGTACTGTGTGTCACTTCCTAATCAGATATCATTCTTCTGTGTTTTCCTCTGGTTCTTGTGTGCAAGAATTGCAAAGAAGTTCTCTTATTATCTTCCACTCATGTCAGATCCATTGCATGTGGCTCACTGAGACCTGAAAGTATTTCATATTCCACAGGTGGAGTTGCTGAGAGCAGGTAGTGGGGGCTCCCATAGAAGTCAATAACAGTTTTACAGCTGACTGCACTTGAAAAAGAACTCAAGCCAAAGCTCAGTGCTTCAGAAAATCATACCCTATATATTTAAATGCCTCCTCTCTCACTTCATGAGCTTGATTTTCATAACAGTTTTCCTTCTTCCTCTGGGAACACACTATCTACTGCCTCCATGAAATATTATTACAAACGAATTTAAAAAATAATGATGCCTGTGTTCTTTTATCACCAATTCTGATATCTCTTGAAGTCTGAGTTGTCTCATAATTTTGTGTCTTGTCATTGGTTTATTTCTTTACTCCCCTGAGTGTATAGAGGTATATGTTAATATAATGAACTTCAATCTTAGGAGTGCTTACTACCAAGCTCTATGGAAATAAAACCAATATTCAATCATAATGAATTGAATATTTAAGAAAGATTCTTAATATACTAAAATATTATTATTGCAGTACCCATTTACATGGCTTAGAGCATCACACTAGAAGTATAAAGACATGCAGAATTTTCTTCTGATGTAAATAAAAGTACCTTAATGTCATGTTAGTAGTATTAATACTGGCTGAAAGCAGTGTTACATTTTTTTCTGTTAATTGATAAATAGCTAAACTTATTTCACGTATATTTGCATTTCTTCCATCCCCCAGAAAACATTATGCCATAGCCTTTAAGTTTGGCTTATGGGTCTCCTGATAGTCAGCGAGAACAGCCTGAGCCAAACTGCCTAGGAAATAATGCAGGTAAGTGCTCCATGCTTCTGTCTGTTGGTGGAACCATAAAAAGAGACTGTAATAGCTGATCCTGACAGGATCTGTGTCAGTACACAAACCTCTCTCCTCTTCACTCCTCTGGCAGCTAATGCCTTATGGTTTTTAAATTTCAGAGAAGGCTTTTGGCATGGAGATTACGTCTGTTGCTATTTAACTGAAAAACAACAGGACTAATTTCTTCATATATTTTCTACTTAATACAATGTTTAAGATACTGTGAGGGAGTAGTCTATCACAGCTGAACCCATCTGAAGTCTGGGTGGCTCATCTGAGGAAGGAGAAGAAAACAGGTCTTTGATGGGGTGTGAAGGTGGTGTGCTTGCACTCAGGCTCCATGTGCCCACAGCACTCAACCTTCTGTGCTACGCTGATGTCTGGAATTTGGCAGCTTAGTGACACAAGTTGTAAATTTTTCAGTGAAATGGAAGAGATGAAGTGGAAGAGCTGAAGCCAAACTTCCCTTTTATTCAGCTCAAAGTCGCTGTGACAGATGGAAGGGTTCAGCCTGAATGACAGCAGAGACAGCTTTGCCTTGTCCCAGGTGTAAACAGGGACTCGGACTTAATGGGTGGAAATCACTGAGGTCTTTGGACTGATCCAGAGTAAGGAGGATGTAGTATAGGTTAAGGCAGAGTTTCTTAAACAAAATTAGGCAACCTTACACCTTCTTGAAATGGAGATGAACGTATCTGAGAGGATTCATAGTCTTCTCTATGTCCCAAGAGCAAGTCTCGAGATACATACAGGTGAAAGTAATAGGAAGATGAAAAGGCCTGAGGTGCCAAGGTTGCTGTCTGAAGATCTATATTTGTATTGTCAGTTCCACCTTATTCTTTACTTCATCCATTATTTTCTAGATACTGCTTTTAAATGCAGCCTTCATATGGGAGATTCACATTTTTATTCATACAAATCCCATTGTGGTTCAAACACTCACCCGAAGAATCTGTTACCTACTTCTTAGTCCAGGGAATATATATATTTATTAAATATGAGGTAGGATAATCTGAAGAAATGAAATTGAAAATATCTGAGTGCCATACCAGTGCATACAGTGCTTCCTCGGAGAAAAGGTAACTTAAATTAAAATTACTGCTTCAAATCATAGCAAGAATATGGACTTGACTCTCCCTTAACTGGATAGTATCATTTCACCTTGGTTTTCTTAGACTAGAAATAGATCTCTCTCTTCACCTTAGAATTAAGCATGATTTTATTTTATTTTATTATTATTTTTTAGGACTGACGCATCCTTTTCTTTGGTATGTCTTCTTTACTGTTTTAGTCCTCTCCTTTTCCATGCACTAACTTCTTTGTATTTCCCCTTTATCTCTTTGTATTTGGAGCAGGATGATCTAAATCAGTAACATAAATATCAACAGGTGTGTAGGTGTATGTAACTCTGTATGTCAGAGTTAGCCCCTACATTATTAAGTAAAAGTGTCTTCAGATAGATAATCGGATTCAAGAAAACATTTAGGAAATAAAATGCTTACTAGGCAAAATGGAGGGATCTCATTCAGAAGAAAAAAACCATTTCCATCACTGTGGTGATCAAACTTTTTGTAAGAAGTCACTAAACAAGAAATTTCAAATGGAATTACTTCTTTCTTTTTTTTTTTTTTTCCCATAGATGTCCAGTTTCAGCCACTATGCAACAGTAGAAAGGCTAGAAGCTCCCAGTTACTGACAGTGTGACAGTAGGAGCTGTGCTTTAAGCCTATCCAACACTAAAATGCCAAAAAAAGTGTCTAATATTCATAGACACAAAAAAGTGTCTAATATTCATAGAATCATAGAATCATAGAATCATAGAATCACGATGGTTGGAAAAGACCTCCAAGATCATCTAGTCCAACTGTTTCCCCCTTCCCCTCCCCCTCTCCCCCCCCAATATTACCCACTAAACCATGTCCCTAACCACCACGTCCAACCTTTCCTTAAACACCCCCAGGGATCACTCTACCACCTTCCTGGGCAACCTGTTCCAATGCCTAACCACTCCTTCTGAGCAGATATTTCTCCTAATTTCCAACCTGAACCACCCCTGGCACAACTTGAGGCCATTCCCTCTAGTCCCATCACCAGTTACCTGTGAGAAGAGGCAGACCCCCAGATCCCCACACCTTGCATTCGGTAGTTGTAGAGAGCAGTAAGGTCTCCCCTGAGCCTCCTCTTCTCCAGACTAACCAACCTGAGTTCCCTCAGCCGCTCCTCATAGGACTTGTGTCCCAGGTCCTTCACCAGCTTCATAGCCGTTCTTTGTTGCTCCCGGGCCTCAATGTCCTTCTTGTAGTGAGGGGCCCAAAACTGAACACAGTACTCGAGGTGCAGCCTCACCAGAGCAGAGTACTGGGGGGCGATCACCTCCCTGGTCCTGCTGGCTACACTATTCCTGATACCGTTGCCAGTATCTATGCCTGATGCCGTTGGCCTTCTTGGCCACCAGGGCACACTGCCAGCTCATGTTGAGGTGAGCATCAACCAACACCCCCAGATCCTTTTCCTCTGCACAGCCTTCCAGCCACTCTGCCCCAAGATTGTAGCATTGCATAGGCTTCTGTGACCACAGTGCAGGACCTGGCACAGCCATGTTGAACCTTATCTCATTGGCCTCTGCCCATAAATCCAACCTGTCCAGGTCCCTCTGCAGGGCCTTTCTACCCTCCAGCAGATCGACACTTCCCCCCAGCTTGGTGTCATCTGCAAACTTACTGAGGGTGCACTCAATGTTTGTTCATCTCCAATTGGCTTTTTGAAACCAGGAGAAACTTGGACCAAAAGTTATTCTTGTTTCATCAGTTTTCAGTCTCTGAAATGGGAGCATGATTGTGGCTCTTTTCTTGTGAGGACTTTGTGAGGTGACATTTCATTAACATTTGATCATTACAGTCATGTTAAAGATGATGGCAATGATAGCTCTATCTTTAGAAAAGTGCTTGAAACAGTAAGAACAAGTTTTTAAACTTAGTTTCACCCTGTTAGTTTTTCAGCAGAGTTCAGTATCCTTACCATCATTGACTGCACTGTGCTATTGCAGTGTTACGAGGCTGCAATTTCGCATCGTAGTGTTACCTCAGAGAAGGGTTGTAGATTGTAATTACTTTATGTTTGCTTTTGTGTTTTGACACCACCAGGTGAGAGGTGTTGCTGGTGTGCACAGCATAGCTGTCGTTATACATAACTGAACTGAATGCTTGATGAAGTGTGGGGTGGTAGCTGAAGAAAAGGTAAAGTAAGCTAAGCATGCAGTCAGACCTTTATACACAGTCCTGATGCAAATGAGGAGAGGCTTTGTTAGTAGATCAGCAGATTGCAGAACTGTTCAATCCCCAAACAGTTTGCAATGAAAGCATTTCATGCTATGCTACTGTAGCATGATAATTTTCATCCTATGGTTTTATTGCTAAAGCTGTGATATTATGTGTGTATATATGTACCCATATAGGCAAACCTCATATAATGAGATTAATGGAAACAACAATAAATATGTTTTCAACAGCATGCAGCTGGCAAAAACTAGGATCATATCTAGGAATGGATTAAGTCTACAAAAATACATTAATTTCTTCAGCATTTATTATTACTATTATTATTATTATTATTATTATTTCTAACCCTTACTAGACTTCATTCTTTCAGATAAAAACATGCATATCAGCTTTGCAGTTTGATTGCCTTATGGGCATAAAGCTTTGCATATTTACTGCCCATGAATCATACAAGTATGTGAAATCCAGTGAAGATTCAATTTTTCCTGCTAGATGCACCTCTAGCCGTTTAATTAAAATATGTATTATTAATAAAACTAGATTTAAGTCATATTTTTTACAGATATGACTGAAACATTAAGGGCAAATTGTTTCATACTTTCATAGTAATTTGCTTTTAACGTTTTGTGCCTTAATCAAGGTAATCCTAGGATAAGGTTTGTGGTGCTTGTGACTTCATGATGTTTCAGTTACTGAAAACATATTTAAGCATATTCCAAGACAAGGTCACATTTACTTATGAAACGAGCTCCAGATTTTTGCTTCAGATGGAAACCTACATACCAGTAAAATGCACTAAAATGTACCTATTTAGAAAACTGTTTCTAAACTGATTTCAGTCTTTTGTGTTCCATCTTCACTAAATAAATATTAGTTTGTTGTTTTATTCCAGTCACTGTGACACCTTTAGCTGTCAGCGTTGTCCTGTTCACCTAATCGATCTTTCATTAGTTATAAATCTCCCTGGCTGTCCTGTAATCTATGGTATATAGTAATACTGATAGCTACGGTGCAGCTCATTTACACATACCTGTTGGTATGGGATCAATAATACTGCTTGCTGCATCTTATCTTGTCTAATGTCTAATTTTGCATACGTGCATCTGCTCCTGAACTTTCGGCTGCAACAAGCTTATTAATTACATTTAAGGAGGATTTTCATTTTTTAATTTTAACTCATGAGCTATCTTATAAGCATAATGAAAGTTTGAACAGTGGGAAATTTTGAGGATATCTTTCCTGAGAAGGGTGTAAGATATAATTAAAGCACATCACTCAATTGTGATAAAAAAATTCAGCTATGGAAATCTTAGGTACATTTGCTAATCAGAGAGGAAGCAGTGATTAAGGGAATAGAAAAGGAATAAGAGCGAATAAGAGAAATTTTCTACATTTTGTGTTCAGTTAACTCTTTAGCCTGTTATGAACATTTTCTGTGCACAAGTCTGTTAGAATCCATGGGCTATGTTTCATCCCATATTACTTAAATTAGTACACATCAGTATGTTTCCTTGGTATTACAGGCGTGCATATCATTTTGAGAGTCAAGGAAAACCACAGGGAAACCTGTGAGAGGTTTCCAGAGAGCAAACCACAGCCCTAGTGTGAGACCAACCTCCACAGAATGCATGAAGAATATAGAAGATTCTAATAAGATTTCATTTTAGCACCAAGTTTTAATATTATCTAGAAAACAAAAATCAACTTTTGCAGTAAGGATATACTCAATTTTCAGAAGTCATGTATAAGAAAATAATTTGCATTCTAAAGAATGCATTTGCCATAAAGTTATATCTACATATATAAAATATAACTAATATTTTTCAGATACATATTTTTTTATTGATTTTCATGTTTATTTTCTCTTTACACTGACTATTTAAAGGATATTTTGACAATGTAGGATACACTAAATACGAATAATATTTATTAGTACAAGTGATAAAAAAATTAAAACCTCAAATCATTCCTTTTTATCAAAAGCATGAAATTTGTTGAAATATTCACATAGTACAAACCAGAAAAAAATAATATATTTTGTTTTTGTTTACTACTTGGTTTTTGAATCTTCAGGGTTCTGATATTCAAACTTGTCTATGTAAATGTGATAAGTAGGAGCACATTTATGTTAAAAAAGTAAAGTCTGGATTCCTATCCAATGACCTCTGGAATTGGTGCTTTAAGAAAAACTGTCATGAGAATGAAATTAAAATTGCAAGAATAGCAGCGCAGCCAGACCAGTGCTGTAAATGATTGAATACTTATTTCCATAAACAAGCAAACAAACAAAAAAAAAGTATTCACTCTTCAAATTGATAAAATATTATAAAATTACAAGCACCACAGAAGCAAAATGTATTCAGGAATACCAATTTGATTTGTTACTGGCAAATTGTTCTCTGCTATGAGGAGTAACATAGTAAAAAAGCAAGAGGAAATCTGGGAAATTTAAAACTGTGGCACAAATTAATCATTATAATAATGATAATGATATAAAACTGTTATATAACTGCATAATTGTGCGCATTATCCTAATTTTAGCAAAATGCATTCAATATATTTAGTCAAAAACCTTAATGACGTTTCATCAACTGAATCGTTTGTACTAATATATAGAGCATCTGTTACATTTACAATATCTCGGTACTGCATAAATATAATGAAAAAAAATGCTGAAATATATTGTAAAATATCTGGTTTGAATTCAGAAAACATTTATATTGTCATATTTGTACCTGTGTTTTGTGTCTCTCTCTATGTTTGAATGATTAAGTTGATTTCTCATGACTACTAAAGGATACTTAAAATAGATACTGAAAAAGGATACTGAAATTTGCCTGCTTTACTCCTTTTGGAAAATTTTAAAATAAATCTATCGTAAATTTTCATTTTAGATATTGGTTCTCATCCAGTCTTACAAAGAAAAACTCCTGCTTCGTTTTTATATTTATTGTAAAAAAAAAAAAAAAAAAAAGGGTCTTTACAATATACTTGTTTAGAATAAAGAAACTACATATTCCTCATTCACAATCACATCTAAAAAATCTGTTACCATTTAAGTAGTAATGCATAAATTCAGAATCAGATTATAAACTATTGTTGCATATGAATATTTGTGATAAGTTTGAGGACATTAGTTAAACAGCAACAACAACAACAAAAAGATGTTAAATTCATGATATACATTGTTTTGTAATGAATTATTCACCCAATCCTACTTTGTGCCTTATTTGTCATTGTTTGAATTAATGTAAGAACTTAAGACCTTTAGTGAAAAGCAGTAAAAAATGCTATTTTCCTGCCAAATGCAGCCCTGAAAATGCAAAGAAGTGAGAAATCAGTGACTTCAGAAAGAAATGATGCCATTGCAATCATACCCATCAGACAATAATTTTTCTTCTGCATTGATTTCTGTACTTGCTTAGAAGAGGTCATATCATATTTCAGGCATCTCTTCAGTTCACATTTTCACATTATCAAATATGCTGAAAAATGTTGTCTCTTATATTGAGATTTCTCCTTGGCAGTATAACAGAAAATAAAATGCTATTTTACTAGATATGAATAAGGCAGAATTATTAAGTCAAACTACTGTTGTTTGTAACTTCATGCATTGAATTTGCTTGCTGATTTAGTTCTGAATTTTTGAAATACTTACATCTCAACACTGCTGTTTTACAATAGATCTGATTTCTATGGTCTAGACTATGGTTGGACTAGATGATCTTAGAGGTCTTTTCCAACCTGAATGATTCTATGGTCCTGTTATCCATCACAAGTGTAATATGTGAGTGATCAGATCCTGCAAGTGACTATCTGTATCATTCAGCATTCTGCTATCTGGAACCTCAGCCAGAACAAATGAATTATAAAAATGTCCAGTATTCTGATTAAAACCATGCGTACAACTTATTTCACCTTTAATATGATGGTCAGATTAGTAAACCTGTTTAATTCTTGCTGTTTTCCCCATTAATGTTACTACAGTTTTAATGAAAAATCAGGTTTGATGTTTAATTAATGTTTCTACATTGTCTTTGACCTAACTACATGAGAAAGTGTTATTAAGAGCTACTACATCAAAGAATAACTGAAAATACTACAAAGGCATATATGTGGTGTATAATTACTATTCCTTCTCCAAATATTATTATTTTTTAAATATCTGCTAGTAGCTAAAATAGAAGGTGAATGATAGTTGGACAGGCAGGCAGACAATCTGTCGAAAGAACTTGGATGGCAGTCACCTAACCAAACACAGACATCTACATATGAACTACATTCCAGTCTTTCCTAGAGCCAATGGAAAGAAAAAAAAAAAAAGGCACTTTCAGGGCAAGATTAATTTCATCCTAAAGTGGACATCCTGCTTAGGCCAGACAAGCAGTGCCCTAGAATAAACTATTCAGACAATTCTTTGTAGACTTCTACGTTGTAGACAAATAAACCTGGATGGAAATGATATTCTCGCTTCTGTTCTCATGAGACCATATAATCTTTATTTCATTTAATGTTTTTGCACATTGTCTTTTACTCTGAAAAAGGGAAAATCAGTTTCTCTCACCACAGTCATTCACCTTTGGTAAAACAAGAAAGAGCAGCTTCAGAGAAAATCTTTGCTGGACATTGAGAAATGCTGTTTTGTAAAGGAGGAGTGGATATCTCCCATATTTATTTATTTATTTTTTTTGCTGCAGTGGTCTCCATAGTTCATTTATCTTTAAACTATCCATTGCTTAAAGGACAAGCTGTACACTGATGCTCCATCACTAAGTTAGCTGGCCAAAAAGATTATATTGTAGGTCACAGGAGTAAAGTGGTATTGGTTATTTGTGTTTAGTAAGTGGAAGGCATTTGCCTGTTGCTAAAGTGGTGTCTGCTGTTTTTACTGATCCCACAATGGTATTGGCAACGAGTGCACAAATCAATACACACAGTATTCCTCCTTGTACAGCAGTGTTATTGCACTGCTGGTATTTTTGACCTATGGGAGTGAACTCAGTGCTTTTGGTGGGCCCATGGGGAATGCATATTTGTAAAGTGCTGCACTAATTCACTATGGGAACAAGTTTCTGCTCTAATAGAACATACTTTTGGTAAAATCAAAGAGTCTCTGCTCCAAACATCCAAATGGAAAAGAAAACAATTTGTTTTATCAATAGTGGAACTAATGAGTTTATTTTCCTTTGGATTGCTTTCTGTGTACCCCATATATTTCTGCTACAATGATCTGTTCAGATGATACTTCACCGTAATGCCTTATCTGTCCCTCATATCATGATCATTCTAGAGTACATTGAGTTCCTCTTTGTGCCTGGAGCTCCTCACTTAATTCCTGTGAATTACCTCATAACCCCTGCAGCAGAGCAAAAGAGTGTCTCTCAGCTGTTTATCTGGAACATCTCTTCATTGTTTCTATCTCCCCTTTTCTTCCTTTGCCTACTTTACTTGAAATTGGCCAGTAGACTCAGTGAGTGTCAGAGGGAAGGGACAGATGGGCAGGGGATGCAGCCACATACACCTCAGCTCCATCAACACTGGAAGACGCAGTGATGACTATTTCTTCTTGCTAAGAGGGATGAGGAATTAGAGTCCCCAAACTGATGCTCTTTCAGATCACCTTCTCCAAGCTTAAGAATGAAGCATTCCAACAAAGAGGAAGTTATTCAAAAACACCAGGAGGCCTGCATAAACGAGCAAGGAGCTCCTGGCCAAATTCAAACACAAAAAGGAAGCCCACAGAGGGCTATGATTCTATGACTGTATATTTTACTTTGCAAATCTTAGGTCTGCATACCTGCAGCTGAATGACTAAGTAGTGGGCAAAATTTTGTGGACGAAGAGAAAGGAAATCAGAAGGTCAAAGGAGGAAGAGGATGCTGAGGAGAGAGCACTACTGAGGAGTCTGAGACCTCCACGGGAGAGAATGGGTCAGGCCTCAGGATCACAAGTCACCGGAGATCTTTTAGGAGGCTGAAGTAGGAGTGTGGGCAAAAGTGGAGTCAGACTTGCTGGCATGAAATTCCAGAGTATCAGGGAGGTTTCGTCACCTGGGAGGGTGCTGTGGGGAAAAAAGCAATGCATTCTTTGCATACTTTAATGTATTTGGTCTTCAATCTGAATGTCAGGGGCCAATGATGAATTTTAGAGGAATGTATAGCAGAGAGTCTTCCATTCTCCTGGAAAAATGGAGAAAAATGGGCAGGGCAGTGGGACAGAGCTCTCTGGAATATTCGTCTGGTTACCATCCTCTTTTACCATTCTCTTACACACTGTGTATCTGGCACCTCTCTCATAGTTTGTCTAACCCTGCCCTGCCCACATTTCCATGGATGTAATTAAAATCCGTGTAAGATATCTCCTATTTATAAACTTAATCCAATATGACTAGGTATTTAGGACTTAATTATGGAAAGTGAGTATTTGATAACTGAAGTGTCACTGTGTCCCGAATAAGTACACTGTGAAGGTCACTAGAAGTTATTTCAAATCTATGCAAATCATTGTGTGATAATATATTGTAATGAACCACTCAGCTTTGACTGTCCCATAGTTCCCTATATTTAACAGAACTGTGTCTTCTGTTTTGATCCTGACCCTTTTTGATCAATTTCTTTGGGGCTTGTGAGTCTGTGTTCAGAATACAGATCTAATTTTGGGCTCTCTCAGCAAGACAGGGATGTACTGAAACATGTTCATAAAGGGTCACCAAACTGATCAGAGCACTGGAGCACAGGAGAATTTTAGAGGGTTGGGTTTAAAGAAGGCCCTGCTTTGAGAGATAGACTGGACCAGAAGACCTGTAGTGGTACTTTATACATAAATTACTCTATGATCTTCTATGAAGGAAGGAAGAAAGGAATTAGGGACATCATATATCCCCATTCTCCCTTGTCTTCACCTGCTTCACACCTACTTTTTGATGGTTTCACCCTGCTGAACAGCTAAACTCCACCACAAGTGCTCTCTCACTCCCCCTCCTCAAAGGGAGATGGTGGGGAGAAAGTATGATGGGAAAGAAAAAGGTTTAGATAAGGATAATTTGATTAAAGGGAAAAGAAACAGGGGAGCTGGGGGAGAGGGGAGAGGGGAAAAAAAGGTTGTGTGGAAGCAGAGGGAGAGAGAAAAAACAATTAATCTCTACTTCCCATCAATGAGCAGTGTTTGTCCATGTCTTGGGAAGCAGGTCCTCAATACATGTAACAGTTGTTCAGGAGGACAGGCGTTTTCTTAAAAAAAGTCGTGTCCCCTCTTCCTCCTCCCTCCCCTCCCCCCCCTTCCCCTTTTATTGCTGAGCGTGACACCACATGATATGGAATATCCCTTTGGCCAGTTTAGGTCAGCTGCCCTGGTGATGTCCCCTCCCCACCTCTTGTCCATCCCTAGCGTGCTGGCTTTGGGGGCTTGTTGAAAGTCTTGATGCTGTGCCAGAACCACTCAGCAGTAGACAGAACATTGGTGTGATATCAGGGCTGTTCTAGCTGCAAGTGCAGAGCAGAACAGTATAGGGACTGCTCTGGGGAAAGTTAACTCCATCCCAGCCAGACCCAGTACTGGGCAACATATATCCCCACTCTATCTTGTTTTCTCCTGCTTCAAATCGTATCCATCCCCTTCCTTTACAAAGGCAGCTTTTTCCAGTACAAGTGAATGATCCTGAGAGGCTGGCTAGAAGGTATTGACAGATGCAGCAGAACTTTTGCCTTCTAACAGTGCCATAGGAGCCCCAACAAGTATGTCAGCTGCTTCTGTGACAGCTGCTTTCCAGATTAAGCCCATAAAAGTGCTGTTGACTGTGGTACGCTGACAGCCCTTTGGCCCTTCAGAAGCCTAATGGATTACAGCAACAAATCCAGCTGTAAATTTTATCAGCTAGACCCAAATGACTTTGTCATAAGAAACCTCCAGCCAACTAAGACTCTATAAAGCAGTGGGCAATATAGAAATAAATGAAGTAGAGACATATATATTTCTGTATATTATATAGAATATATACATATATATAACATATGTATTTCAACTCAAGGCCACACAGGTAAGCAGACATATTTGCAATGGCCTAGACTGATGGTAGACAAAACCCTTGCATGGTCATTTGGGAATAAAATATACTGAGCTGATGTTTCAATCTTGCAATGATCATTTAAAAGCAAGAGAAAGAAAAGCAGTCAATAAAAGTGGGATAATAACTAAAACATTTAGACTGAAGACTGTGCTAGTAGACCTGATAGAAGACTGTAGGACTGTTCAGTATGCTCTGATTAGTCTTACAAGAGAACTGATCTGGTCAAGATGATCAGGGAGAAATAAGTACATTGAATGTCTTCATATCTCTGCTTCAGCATGCACCACGGATCATATCAGCTTCAGAGCATTTGCTAGTATAATACCCAGGAACAAATTTTAATTCATTTGAGGGCTAGAAGGAAAGAAAAAAAAATGTAATCTGAGAACTGTGGGGGGGTTGTTTGTTTGTTTGATTGGTTGGTTTTTGTTGTTGTTGTTTTGGAAGGGGAAATAGAAGCAAACAGCAGACAACAGTTTATTATTGGTTCAGTTTTTCATAACTTGCTGCGGAAGACAATGAAAAGGCATTAGTGGCATTCTGTGAGACAAAGAGACTTACATTATTGTTGTGGAATCCACATCAAGTTGAAGAAAAATTGATGTGCAGTCATCTAAGTGTGAGACAAACTGGTCTGTAATCCCCAAAAGAAAGAAAAAACAGTAATTCCAAGACCTGAGGTTTCCATTCAGTGTCTGGCCACATGTGGTTGAGTAGCATGTGCCTTTAGCAGAGTACTTGAATAGCACAAACAACCAGGCAGACTTCCTTCCTGAGGATTTCCCCGTGTTTGATAGGTCTTGAGCAACCTTCAGTCACAATTTCTAGACTGCCTGTTCTTCATGACCACAGTTTACAGTGTTTCCAAGAGTCAGTTGTTCCAAGGATGTACACAGCCCACTTCCATATATCACTAATCTGCCAATAGATGGCAGGTTTAAATCTATTACACACTGCAAACTTTGCAACAGACATGCACCTCTGGACTAAACAGCTGTAGCTATGAAAGCCTTCCCTTTTCACTGTTGTATTTGATCACATCTGACATACATTGGTTTGTTTTTTCCCCATTATAGCTCAGCAATAACAAGATTGAATCTGCTCTGCACATTATTATTATTATTATTTAATTTCCACAGTAGAAATTCCTGTCCTGTTAAACATGTTAATATAAAAATTGATGCTTATAAGGTCATCTGGTCTTCTAATGTCCCTCTAACCCAAGTGTGTGGGGGTTAAATTCTGCAAAGTCTTGGAAATGACTCATTTGCAGAGCACTTTGTATCCATCACAGAATTATTTAGAGCTTTCCCTTTTATACCTTATATCCAATTGTGTCACTGGGTATATCACTGCTTTGCAATCCAGAGCAGGATTCACAATTTCAAAGAGATAAAATTGAATTTCCTACCCAGAAGATTTCATGGACAATTGCATTTTGAACATATGAATATGCCCACTTTGCTCTTCCTTTGTTGTCCCCATCAGGAGGCAGTAAACATAAATAATCATAATCATCATAATAATAGCTTTTCTTTATTTGTTTGTTGTTGGTTTTTTTTTTAAGTGTTTTTCAAAGAGAAGGACTGAAAACTGATACTGTACTCTGCTACTGTTGAAATACATTGGGGTAATGCCATTTTTAGATGTCTCCCAGCAAGAGCTGGGCAGCTTTTAAAATAAATAAAGTTGTTTTACAAAGACGATCTTAACTATAAAATCATAACTTTGTTGTCAGAGGATGGCAAATCCCACTAGCAAATGTCCAGCTTTATGTTTCTTTAATAGTTGGAAGTACTGCAAAGCCTGAATTGGGTCAAACTGCTTTTAACCTGGCTGAAAAATCCAAGAATGGGATTGTTCAATTCTATCAATTCTTCATTTCCTATTACCAGAAATCTTGTTTGGGGGTTTCAACATATGAAAGGTAAAAAGATCACAAGGCAACATAGAAGCAGGTAAATATTGACAGATACAAAGCACATACCAGTGTCCTACTGAGAGTTAAAACAACTGCCTGTGCTGCTTAGGGACTGAGTCAATCCTATGGATGGGAGCTGTCAGGGTAAAACTTTCACTGTTTTCTCATTTTTGCTGTATAAATGTGTTCCTTCTATTAGATTTCTTTATCCCTTTTAGCCTTTCTAAATGACAATTAAGTCTGCCTACCCTATCAATAGCAGGTAATTTATTTGTTTCTACAGCTGAGCCTGACCTTCATTGATTTTATTGGAGTAATTTGCTGGAAATGATTTTTTAATGTTAGATTTATTACAGAGGTACTTCATTGTCCGATAAATGAAGTAAATTGTATTTTAAAACTAGCAAAATGAAAGAACCACTGAAATTTGAATGAGTTTTTTACAGGCATATTAGCTCAAAAGGTCACTTATGCCTCTCTTGTATGGACTCCTAGTCTGCAAACAAGAAAATTTATTCTGGGATTGTGGGTGCTAACTTCCCAAAAGCATAAGCCAGAGCTGCCCCAGAACAGACTTGGCCACTGTGAACAGCAGTGTTGTAGGGTCTCTGGATGTCCACAGTGAGGGACCCTGCTCTCACTGCTCATTATAACTTGTACTGTGTGCAGTCTCATTCTATTCAATGGGGCTGATACTCGATATGAAGAATGATGCTGAAACTGAGCTTTTTAATTGATTGATGTATTTCTTCATTTTATTGCCTGTCTCCCTCAATTTTCAAGCCCCTTGCTTCCTCTGTTTTAACCACTGTAGTGGTTTGACCACTCAGCTGGCAGACAGTGCAAACTGTCCTGGAGAACAGCAAACTACAAATTACCACCTCTATCCTTCAGTGCAGTTTAAAGACAGATTCTTAGCTGAGTATGACAGAGAAATAAGTTTCCATTGCTTTTAGATTAAAACAACATGATTTGCTATGCTGTGTGCATTCCATTTTTTTCAGGTGGTTTTGTGTACAAAAAAATGTTGCCATGCCATGCTATAACAAGAAAAACCCAGGGTATTTCTGGAGCATCCCTGGAGCCAGGCATCAGGGAAGAGTCTACAAAAGCTTCACAGAACTGTTTGTGGCTCCAGTTTCTTCTTCCCTAGTCATGGGTGATGGAGCTGTCCTTACAACTTGTGGTTAGAGGCAGGATGTCTGTTAAAGAAGAGTGTTTTCAAGAGCTTCCTCTGAGGCACAGCATCTCTGTGTGTTCTCAGCACAGGGCTCTGCCTTCAAGACATGATTACAGCCCTGCAGGGAAAACAATGATGCCAAGCAGTATTGACATATTCTGCAATCCTGCGTAACACCTCCCTCCCTCTGCCATTATTGCATTGTGGAGCTAACACGACATTTGCTGCCATCAAGTTGTTCCTGCCACTTGAGTAAAATGGGTGCATACACAGCCTTGGTATGTCTTGTCTATTTAAATTACGAGCTTTTCAGTACATGGATTATCTACTACTCTGTATCTGTGCAGTGCTCAAAACAAGGACATCTTTCACTTTTTGGGGGAGTGCACTACCACACTATACAATTAATGACAACAGTGAAAATAACTGCAATTACAATGACTTACATGAATAGGAAAGGTGACCCTTTGCTAAATTTACAAATTTTTGTTTGCTTATTTGTTTTTCAAGTTAAATTTATAGTTTCCAGGGCAGATGGCAAAAATTAAACTTGTATAAGCTATGCTTGGACACCAAAATAAAAATGTCACGACTATCAAACTCACCATTCATATTGTTAAGAAAAGTCACTGTTCAGATGCCATTTAGTCAGACAGGGTCTTGAGTGCTCTAACTGCTAATTTTGCTGCAATGGACAAAGAAACCATTAACAGTTTGATGTCCTTTTGTGCTGGTGTCTCTGAGATCCTTATGTGGTACTTCAAAAGAGGAATCCTCTGCATATCCTGTTACACCTTCTTTATTCACCCATCTCCCAAACCAGTATGACCCCCTCAAACAGGGAATTGAAACTCAAGTGTTTTACAGAAAGAAACTGAATCTGGAATGGGTTACACCTGAGGGAAATGCAAGAGTTACTGAGAGCTGGTGTTTCTCTGTGCTTTTTCTAAAAATCGTATGAAAAATTAAATCTCAGGTTTCATGTGTGAATAAGAGATTCAAATCTCTACTCTTCTCTGTCCGAACAAGGACAGTGAAACAGCATCCCAATTGAATGATTTAACCATTGTAGTTGTAAAACTGTCCCTGATCTAGGAAAGGAATGCTGGTTCTTTCTTCTGAGTGTCTCAGTGCTCTGGATTTGCATGCCTCTTATCTGTCAGTTTAAGTGACTGATACCCACATGCTCCTTTGCATTTCTCCCCAGGTTAGATTGTACATCTTCCTGCTTATTTCTCTTCTGAGGACCTTGAAGTGAGTACCTAACTACCGATGTGTTTCCTATCTTGCTGCCTGATCCATAAAACTTAACTTATTTCTGAGAGGCTGGTCCTGCCTTGTCTATTGATGTATCTGGAAACAGTGTGTGCTCAATACCTTTGAAAATAAGATGACTATAATGTTTCTGACTATAATGAATCTGACTTTAGCCTAACTTGGCATCTAGATAGGAAACGTTTTAGTTTTTTGTGCGTATTCATAGCCAATTCATACCTATATATACATATGCATGAAGAGTAGTTATGCAATAGGTAGTCTCTTCTACTATTTAAGCTACTTCCACAAAACATATGTCAGTGTCTCAGTTTATTTCACCATGTGCATTTTTTGAAGATTACACCATCATGTGAAGCAAAACTTAAAAATATAAAACCATTAAGAGCTTTGAATACAAAACTTAGAGTGCTTTCCTTTTAAATTTCCTAGCTTGTTTCCTGTCTCTGTTTCTGCCACCATTATTGATATAAGGAATCCATCAACATATTTTTATGGATGATAAAGAAAGGCTGACCTTTCCTTTGCAGGTACAAATAGGTAGTTCTTCAGAGGCTGTAAATGAATGACAAGATAATTCTATCCATTTAATATTGAAGTGATGTTGATAGTATCATTCTTCTCATGTTTGAAACAGGAAAGTATAGAGACCTTTCTCCCTCACTCTGTTCTGCTTTATGTGATGGATTTTCTCTCTGACTAATCGCTGTCACATTAACCTGCACTATTTCATCCTTCAGAGCTGTCAAGATAATGACGATAATCGAAGTGGCTCATTGTAGGTAAAGGAAATTATATGAGCAAAGTAATATCATAAAACAGTGTTTAAATATTTTAATTTCATTTGTCAGGGCTGCCCCAACACTTCATTACACATATAACCATCTCTCATCAGTGGAATTAGTGCATTATTCATTACTGTTAATTATTTTCACATAATGGCTGCCCTGATATATTTAACCTCCACATTATATCTCAGATAATGGGCCTGTAAAATTGAATTGTGTGAAGAGTGGAGTTCTAAAGCTCATTTGCAGAACATCAAAGAACAAAGAAGAGGAAAAGAATTCTAAATGGGACTTTTCGCCCAGCTGGGGCCAAACATTTGTTTCTGTCTGATTTGCATACAGAAAATAGGTGGTTCAGAAGTGGTTTAATATTGTACATGCTGTCTGCTCCTATTACATAGCCAATTAGAATTTGTTAATGTCCCAAGTGTTTGAGATAACTTACCGGCCAATCTATTGTCTGAATGGCAGTGAGCTGCAAAGTTAACAGAGAAAAGTAGACCTTTCTGAAGGACAGACCAGAAAATCATAGAATAATAAGGTGTCACCTGCAATTAACACTTCTTTTGAAAAACATCTGCATTGTAGAAGCAAATTAACAAAAGCTGCTGCTCAAGAGTAATAAGAGCCAAGTCTGTGAAATTCCTGTAGTACTCTGTTAATTACTTGGTGATCCTTGGGCCAAATTTGCTGATGCTGTTTATCATGTAGGCTGTGGAAACTAGAGAGGTGGAAAATGCAGCATCCTGGACAATGTAAGTGTACCTACTCTGACAACAGCATGCTGCATGGAGAGACCTAACTAACTCATTCCTACATAAACAACTCATAATATCACCTGGTCATCCTCAGTGGTGCTTTGCTGTGCTGGAATTGATGTGTCTGCATTGCTTCTTAGGAGGATGGGAAATGTGAGACTCCTTTTCTCTACTTTGCCAAATACTTTGAATAAACATCCCAATAAAACAAAGCCAGTAAAGGTATGGGACTTAATTTTTGAGGAACCAGCTGAATTACTAGAAATAATTTCAGCTTTAAGTGGCAGTTTAAAGTTCATTGTATGTCTACTCTAACAACATAGATTTAACAGAATAGTCATATTTTTCCCATTTAAAGTCTTATACATTTATTTACAGATCTCAATGGACGTGGAAAGACATTGAATTCAAACACTTTAGGGAAATAATATTTTTTCAAAACTACATTTTAAGAGTAAGGTAAGTTCTGAAAAACAAAAAGTAAACAAAACAAACAAAAAAAATGGACATTTGAAACAGATTGTGGGAATTTTCTTCAAACTTTAGTCTCAGGGTGTTTGTGAAGTTCACTCTAAGTTCTCACATAGCAATTTCCATGCATTTTTTTACCTATATCAAAAATTTCAAGGCAATAGCCCTTCTGAAATTCATGTGTAAGACATACCTTTGTTTTGTTTCATGCCTATAATTAATTTTATATTTTTATATATATATATTTTTAGATCACTTCAGACCTCTTTCTTCACTGTTACAGAATAACTTATGGCTGGTGGTGGGACTATGATCTCAGAGGTGACTTAGCCAATCAGAAGTCAAGAAATGTTTAATGACTAACAATACAATTCACCTGAGGTCATTAGCATACTTTAGTCCTATTGGCTAAAAAGTCATATTTCACAGGAATAATAAATGTCTTTTTGCTAAGTGGCAGTAGGTTTTTGGCCATATCATTAAATATTTATACAACATATACATAAATCTTCCTCCACTTGGCATCATCTGGGATTCATTTGGAAGAGACCCATTTATTTCACTTTGCAATGTTTTAAGTTTGTTGCAGGCTTCAGGTTCAGCCTCCAAACTCTAGATATGGAGTAGTTAGAAAGAAAAGGACATATGTAGCTACATTTGAATGAACCTGGTTTAGAGAAATCTTTTGTCCTTAATCTGTCTTTTCTTAAAGCATATCTATTCTTAAAGCATATTTTTTAAGGTTTCATATATGGCCTTTTTGCCCTCTAAACAGTCTTTTTTATTATTTTTTTCTATGAAAGCTGTGGGAACAAAATCTGCTGTTATTCTCTGCTTTCTAATTTTTTTTTGTCTGTAAATTATTTTCAGGTAACCATGAAATATGGATAAAAAGAGAGACTAGAGAGACCACTAAATGAGTGAAGCAATTTCTCTATATCTAAATACTGAATAAAGACTTCAGTGAAAGGTGTGTGAAATATTCAATCTACTCACAGACATTCAAGTACTCCCAAATAGATTCCTATTGATATGGGCAATCTGTCTTTCTACTTCTGCCTGATCAGAAATTGTTTCTCTCCTGGAGCAGCTACTACTAGGCATTAAATTTGTCTAGTATATAAGTTTTACTCCAACAACAACAACAAAAACAAAAAAGGTCATATTAGATATTATGGAAGACCTGTCTGTTACTCTGTCTCAGCTATAAAACTATTATGGTTTTGATATGTTGACAGTCTCAAGTATGTTTCTTCTAATAACTTGAGATGACATTGTTTTAGAACTATCCTTCATCTAAAATATGTTGCTTATAGAAAAAGATCCACAGTTTTACAATGGACTTTCAGTTTGAATGTTGTTAATTGTGCTTAATATTCCGAAAGAATGAATCATACTTGCAAAATATTCATGGTTAGTATAAGCTGCCTCATACTTTCAGAATATTAAGGGTTATGTCACAGAATCACAGAACGGTTTAGGTTGGAAGTGACCTCTGGAGGTCATCTGGTCCAACCTCCCTGCTAAAGCAAGAATACCCAGAGGAGCTTGGCCATGACTATGTCTTTTGGAGATCTCCACAGATGGAGACTTCACAACTTCACTGGGCAACCTATTCAAGTGCTTCTTCACCCTCACAGTAAAGTGCTTCCTGCTGTTCAGAAGGAATCTCTTGTGTTCCAGTTTGTGCCTGTTGCTTCTTGTTCAGTCACTGGGCACTACTGATAGCCTGGCTCTATCCTCTTTGCGACCTCCCTTCAGGCATTTGTACACATTGATAAGATCCTTGCTCAGCCTCCTCTTCTCCACGCTGAACAGCCGCAGCTCTCTCAGCCTCTCCTCATTGGAGAAATGCTCCAGTCCCTTGATCATATTGGTAGCCCTCTGTTGGGCTCTTTCCAGTATGTCCATATCTCTCTTGCACTGGGGAGCCCAGAACTGTACACAGGACTCCGGATATAGCCTCACCAATGCCGAGTAGAGAGGAAGGATCACTTCTGTTGACCTGCTGGCAGTACTTTTCCTAATGCAACCAAGAATACCACTAAACATCTTTGTGGCAAGGGCACATTGCTGAATCATGTACAACTTGGTGTCTACAGGGACTCTTAGGTCCTTTTCTGCCAGGCTGTTTTCCAGTACGGTGGCCCCCAGCAAGTACTGATGCCTGGGTTGTTCCTCCCCAGGTGCAGGACTCTGCACTTCTTATTAAGCTTCATGAGATTTTTTTGTCAGCCCACCTCCCCAACCTGTTAAGGTCTCTCTGGATGGCAGCACAGACCTCTGGTGAGTCAGCCACTCTTTCCCAGCTTTGTGTCATCTGTGAATTTACTGAAGGTGCACTCTACCCATCATCCAGATCATTAATGGAGATATTACACAGGACCAGACACAGTATTGACCACCGGAGTATTCTGCTAGTTACTGGACATCTTGCACCAGAAGACAGGAACTATTGCACAGACTTCTGTTACTCTTTATAAAAAGTTGTAGTGGATCAGTTAGGTCTTTTGAAAATATATGGAATGCTGTATATTTTTTCATAAAATGTTTATGGGAAGCAAACGTCAGAGTAAATTTGAAAGCAAGGTTAGGAGCTGTATTTCAGCAGTGATGAACTGTGTCACTTCATATAGTAAAAATTTTTAAAATAATTTTGAGTAAAACATATTTCTGAGAAGGAGAATGCTCAGAATTTTTGCATACAATTCTAGATCCTCTTTTCGGACTCTCTCTATACATATTGTATATGTATATCTATTCTTTTTCTCATGCATTCCAAGATATATTTGAAAATACCTCATTTTCTACAATGGTTTATTTGGTTGTGAAAATACGTGTATGGAATAATTGGATGCATAGTTTCTATAAATGGCTTCTTGTATGTCAAATTCTATAGACAATGTTTAGAAGAGTGTGTGTCACAGCATTCTGAAATATCAGAAACAGCAAATCAGAAGTGGAGCTTCATTGGAAGACAAATTCATTTCCTGCTGGACAATTCAATAACAGGAAAAGGTGTGAGTTTACAAAGAACATAAACTGAAATACTCTTGTGATATAAGATTTCATGAGGAATGAGGATGACAGTGGAAAGCAGGAAATGGTAAGACTAAAAATGAAATATTAATTTGATTCTTGCACTCTAGTTAAGAGATGCTGATTTATAACAGCTTTAAGTAGCAATGAACATAAAACTCAGCTTCTGTACAAGAGAAAAAATGTTTACTATTTAACTGATTATTCTCATTTTTATATACGCAGATTGAAAAATGGTTATGATAAGAAGAAAATCCACTCAAATAATGTCAAAGAAAATATTTAAGTCCTGCTTTTATGAGTGCTGCTTTTGTGAAAATCTTGCAGAGTTTTCATACTTGGTTACCTAAGTATTAAGGCATGTTTACAGAACATCCTATGTGTACTCCGTAAGGGCAGGAAGGAAGATCCAGGGAATTACATGTCAGTCAGTCTGACCTTGGTCTCACAGGAGGTTGTGGAGCAGACCATCTTGAGTGCTATCACATGGAACACAGCATGCATTCTGTGTTTCTTTCTTTCATTCTGTGTTTCTTCATTCTGCATTCATTCACCAAAAAAAAAATTGCCAAATTATTTACAAACATATCTGTTAATTGTAAGGACAATTATCATCACCAGATGAATTCTTTAGAAAGAGGGGACAAACTAAATGTGTCAGAGAAGTGAGATGGTTTTTCAAGCTCTAAGCTTCAGCAGAATGAAACACATTTTCATTACAGATCTTTCAAAAGTGAGTTGAAAGAAATCTATCTTCTAACAAAGAGATTACTTCGACTTCAGAAAACGAAAATTGTAGAGAAATTTGTACCAGATGCCTTGAAAACGATATAAGAAATAAGCAAATGTCAGGGGGTGGTTGTGCTTTGCAAACTGAAAACCCTCAAGAGGTTTAGAGCCAGAGGTAAACTTGCACCCTCTAAATGTCATCTGCAATTAATCTATCTACCTATCTATCTATCTATCTATCTAGTAACTATCATTTAAAAGACTAGGTAATAATACTTTTAAATTATATTTTTTATTTTATTTAGGTCCAAATAAATCTTAACAAGTGTAATATGTTCCCACCTTTCTGTTGCAAATTTAGGTAAGCGACAATTTGCCCAACTAAGGGATGATAATTCAGACTGCATTCCTAATTCATATTCAGTTCTCAGATCTTCTTAAAAAACAGTATCTATATAATCTAAAGAATGTGCTGTGCTCTCTGTAGCTATATATACATTCTTCCTGTTACATGCACATCCTACTAACTGCCCAGACAAAAGATGTCCTAAGGCTACCTCTTCAGACAGTGAGGTACTTACTGACAGTTCCGGGCTTTAAGACAAATTAAAATAAGCCAATTTTTAAGTCTGTAGGTCTAATAAAGTTTCTGGCTTTCAGTTCTGTCAATGAGTATGAATAAAATTCCCTGACAAGCAAGAAGATAGAATGTTTAGTTTTCTGATGAGAAAGATTTTAAGGTGAAGACCAATTCTGCAATTCTTATTCCAGTTCTCATTAGTGAGAATTTCCTGCTGTTAGAAAAGCAGGAACAAAAAGTTTTCAAGCCCTCATTCTCTGTTCTGACTGCCCAACTCCCTTCTCACTACTGTTCTGTGGACTGAGTGCTATTTGCATGTGTGATGAGCACCTAAACATATACTAGGCAGTGCTTCAGTCTCTCAGAGTTCAACTAGATGATGTCACTATATACTTGTATTGACCATGTATGTTTCATACATATTATTTTACAAAGACTGTGCCTGATTTTTTCAGAGCTTCAAAATACATCAACAAATTGTCTCAGTGATGCACATCCTCATGCCCTCATTTTTTCAACCCTTGAAAAGTACAGTAACTAAATTCATTTTTTTTCCACAACAGAAATAATAGAAAGCAGTCTTTCAGAGTGAAGAATAAAATTTCTAATGAGAATATTATCCACAAGTTTAATGAAAAACATAGTACAACAGAGCAAAAACCAAATATTAATGTAGAAGTTTAAGTCAGTGAATGTCTTTTGTTATAAAGTTATTAACTAAAAACAGACAAAAAAAAATCATAGAATCATAGAATCATGTAGGTTGGAAAAGACCTTCAAGACTATCAAGTCCAACCATCAACCTGACCTACCAAGTCTCATGACTAAACCATGTGCTTTAGTGTCACATCACCATGTCTCTTAAGTAGGTAGCTCCAGGGCTGGGGACTCCACCACTTCCATTGGTCACTCATTCCAGTGTTTGACTACCCTCTCTGTGAAGAAATCCTTCCCAATATTCAATCTAAACTCAAGACTTTGTGCAATCTGAGACCATTTCCTTGCATCCTATCACTTGTCACCTGAGAAATGAGACAGACACCTTCCTCACTGTAACCTCCTTTCAGCTTGTTGCAGAGAGCAAAGAGGTCTCCCCTCAGCCTCCTTCTCTCCACATTAAACAACTGCAGCTCCCTCAGACACTTCTTGTAAGTCTTGTTCTATAGTCCCTTCACCAGCTTCATTGCTCTTCTCTGCACACCCTTGAGCAACAAAATATCCTTCTTGTAGTGAGGGGCTGAAACCTGAGCACAGTATTCCAGGTGCAGTCTTACCAGTGCTGAGTACAGAGGGACAATCACTTCCCTAGTCCTGCTGGCCACACTATTTCTGTTGCAGGCTCTGATGAGAAGGTGCTCATGAGAAATGAAAAATGATCAGCTGCAGAAGGTTGTTATTGTCTATGAGGAAGAAAGGAAAAAGTACATATAAATGTACACCTAATTTTAATGTAAAATACGAGATCTATGTTCACTAATCATTTTCACGTTTTTACCTGCTGAACTTGAAAGGTTGATTTCTTTTTCTTTACAGATTTTTAAACTGCAGATAGTGAGGAAGTATGTGTCTCATGGCTGGTGTGAACAAATTATCAGAAGTGGTAAACAAACTCCCTCAGTTATCTATAAGACACAATACAATAACAAGGTTTGCAAACATTTGGTTAGATTGTTTCTGCAATAAGTACATTTCCAGAATTTTATTTTTCATTTCTTTATGGGATCCAGAGGAGAAATCATGTGGCTTATTTTTGTATCAGTAAAAGACTGCTCTTTGCAAATAATGCTGTCCAACAAAGAGCTGACAAGAGCTGACCCATCCTCTCTAACAGACTGGAGATAAATCTGAATTATTTTAGGTTGGATTACCAGCTTTCTTATGGAGCAAATTTTCCAGTTATTCCTACATATCATGTTTTGCTTAATTCTGTAAAGAAATCTCTGGTCACATGAATCGAGTTCTTCTTTGATGAAACAGAAACAGGTTTGAAAGAGGTCTGAGATTAACAACTGAAACACATGTATTGTGGATGCCAAGGTCTCAATGATGTTTCACCCTATAAACCTGTTCCTATAGCTCTTGCTAAATCAAAATAGCGGAAGCTAATCTGTCCTGTAGATGCGCACCATAAAGATTTAGGCTTGAATGAAGATCAAACTGTAAATTTTGTAGAAAAACAACTAAACAACTTAGATGTAGAAATATAGCAGAGTTATTTAGGTCGCAGTGTAAAAGACAAGAAACTTCAACTTTCCTTTGTTAACTAACTGAAAAAAAAAAAAAAAAGATAGCTTTTATGGTAACTTTAATCACTGTTTCTCTGCCTTTACCAGCTATGGATCTATACTTTGTATAGCTATTTTGATTTCTGCAAACTCTTTCCTCATAACATCTTTTCTGACTGTTCACCAGCCTCTGCAACAAAGAGTTAAAAGTCTCACCATTGGTTTTCCCTTGTGACATTCATCCAGTGACAAACAGGTATGTACTTCTAAATATCCATGAAAAATTTTTGTTTATTTCTTTCTTCACATATGGCTATTTTCAGTAGTTTAAAATGTTTGTGATTGCAATACAAACACACACACACATGAAACTTTAAATTAGTTTTACATACAGCAGATTAGACCTTAAAAGTTTTTGTAAAAATTGCTGGGGAAAACCAAATCAAGAAGATATTTTTAAAAAGAAATTAGTTTTACAAGTTTTTTTTTTTTTATTGGTCAGAATATACCTTGATATCGATTTTTCATGAAGAGAAAAATCTTCCTACCAGTTACACAGCTGAGAAAGATCCTGGTTTAAGAAAATACCCTTATTCAGAAAAGCATCACCTCCATAGCTTTACATGTCTGCAAAAATTAAGGCTGCATTTATACAGTTGATGTCATTAATGATCTCATTTAATAGGGTTAAGACTTCAACAGTCTGTATTACAATATGTTCATAATAGCACCATACATTTATGGAGCTTCATAAATTGTTTTTAAGCAAAGTGGACCTGAATTATTCAAGCTTTACCATGATTGTTAGTATTGGTAAGATCAGTAAAAGAATCCCTTTTAAATGAATGGTCAATGGAAACCAAATTTGTTGCAATTTGTGTCAATCTAAGAATAAAAGAAGAAAAATGGATTGCATTTCTTTATTAGTTGTGTTTATAATAAATATAAGATTCAGTGAGAGTGATTTCCTCCTTGGAGTGCAGAAGCAGTCAAGCAATATTCCTTCACTTCAGCCTATAGAAGCTTAAATTAATGTGAAAATGAAGTGCATCACGTGCACTTGATAAGAGGGTATGATTATTAATTTAAAAGTTTATAAATAAAAATAATGCTTTAGTTCGAGGTATATAATGCCCCTTGTTTGATTGTCCCATAGGGCTTTGCAATAGTGATTTATTTTCATTACACCTTTTTGACCTAAGCATAACCTCTATCATAAATCATAGCCTGTATGGTTATACTGAGGCCAAGAAAGCTATCTGACTTGCCCAAAGTCATACATCTGATGAGCAACAGGAACAAAATTTTGCTTCTCCATACTGTGCTTTACATAACATTAAATAGCACTTCTTTTAATCTGGAGTTACATAACACAGGGTCAGTAGTTTACCCAAGTATGTTGTCTACTGTTAAAGCCAAGTCCATAAGCAAGAGTTGGAATTAATTTTCTGGTCAACCAGCCTCTGTAGAAGAAATATCCTACTTATGTCTAAACGTAAGTACCTAGAGAAGCAGACATTCTTAAAGAGAGAACCTGTATATATCTCTTTAAGATAACCTTAGAGAGTTACCTCTCGGTCAAAGAAGTATATTCTTTCAAAGCCTTCCAGAGGGATATCCTGTCTGCTCATGTTAGCAGTCTATACTCATCAGTACCACAGTCACCACAAGCTGCATAGTAGCAAATTATTTTAATAGCTGTTCTAATTGGCCAGGTTTTCTTGGCAGCCTGAAAGCGAAGCTTGATTCATAGACTACAGAGAATCATCATTCCTCACACCATGACTTCAACTAGAGGTTCATGCTCCCTCTGACAAGAGAAGTACCAGGCAAGCTGTTGGTTTTTTTTTAACCCCTTATTGCCACTAACCATATCAATTGAGATTAGATGTGCTGACGTTACACAGTAGCAATATCAAGCAGAATTGCATGCAAGAACACCCTCTTTTAGAATTGACTCCCTGTTAGGTGTGAAATGTTTGTATTCGCTGAATTGTCATGAGTATTTCAGCTGATGGAGCACACAGAAAGAAGGCATGACAATTGTACGGTTTTGACTGAAATGCAAAATTTAAAATTTGAATGTGAGGACATTAAATGTTGTCCTTCCTTTCCTTTCCTTCCTTTCCTTTCCTTTCCTTTCCTTTCCTTTCCTTCCTTTCCTTCCTTTCCTTTCCTTTCCTTTCCTTCTTCCTTTCCTTTCCTTTTCCTTTCCTTTCCTTTCCTTTCCTCCCTTCCTTCCCTTCCCTTCCCTTCCCTTCCCTTCCCTTCCCTTCCCTTCCCTTCCCTTCCCTCCTTCCCTTCCCTTCCCTTCCCTTCCTTCCCGTCCCTTCCCTTCCCTTCC